>NW_005358901.1:1256990-1260191 GCF_000412655.1 Myotis brandtii | reverse complement strand
TTAACAGGACTAAGGAAGAGAATAAATCAGTAAATCCCCCTAGTGTTACAGAAATACCATGTACTACTTATGAAGAACTTGGACTTATGACTGTTGGCAATAAATTTGGAACTTGTTGGGCCCGCATCCCCAGGGGTCTGCCCACCAGGGAAAGCACCAAAGCCTATACCCCTGGAGACCCACTGACACAGGGCAGTCCCAGGGAAGGCAAGCAGCGAGGCTGGGAGGACATAACCTTTACTGGGTAGGATAAACTCCTTCAGTCATTTCCTTGTAGCTTATCAGTAGAGCAGTGACCTTGGAATAGCCCTTATAATGGAACACAGAGATTAACCTAGACAAGATTAAAATCAACAGAACTAGATAGAGACAGGATTTTTGGCAAAGGTCAGATAAGAAACTATGGAAATAAAACAAGGAACTGTAGAAGGTTACCCAAAACATACCGTGATGTGATTATAGAGGCATGCATATAGGATCAAATGGTATAAATACAGATGTAACAGGACAATAAAGGGAGAACCTGGCTATGCTGATCAACTGAACGCTGTCTCCGCTGTCTTCTTCGCAGATTCCGTCCACACCTTTGGGAACCCCTGGACCTGCTGGGGCTGGACTCCAACACCCAGGGGTCTTGGTGTCTGGGCACGGGGGGCTGCAGGAGCAGAGGCAGCCACCTCTATGGCAATCCTCTCCCTGCAGTGTCTGGGCTCTGAGCCGGACCCCAAAGGGTCAGGGTGGGACTGAGGACTGGGCCCTTCAGGAGAGGCTTTGGGCGCTTCCTGGGGGGCTTCAGGCGCTTCCCTTGCTCTCTGCAAAAAGGCATTATTTGCTCCTGGACACTTCAGACAAAACAAGCACTGCCTGACCGGTTTGGCTCAGTGGATAGAGCGTCGGCCTGCGGACTCAGGGGTCTCGGGTTTGATTCCGGTCAAGGGCATGTGCCTTGGTTGTGGGCACATACCCAGTGGGGAGTGTGAGGGAGGCAGCTGATCGATGTTTCTCTCTCATTGATGTTTCTAACTATCTCTCTCCCTTCCTCTCTGGAGAATCAATAAAATATATTTTAAAAAAATAAAAATAAAACAAGCATGATGCAGCAAAAACTACCAAAGTAACAATCTCAGCCTGTTAACTTGGGTCAGGAACCTCTCTTGCTCACAATCTGCCATAGATCCCCATTGACCCCTCCACAAAGGTGTCCGCTAGGCCACCCTGCTCTGCTCAGGGCATGCGGGCCTTCTCCTTGCTCTGCCTCAGGGCCTTTGCTTTAGCTATGCCCTCTGCCTGACATTCTCTACCTGGTTCCTGCACTGTCCTCCTTCCAGCCCCTGCTGGAGGGTCATCTGCTCAATGCCCCCCTCACAAGTCCCAATGTAACTCTTAACCTGCCCCAAACCAGCTACACCCCCACGCCCCCTACCTACACACAACCCCACAGCATCCTCGGAAATCCAGCCAGGCTTCTAACTTCCCTGCTGTCCCCGGAAGGATAGCGAGACATTCAATCTTCCTCTGTCTCTTGTGGTGTAGGTTTAGAACTGTCTTTCCCCACTTGTTCTTTTTCTTGATGGTGACTCTCCAAGGAGGCCAGGCACTGTCCAGAGGCTGGCCACAGTTTTCACTCGTGGTGAAGTTGCACTGGCGTCGTGGGTCTCGTGTTATCTATTAAGTGGGAGTGAGCTCTAGACTGCACTGCTGGATACAGCAGCCACTGGCACGTGGGGCTATTTCAACGTATATTATTATATTAACAAAAATAAACTGAGTTTAAAAGTCTGCTTCTTGGCCACACTGGCTAAATTTCCCTGCCCAGGAGCCCATGCGCATTGGGCCTTGCTGGGCATATCAGAGACCCACAGCACCTGCCACAGTGCGGCTGGGAATGCTCCCCAGGTCAAGGGGATAAAGTCGGCCTGGCCTCTCCATTGGAAAAAATTATTTTTTCCCCTTTGCAACTAAGAAGTGACCTGGGGGGGGGGGGGATCCATAATAATTTCAAGAGTGTGCATTTTTGAGCATCTACTGTATGCAGGCACCACGAGGAGCACAGGAAGAGAATGACTTTTGCCTCCTGGTTGTGGTAGCACAGGTATGGGTCTGTCTGCTCACTCAGGCTGTTGGGCTCCTAGGATTATGAAACCCGACAGGTAGGTCTGGAAGGTTTTCCTTCAACATCTGGGATGGGTGACAGCTGAAGTCACCTCCCTCCCTTACCACACGATTCAATTCAGAACAGCCACCCCCACAACCTCCCAGGTCCTGGCCTTTCTCAGAGGCCCCATCTGCACCCCTCACGCTGTGCGCTCGACATCAGGAACCAGACCAGACACCCCTTGTCTGTTTGCCTGTCTCCATGCTGGTCCCCTAGTTCTGTGAGAGCAGGGACCCTGCCTATTGCGTTGCTCATTTCCCTAAACCCGTTTGCCCCAGACCAGATGTCCATTGTCTTTCTCCTTCTTCGGGGCCGCTGCTCAGGGTCCTGGCCCCCATGCCTCCTGTCTCCTGCTCCTGCCTTCTACCCTCCCATGCAGCCAACCTCTGCCTAGAATCTTAGGGTGCGTAGGAGTGGAAGCGCCTGGCATACAGTAGGCATTCAATGAATGTTGGGTTGTATTACTCAACGCCTTGGGCATGCGAGCTACATGGAACAGGGAGACAGTTGGGAGGGGTGGCAAAAACCCATTGGGAGAAATAAAGGCAGGTGTCAAGACAAAAGACATGGCTTAACAAACCACCCTACCCTCACGCGTCTTGCTCAGTAAAGTAAGGTTCCGTCGCCAGCAGGCGCTGACGGCTGGTTCCGAACGAAAGGCCGCCTAGGCGCTAAAATGGTGGGAGGAGCGGGGCGCCGCGATGACATATTACGTCACTCGAGCTCTAAGCCCAAGAGAGAGGGCGTGGCACGGAATTTGGGCGATATGCACAAACACCTACGTTTGTCCCCACAGCGTATTTAAAGGCGACCAATAAAATTACTTTACAGTTAGAGCAGTATAGGTTACACTTCCATTTGACCTGGCTTTCTACAGCGCCACATGAACAAACATCTCCTACCGTTGCGCTTATTTAAGGTGTCTTTGATCACGTAAAACCCTCATATATTGACTAGTTTTACCGTCCAAGCATGTACTAGAAGCCGCGGGGTATTGTGGGGGCAGTATGTAAAAGACCGGGCAGACGCAGCCCCGCCCCCCGGCG
>NW_005358901.1:1240535-1256692 GCF_000412655.1 Myotis brandtii | reverse complement strand
CCCCGCGCGTGGGCCCCGCACCCCGAACCTAAACCCCAACCCGCTCATCAACGTGCGCGACCGGCTCTTCCACGCGCTCTTCTTCAAGATGGCAGTCGCCTACTCGCGGCTCTTCCCGCCCGCCTTCCGCCGTCTCTTCGAGTTCTTCGTGTTGCTCAAGGTGACCGTGGCCCCGACCCCCGACTCTTGACCAGCGGCCGGATCCACCCCCCCAGACTTGCAGCCTCTTCCCCGATCCCGCCCAGGACAGCCCACCCCTTTTACTTGGAGGTCTAGACCGGGTCCGGTCCGTTGGGTACCCTCCCCTTTTGTCTGCTGCCCTAGCTCCTGGCCCCTTTTTCTGACACTTCACCCCCGGAAAGACCCAGGTCTCACCCTGTGGGTGGTACCTGATCCCGACTCCAGGCGCTCCCAGTCCTCTCCAGGCAGCACCCATGCTCGGCCTCACCCTCCGATGGCCCAATTCCCGGAGGCCTGGAGCCTTGTTCCGACCTGCCTAGGACCCCCTGCCAGCCCTGCTATGCCACGTGGGATCCTCATCTCGGGAAGACACCCCTCACCCCCCATCCTGCCCTCTCTTGCCTGACCTGGCCCAGGTCCCCAACCCTCAAACTGGGAAAGATTCCAGACACACCCTGCTCCCTTAGGACACACCCCAGGACCACCCATCTGCACTAGAAACGCGCCCCCCCTTCCATCTCTTCCTTCTGCATCTGGGGCTCTTCCCCTCCTTGGGACCTTCCACCAGTCCCTACCCCACCCCTTCCTCCTCTTAGCCTTACAGGGGAATGTGACCTAGCTGAGGTCACCTCGCGAGGGTTGGTGACAAAGTCACTACTACTCATGTCATAACAAGAGGCTGCACACAAACCTCCTTCCCATCCTCCCTCAGGTGGCATAGAGGTTTCAACCATGTGTGCAGCTCAGGAAGGACCGCCGTTGACCGCCAAGAAGGGGGCTGGTCCGCTCAGGGGGGCGCTCAGAGCTCACTGGGCACCAGGGTTCTGGATCCTTAGTGGAGGGGTGGTTCCAGTTGTTGCTTGACCCAGCTGAGAAAAGGGAGAAACAGGCATTTGGTTTCCCGTCAGAGTACAGCCAGGGAGGGGCTGGGGTGCGGGCATGGCCAAGCCACCTTTGGGTTCTAATGCTAGATGTGGAGGCACTTGGGTTGCTGGCCGGGCCCAGGGCCTGGAGAGCGGGGCTGGGAGCTGAGCATGGAGGCTTCCAGGTGAACTGAGTGCCCCCTGCACTTAACTCCCATCGGAGAGCGGGGCTGGGAGCTGAGCATGGAGGCTTCCAGGCGAACTGAGTGCTTCCTGCCACAGCTATGAGTCCCAGGCCCCGCCCCCTGCACTTAACAACTCCCATCACCAGCTTGGTGGTCCCCAGACACCATGTTGGAAAGAAAGGCTGGGGTGCAAGCTGGCTGGTAGGAGGCTCCTCTGGCCTCCCACACGGCCTCACCCAGCCCCATCCTCACCTCTCGGAGGCCTCAGCTGTTGTTGTCTTCAGCATCTGTTGAGACCTGAACAACCAGGTGCTACAATGTCTGTCTGCTGAAATCTTAGTGATGCTCTAATCTCCATCCATCTGTGGCACTTTTGTCTGCAAGTGAAGGAAACAGTTTACATTGGCCCAAGAGAGATCTTGGAGCTCATGCAACTGGGGAGACTGGGATGGCTGGATCCAGGCAGGCAGCAGTGTGCTCGGAGGTGGGACCTCTCCCCACCCTCAGGTCACAGCCACTGCTGCCAGGCCAGGAGTTGGTGCCTTAGTGACCTGGCCTTTGCCCAGTTTGCAGAGCAGACTCCAGAGGGGAGGCCAGGTGGTCTACAGCTGGCATTGGTACTACCCTTTGGGGCTCATGGCCCCATAAGGATGGGGTTCTGGTGGCTGTGTAGCCAGGGGCAACTCACCAGCCGCCTGAGTATCAGTGTCCCTGTCAGATGGCAGAGAAGGACTTTGTGCTCTGGTCTCTGTGGCCCAGGCTTTTCCAAGCTGTGGTTCTGGACCACACAGCGAGCTGGTCCTGGAGAGTAGTAATTTGGTAGGAGCTTGTGTGTGGTGAGGGTGGTCGGAGGCTGTGCTGGCCCAGCTGAGGGATCACCCCAGTCTCTGACTGAATAGCCACTGGGGTCACCAGTTCCCTGACATCCATCTTTTCCTGGGAAGGCTGGCACCACATTGGACCAGCTGTGCCCTTTCCCCAAGGGTAGGGCAGTGGGTGGGATGCATGGGGGCGATGCCTTGGCATGGCTTCTAGGCTGGGAAGGTGACACTTATCCAACTGGGGCCCCATGAGAAGCAAGATTGTCAGACAGTGAGGTGAGTTCTTGGGGAGGAGGGTGTTCCTCAGTAGATCCAAATGGAGGGCCCTTTTGATGCACTTACTTTGAGTCGGGCAGAAGTTGCTGTTGGTGACCTAGGGCAGGGCCCCCCCCCCCCGCCCGAGGGACCCCCCTCGGCACTTCTGATATCAGGCTACTTGCTCTTTGTGAGGGCTGCCCTGATCACTGGAGTGCTGAGCAGCAGCATCCCCTAGCGCAGTGATGGCGAACCTTTTGAGCTCGGCGTGTCAGCATTTTGAAAAACCCTAACTTAACTCTGGTGCCGTGTCACATATAGAAATTTTTTGATATTTGCAACCATAGTAAAACAAAGACTTATATTTTTGATATTTATTTTATATATTTAAATGCCATTTAACAAAGAAAAATCAACCAAAAAAATGAGTTCGTGTGTCACCTCTGACACGCATGTCATAGGTTCGACATCACTGGCCTAGCGCCGCCCCCTGAGGATAGGACCACCCAGATGAGACCCCTGCCGTCCCCGTTTTACTAATGGAGAAACTGCCTCAAAGAGGCAGAGCGAGCTGGCCCTGTCATCGTGGGAGGGGTGCAGAGTGCTTAGTGGGCAAAGAAGGCTGTTTTTAGCTGGTGAGGTCAGGGGCACTCTGAGGACAAGGCAGAGTGTGAGGCAGCTAGGCAGGCTTCTTGGGGACAGTGGGAGCCCAGCAGGTGGCCCAGGGGTGGTGGCACCTGGGCTGGGCCTCCCAGGGAGCAGTTAGTTGATAGTCTCTCTGAGAGTGGGGGTTCCACACGCACATGAGTGCCTCATCCTGGCTCACATGGAGCAGGGTGGTCAGGACCTTGGACCAGTGACACCCTTAAGACCGTATGCTGCCAGGAGAGGACAGGGTGGGTTTGGAGCTTAGGGAACCTCAGAGCCCGGGGTTCCCTTCCTTCCCCAACAAAGCTCAGGCCTCACTTTCCGGTGGGGCCCCCTGCCCCCAGGCCCTGTTCGTGCTCTTCGTCCTGGCCTATATCCACATCGTCTTCTCCCGGTCTCCCATCAACTGCCTGGAGCACGTGCGCGACAAGTGGCCACGAGAGGGCGTCCTACGCGTGGAAGTACAGCAGAACTCGAGTCGAGCGCCAGTCTTCCTGCAGTTTTGTGACAGTAGTCGCAGCAGCTTCCCTGGCCTGTCTGCGGAGCCTGGTGGCCTGGAGCTAGAGGAGGAGGAGGAGGAGTTGACCATGGAGATGTTTGGGAACCACTCCATCCAGGTGAGTGTGCAGGAGGATGTCACTGTTGGGGAAGCTCTGGACGTTGCAGGGCCCGGCACTCGTGGCCTTGGGACGGGATGTGGGTGCTGTGCGAAGCAGACTGTTACCTGGAAGGGACTGGCCTCATTCTGGGGATGCTGAGGAGGCCCCAGGAGGGTTTGGGCTGAGAGCCCAAGCAGTCCTGGTCATCCCGATGATGCAGCTGCCCGCAGGGATGGGTGTGTGGGGCCTCATCCCCAACTTTGGGGCACAGACACTCACCTGGAGATGGCTAGGATCTTGGTGCTGGGTGAGGGGTCTTTTCGTGAGACGCTGGTCAGAGGCCCTTCCGCCCCAGAGGTGGAGGATATTCTGGCAGAGGCTGGGGGTTACAGTGGACAGGGGCAGAGTGCATCTCCTTCCAGGTGGCAGGAGAGGGGCCTCTCTGCCAGACAAGGGCCCACTGACACCCTGTCTCCTGGTGACCCACAGTTTGAGTTGGACATTGAGCCCAAGGTGTTCAAGCCGCCCGGTGGCCCTGAGGCCCTGAATGATAGCCAGGAGTTCCCCTTCCCTGAGACACCCTCAAAAGGTATGTGTTGCCAAGATGTCAGGGGGAGTCACACTCCTGGACATGGAGAATGGCCACTCCGAGCTTCCATTTCCCTATCTGTCAGCAGCATGTGAGGCAATAGAGGTGCTCCTGGGCCCTGGTCACACTCCCTCTCTGGCTCCTCCTCTGAAGGAGGGAGGTGGGGTTGGCTGAGACTCTGTAGGCTGACAGGCCATTCTCACCCACAGTGTGGCCACAGGATGAGTACATTGTGGAGTACTCGCTGGAGTATGGCTTCCTGCGCCTGTCACAGGCCACGCGGCAGCGGCTCAGCATCCCGGTCATGGTAGTCACCCTGGGTGAGTCACCCTGGGAGAGGGCCATGGTAGGGAGTGATCCAGAAGCACTTAAAGATGGAGGTCTGGTCCAGCCAGTATGGCTCAGTAGTAGAGCATTGACCTATGAACCAGGAGGTCACAGTTTGATTCCTGATCAGGATACATGCCTGGGTTTCAGGCTGATCCCCAAATGGGGGGTGTGCAGAGGCAGCAGATCAGTGATTCTCATCATTGATGTTTCTATCTTTCTCCCTCTCCCTTCCTCTCTGAAATCAATCCTATATAATAAAAGGCTAATATGCAAATTGACCAAACGGTGGAACAACCAGTCACTATGACGCACACTGACCACCAGGGGGCAGACAGTGTGCTCCCACAGGGGGAGTGCCGCTCAGCCAGAAGCCCTGAGCTGGGCTCACGGCTGCTGAGCACAGCATCAGTGATGGGAGCCTCTCCTGCCTCCACAGCAGCGCTAAGGATGTCCGACTGTGGGTTTAGGCCCGCTCCCCACAGTTGGACATCCCCCAAGGGCTCCCGGACTGCGAGAGGGCACAGGCCAGGCTGAGGGACCCCCACAAGTGCACGAGTTTCGTGCACCGGGTCTCTAGTAAGAATTTTTTCTTTTTTTTTTAAAGACTGAGGTCTGGGGACCATCCCCCAGGGCCTGACAATCACAGCACTGCCCAGGTGGGGTGGATGCGGGCCAGTGGGGGCCTTACCCCTGTTGGTGTGCCACCTGCAGATCCCACACGGGACCAGTGCTTCGGGGACCGCTTCAGCCGCCTGCTGCTGGCCGAGTTCCTGGGCTATGATGACATCCTCATGTCCAGTGTGAAGGGTCTGGCTGAGAACGAGGAGAACAAGGGTGCGATTGGGACCAGGGCTGGGGAGGGTGTGGGGTACAGTGTTGGGGGCTGGAGGGCAGGCAGTGGTGCTCACAGCCTCCCTGTATAGGCTTTCTGCGGAACGTGGTGTCAGGCGAGCACTACCGATTTGTGAGCATGTGGATGGCCCGAGCATCCTATCTGGCTGCCTTCATCATCATGGTCATCTTCGTGAGTGTCTTGATACTGGGCTGGGCAGAGGGTGTGGGGGCAGGTGGCCCTTCCCTAGCCTTACACGCCTGCCTTTGCAGACCCTGAGCGTGTCCATGCTGCTCCGCTACTCCCATCACCAGATCTTTGTCTTCATTGGTGAGTCTCCTGGCCTGGTGGTGGGAGGAAAGGTGGGGTCAGCCTCAGGCCCCATGGCCCCCTGCCCACCCCACCCCCCAAGGGGCGCCTCACCCGGTCTGCCCGCCCACCACCCTCTGCCCGCAGTGGACCTGCTGCAGATGCTGGAGATGAACATGGCCATCGCCTTCCCTGCAGCGCCCCTGCTGACCGTCATCCTGGCCCTCGTGGGTGAGGACCTCTCTGCCCTCCATTCTGCCTTCTCACCCAGTCCCCTACACCCACCTCCCCTCTGTTCCTGGCCTTCCCATCATGCCCACCGCAACCCACGGTCTCCTGTAGGGATGGAGGCTATCATGTCGGAGTTCTTCAATGACACCACCACCGCCTTCTACATCATCCTCATCGTGTGGCTGGCTGACCAGTATGATGCCATTTGCTGCCACACCAACACCAGCAAGAGGCACTGGCTGCGGTGAGTGCCACGGGTCCAGGCGGGGTCAGGGTGGGATATGGACTGGCGGCACCTCACTGTGCCCCCTGCAGGTTCTTCTACCTGTACCACTTCGCCTTCTATGCCTACCACTACCGCTTCAATGGGCAGTACAGCAGTCTGGCCCTAGTCACCTCCTGGCTCTTCATCCAGGTGAGGGGCCCTGCCTACTCCTCGAGGTCCAGCCTGTGGGAGGTCTGGCCCTGTGCTGGGCCTGACCCACGCCCACCCTCCCTCCAGCATTCCATGATCTACTTCTTCCACCACTATGAGCTGCCCGCCATCCTGCAGCAGATCCGCATCCAGGAGATGTTGCTACAGACACCACCGCTGGGCCCTGGTACCCCCACGGCGCTGCCAGATGACCTCAACAACAATGGGGGCGCCCCGGCCGCTGCACCTGACCCTGCCAGCCAGCCCCCCGCCCTGGACCCTGGCTCACTGGGGGCTGGTGGTGTCCCCAGGCCTGTAGCTGAAGCACCCAGCTCTCTGGTAGCTGCGGCAGCCTCAGTGGCTGCAGCGGCCAGTAGTGATCTGGGCTGGATGGCAGAGACAGCTGCCATCATCACAGACGCCTCTTTCCTGTCTGGCCTGAGCGCCTCCCTTCTGGAGCGGAGGGCAGCTAGCCCCCTGAGCCCGGGTGGGGGATTCCCTCGGGGCCTCCAAGCCCCCCAGGACAGTGTCCCCCCAAGCGACTCCCCAACACCTGACACAGGCCCTCTGGCTGCTGGAGCGAGTGGGCCCATCCCTGAGTCCCCAGGCCCGACAGATGAACCCTCAGAAATCGGCTCCTAAGTCCTGGGCAGCTGAGTGCCTCTGTCCCTGGCTGTCCAGGCCAGCTGGGTGTGACCTGGCTGGTGTCCTTGGGGATCAGGGAGGCTGTCCCCGGTGTCTCTGGGATTGCCCAGTTGGCCTTGTGTTGGGGTCCATCTGGTTTGCCCAGGGGTGGGCTTCTCTCTCCCGGGTGTGGGGCCTGCCCACAGCCTGTCCCTGCCACATTTGTGGTGGGTCCCTCAGCCAGCAAATCAAGGCAGGCTGATGAGCTAGGGCAGAAAAAAGGGATGGGGTCTCCATAGAAGGCTCTGGAAGGGGTTGGTGTAAGGTCTGGAGCAAGCTGTATCTAGGGGGAGAGCCTAGCAAGTCTCTGAGCCAGGTGAACACTGGTGGGGGCCTCCCTCACTGTCCTGGCCACTCAGCGGGTGCTCTGTTGTGCGCAGTGCCTTTTCCACAGCCCCTGCCCCCATATATGCGTGCCAGGGCTGGGGTATTGGCACAGGGACACAGTGTGTGGGCGCCAACTGTCAAAAACAGCAACCGGGCGCTAGGGTCCAGCCTTGCTCCTGCTGGAGAGAGCCAACGGCCCAACTATGTCACTCGGTGAGGACTGCAGAGTGCTCATTCCATTCTATTTAATTGCAGTGTACAAAATTGTGTTTGTATATAGAATAAACTGTCTGTTGACAGCACCCAGCCAGTGTCTGCATGCACCCGGTGCTGGGATTAGCTCCTGCAGGGTCCGCCCTCATGCAAAGTCAAGTGGGCTGGGTGTGGTGCGGCATGGCCACCTCCCAGTGATGAAGCAGGTGGAGACCACTGGAGGCCTAGAGCAGGCACAGTGGCCCATCGCAGCTGCCACCTGGGAGCTGGGCCAGGAGCTCCCCATGCCGCACCAGCGCCTGATGGAGCCTTGAACGTGCGTCCGCAATGTGCTGCTCCAGTTCCTCCAGCTCCCCCGGGCGTGGGGCGCCAGTGGGCAGCATGGTGGGTGGCTGGCCATTGGAGCAGAGCTGGATGGGACCCTCAGGTGACCTGTTCCCCTCCACATCTGTGCCCACTACTGATGGAGCAGTGGCCAAGGTTGGCTCCAGAAGGAAGTGCACATGACGCTCCCTTACCATGGCCTGGCACACCCGTGTCCAGTTGCCCTGGCCTGAGCGGGCAGTTGGTATGTCTTGTTGCTGCTTCTCCAGATCCCTGGGAACAGAGGATGGATGGGGCTGGATCAGTATCCCCCAAGGAACGGGCGGTCCCTCTCTGCTCTCTGGGGTCAGGGTTCCTAGGAGGCTGAGTGGTGGGAGGCATGGACTTACTGGTTCGGCTCTGGAATGGGAGTGGGGCCTGCAGGTGTAAAATGGCAGGCCTGAGGCGAGTGTAGGAGCTGGTGGAGTGGGAGCCCCTTACCTTGGCTCAGGTTCTTTCTGCTTGTCCAGCGGCTCTGTGTTGAGGGCGAGGTGGATTCTCTGTGAGCCAGATAGAGGCTGTGTTGGGTCAGGTTGGGAGGTTGCCCATGCTTGCCCGCCCTGTGCCATCTCCTCACCTGACTTGTGTGTAGCCAGTACTGCAACCTGTTACCCCTCCGGATACATGGCAGCACCAGGTGGTAGAAGATGTGCTCCCCCAGAGAGCTGAGCAGGGCACTACCCAGGCCCAGGCAAAGCAGCACAAAGAGACCGGAGAAGTGGTAGATGCCCATCTGCAGGGTCTGCAGAGGTGGGACACAGGCACCAGCCCTTCATGGTCATGGCAGACCCTTGGGGAGCCCTGGCCTGGAGGACACAGGTTGGGCCAGAGACGGACCTGGGGCTGTACAGTTGGATTGGGAGGCTAGGGCTCCATATTCTGGAGCAAGGTTCCAAGGAGGAGAGGGCACTGGAGCTGGGATTTTTGTAGGATGAACAGGACTGCACAAAAGCAGACAAGTACACATCTTGCTTATGCTCTTGGATTGGGAGGCTAGGGCTCCATATTCTGGAGCAAGTTTCCAAGGAGGAGAGGGCACTGGAGCTGGGATTTTGTAGGATGAACAGGACTGCACAAAAGCAGACATACATATCTTGCTTATGCTCAGGGGATTGGCCACCTCAGCCCACACAGGCTCAGAGCCCCCACACCCTACCCACACCCTGTGTCCCAGGCCCTGTCCCACCTCTGTGACAGCAAGTACCCGCTTCCCACAAGGTACCATCTTGTACCACTTGTCATGCAACAGATCGATGAAGCCAGAGGACTTGTAGCGGCTGATGAACTCGGACAGGTTGGAGGTGAGCGGTGAGTTCTGAGGGAGTCCGATGCCATAACCTGATGAAGGCCAGGAATTGGGTTGGACCAGACTGGACACAGCCCAGGGGAGCTGTGCCCACTTTGAGCCCTCAGTGGCTCCCTGCTGCCTCAGGGTCACTGGTCTCGGGCCTCTCACCCTCAATGGCAAAGGGCTTGCCCACAGTCAGCAGTTTGCAGTCGGCGTCGATGGAGACCTCATAGTCCAGGAGTGACTTGTCCATGATGAAAGCATTGAGCTTGGGGGGGTCGCTCCTGTGGGGATGTGGAGGGGGTGAACACCTGCCCTGGTAGTCCTTGCTGCCTCCCTGCTGTATGCCCTGGCCTCACGTGAGCATGGCAACGCCATGAGGTGTTGTGGGTACGCTGTGTTGCCGCATGTGTGCGTGCATCTCAGGGAAGCTCTTCTTGATGTAGGCCTCTGCACTGCTCTCCCACACAGTGCCAAAGCGGAAGCTCTGGGACGGGTGGTGCAGCTGTGGGCAGGTGAGTGGTCAGTGCCAGGCCCTTCTCTGCACTCACCTGCATTCCCACCTGACTCTGCTCTGGCCTCCCACCCAGGCCCAAAGCTCTCAACCAGCGTCTCCCCTCCCGGCTGACAGGCCAGGTCATTTTCTGTGGAGGGTTGTCCCAGGCACTGCAAGTGTAGAGCAGCATCCCTGGCCCCATCCTCACAATGCCGCGAGTACCCCCACTGTGATAACCACAAATATCCCCAGACATGACCTAGTGTCCCCTGTGGGCAGGCACTACCCAGAGTCCATCACACAGACGTGGCCCTGAACTCCAGACCTCCTCCCACCACTTCCTCCAGGGCTCCCTGTTCTCCCTCCTTTCATCCCATGACCTGTCCTGCAAACCCTGCGGGGTCGGCTCTGCCTTAAGAACACCCACCACCATGCCCTGGTCCATGGTGATTAGAGCATTAGCGTCACATCAAAGGGTCACAGATTTGATTCCTGGTCAAGGGCACACAACTGGGTTGTGGGTTTGCTCCCTGCCTCCAGTCAGGGCACAGGCAGGAGGCAACCAGTCAATGTGCCTCACATTGACGTTTCTCTTTCCCTCCCCCACCGCCCTCCCTCCCCCTCTCTCTGAAAAACAATGGAAAAAAATATCCTTAGGTGAGGATTAACAAAAACCACACCCACAGCCAACCTACTGCCTACCTCCTCAGTAGCCCCCACCATCTCTCCTGGACCAGCGCAGCCTCCCACCCTACTCTCAGCACTGCCCATGTTCTGTGCAAACTCCTACTGAATGAGCTATCAGTCAATGTGCCTCACATTGACGTTTCTCTTTCCCTCTCCCACTGCACTCCCTCCCCCTCTCTCTCTGAAAAACAATGGAAAAAAATATCCGCAGGTGAGGATTAACAAAAACCACACCCACAGCCAACCTACTGCCTACCTCCTCAGTAGCCCCCACCATCTCTCCTGGACCAGTGCAGCCTCCCACCCTGCTCTCAAATCCTGATTTCTGGGCCTCATCCTCCGGAAATTCTGTTTCTTTGTTATGGGGTGGGGCCACTACTGGTCTAGGACCCTGTGTGGGCGCGCACATACAGTGCGATTGAAACTTCGTGGCCCATGTGCAGAAGTCAGTATTTTGTGGAAGAGCCACACTCAAGGGGCCAAAGAGCCGCATGTGGCTCCTGAGCCGCGGTTTGCCGACCACGGCCTTAGGGGATGCAATCAGCCAGATTCAAACAGTAGGAGATGCTATGAACAACAAAAACCCTACAACAACTTCAACAAACACTAGGAAACAAGTGAGAGGGAATTCAAGAGCTGGAAGGGTTCTACCATCTGCAAATGTGTCAAACTGGAAGAAAAAAAAACACAACTGGGAAAATGGGTCCAATATTTGTCAAAATTCCAAGTATTTATGATGAAATTATATAAGGTCTGGGATTTGTTTTGTAATAACTCAGCAACTGAGGTCAGTGATGGATGAAAGCAGCTGGCAGTTGACTTTGGAGCCAGACAATAGGTTCACTCATGGTCTTTGCTTCCCACTCAGGGATATTCAAAACTTTTTTATTAAAAAAGAAAAATATGTATCCCTGGCCAGTGTGGCTCAGTTGGTTGAGAGTTCTGTGCACTGAAAGCTCGCCAGGTCAACTCCCAGTCAGGCACATGCCCAAGTTGTGGGTTCAGTTCCTGGTAGGGGTTTGTGCAGGAGGCAACAGATCAATGTTTCTCTCTCTTCCTCTCTCTCCATAATCAATTTAAGCCCAGGCGGCATGGCTCAGTGGTTGAGCGTCGAGTTATGAACCAGGAGGTAATGGTTCAATTCTCAGTCAGGGCACATGCCTAGGTTGCAGGCTCAATCCTCAGTGTGGGGTGTGCAGGAGGCAGTTGATCAATGATTCTCATCATTGATGATTCTATATCTCCCTCTCCCTATCTGAAATCAATAAAAGTATTTTAAATATATAAATAAATGTTTGAAAAAATAAAAAGATGTAGACTGGGGCACACCCCTGCTCTGCCCACAGCCCTCCAGGGCTCCCAGAAGTTTCATCTCAGAGGGAACTACTTTAGAAGCCCAGGGCCTCCTGCATCCATAGGCCCTCCATGACCTGCCCCCTCTGTTACCTCCCTGACCTCACCTCCCTCCCTCTGCTCCCTCTCTACTTTAGAAGCCCAGGGCCTCCTGCATCCATAGGCCTGCACAACCTGTCCCCTGTTACCTCTCTGACCTCACCTCCTTCCCTCCCTCTGCTCCCTCTCCTCCTAGATGTTCCTCCAACACCCCAACAATACCAGGCAAGGTCCTGCCACAGGGCCTTTGCATGGGGGCTGTGCCCTCTCCTCTCTGACGTCCATATAAAAGTCCCTCATGTCACCCCCTCCCAGAGGAATTTCTGACCTCCATTTGAGAAAATGCCCAAACATTCCTGTGTCCCTCCTCTGCCTTATTTTTGTCCCTGGCACTCACACACCATCTGTTTTGCTTATCTATCTTGATTCTTGCCACGTCTCCACCGAGGATGGGGATCGTCACCTATTTTGTCCCAGCTGTGTTCCCACTGCCTGGCACACCACAGGTGCTCAATAAATGTTTGCACGAGTAAATGGCCACAGGTAGTTGGGTCTCAGGATGGGTAGTGTGTGAGTGGGCAACCTCCCAGCTCTGGCCAC
The DNA here is from genome assembly GCF_000412655.1 of Myotis brandtii. NCBI lineage: Eukaryota > Metazoa > Chordata > Mammalia > Chiroptera > Vespertilionidae > Myotis > Myotis brandtii. The sequence continues at coordinate 1,244,385 of NW_005358901.1, read as the reverse complement.
AGCCCCCACAGCCAGCCACCTTGGGGTCGTGAATCCCTGACAGCTCCTCGAAAGTCTTGTCCCCGACCATGACGGCAGCCAGGTTGGCCGTGTAGCTAGACAGCACGAGCAGGCAGAAGATGGCCCACAGGTTCATGAGCAGACGCCCAGTGGGGCACTTGGGGGTTTTGCTGGATACTGTGCGTCCAAACAGGATGGCGTAGCAGAGGTTGAGGGCCGAGGAATAGGAGAAAACGGTGCCGCGGTTCCGGCCGCGGGGTGTGAGGCCATAGGGGCTGCACCACTCGTAAAGCGTGAGGAAGAGCGCGGTGAGGTGCAGGGCGGCAAAGACACCCAGCCACATAGACCAGTGCAGCGGCCACATAAAGGCCCCAAGAGGTGAGGCCGTGTCTCTTGCCCGCACCATGATGCCCAGGCTGGTGGAGAAGAAGGGGCTGCTGAAGTCTACCACCTTCAAGCGGGCTGAGTTGATGCTAAAGCTGGTGACTGCCATGTGGGCCCTGCCAGCTAGCAGGTCACCCACCAGGCCAGTCCAGCGGCCATCCCGCAGGGCACCGTACTTGCCATCGCCCACAATGTATAGCTCAAAGTCAAAGGGTATGTCCTCTGCCAGGCGCTCCAGCAGGTCAATGCAGTAGCCATAGCAACACTTGCGCAGAGCACGGGACACCGAGCCGTTGGCCAGGGCAGCAAACAGCGCATCCAGGGTGGCAGAGTCGTTGGTGCCAGGGTCCAGGCACAACTGTCCTGCTGGGCACTGCCCATCCTCGTCTGGTTCTCGGGCAAACACAAATGGATGCTCCACCAGGGTCACCACACGCAGCTTAGGCCGGACCCGGGCACCCAGCGGGGATGGGGGCTGCACAGCAGCACCCCCTGGCTCCAACTCCAGCCTCCCATCCTGCCAGCTGCCCAGTGTGGCCCAGGCTGGGGTGCCCAGCGGGTCCTGGCGCAGGCTCCACACCTGGAAGTGCCGGGACATGTACACCTGGGAGGAGCTGGTCACCCACACTGGCCCTGTGTGGCCCTGGAAGGATGTGTTGCTCAGGAACCTGGCAGAAGGTGGGAGGCAAACAGACATCAAGTAGTGGGAGTCCCCCCAGCAAAGCTCAGACCCTCTCAGCACAGACCAGGGACCACTGTGGATGCAGTTGTGTCCCCCCACACCAGGTCTCTACCAGCAGGGGCGTGAAGTCAACGCTGACCATCCAGTTTGAACGCCCAGGTAGTGCCCCCTGGCTCTGGGGAGGTGTCCACTCTCCAGACCTCCCCTGGGATCAGGCAGAGACACATGCCCGCTGCCCTCTCCCACTTCTCCCACAGTGCCAAGTGTGCCCTTCACCAGAATTCCTTTCTCAGGCCTGTTTCCACCAAGACAGGGACAAAGCCACCCTCTCATGAGGCCACAGTGCCTGGCATATACCAAGTGCCCAATAACGTTGCCCCAGACAGAGGCAGCTCCATGTGGAGGCTGCACCCCTTCCTACAGCAGGGTCCCCACTCACTGTGCCAAGAAGTGGCCTGAGGACTGGAGTTTGGGTGGCTTCAGGTCATTGCAGTTGGTGGTGGCGGGGAGAAGGATACGCTCTGGCTGCACACGGGCTGCGCTGCCCAGCGCCCGCACTATCAGCTCCACCGCGTCGTGGATAGTGGCCTCCAGTGAGGGTCGAGCCACCTCGCCCAGTGCCAGCAGCCCAGGTGGCAGGCCCTCAGTGGGCAGTGCCTCTGCAGGCAGCGGCGTGCCTAGCACCCAGCGGGGCCCGGGAGGGGCAGCCTCCAGCACCTGACGGGCACGGGCCATGTCACAGCCAAGGAGCACGGCCACAGGTACTAGGGCTGAGCCCCCCTCCAGCACCCCCAGAGAAGAAAGGCGGGCCTGCAACCCTGCATCACCGGTGTCGGGTCGGCTCATGTCCAGCACAAGCTTTGGGGCCCTGCCAGCCCGGCTTGTCCAGAGGGCCACCAGGCCACCAGGGTCCCGCGTGCGGCAGAGCACCAGGCCAACGTCCTCCCAGGCATGGGCCTGCAGCACGGACACCAGCACCTCCAGCAGCGTCTCCAGGGGGCTGGCCCAGTCCAACTGTAGGTGAAACGGGTTCTGGGAAGGGAGGTGGTCACAGTTAAGGCTGGTGACCACCATGTCCTTCCCACCCCCACCAATAGGTGTCCAATAAACAGAGGCCATCTTGATAACTAGACCTCATGCCTGTCTCCTCCCACCCTACCTCTGCTCTAAACCCTTCTGTGTTCCCCACAGCCATCAGCACTAAACCCAGCCTCCCTGGCCTGACATTTAGGGCCTTCTGTTGTGTCTCTGGCCACCCTGGTAGCATCCCACTTGGAGGATTTTTGCATGTGCCATTCCCAATCTGGAATACTTTTCTCTATGTCAGTCAACTCCTACACATTCTTCAAAACTCAGCCCCACTGCCCCCTCCTCTATTTAGACATTCCCATCCACCCTCAGAACTCTGGCTCCCCTCTGGACTCTCGCAACCTCAGATCCTTCATTCACCACAGTCCTGACCTCACCTACCCCTCCTGTCTGCGAACCCCTCAAGAGTCCAGGACTAAGGCTCCATGATCATCAACTGGCTGATGATTTCATGCTGGAAGCCAAGCCAGAGTGCTTCCTCTTAGGACTCCTATACATCACTGCCCCTGAACCAGGCAAACCAGGGGCTAAGGGGTCCCTTGTGCCCAATGGCACCCAGAAAGTTCTCCTAGATTTGATCAGCCTGTGAAAGAGGGGTGAGCTTTGAGAGACATCTAAGGTGGGCAGGATGTTGCCTGCATGAGGACAGGGCACCCAGTGCTGGGGGACAGGCTGGGCACGGCTGCTCAGTCAGTCCCCACAAAAACCCGACAGTTCCAACTGCAGGGGCGCAGTTCTTAGAGGCGGCAGAAGAGGGCGCCACAGGCCTGGATTTGGGTCCTGCCTCTTCCATGGGGAGGAGACAGGGGTAGGAAAACGGGCCTCAGCAGTGACATCGGGGTTGGTGAAACTCCGGGCCTCTTCCAGGGTCCGGGTCTCCCTCCCAGAAGAGGGGCTTTAAGGTGGTTTTGGGGGGATGGCGGCTCCCACCAGATCCACGTCCCTCTCTGCTGGGCCTAGGAGGTGTATATGGGGGGTCTTTTCCTGGGGCACAACAGGGTCCCCAGAGCCCTGCTGTCACCCTTCTATCCTCATCTCATTTTTTAAAAACTTCATGCCAGATCTGGGCCTGTGGTGGGGATGGGGGTGTGTCTAGAAAGTAAACTCCAAAAAGGTGGAGAGTGTGAAAAGGAGGATGGAGGGAGGGCTTTGGAGTGAGAGTGGCCTGAGGACCCAAGAAGGGCACCCCACCCCCAGAGAGCAAAGAGGGAGGCCCTTCCCAGATCTGTGGTCCCGCCTGTTGGGAACCGAGAGCTGCCCTTGGCCCTGGAACGGGCCGCTCTCAGGGAGTGGGATGGGTCCTGGGGCCAAAAGGGTGAGTGGCTGCAGTGGCGGGACTCCACCACCAAGGCTCAGGGAAAGGGTCTGCACCCGAGTTCCGTGCCCCAAAGGGGGCATCCTGAGGGTCTGTATTCCGGGGTCCAGAGAAGTCCCGAAGGGTCCCGGAACCGTGGACCAGGGGACTCCTGCCTCTGGTTCCCATGCTCTGGGAGCACCCGGGGTCCAGGGGCCCAGGTCCTGCGAACCCAGCGGCGCCGTCATCGGACTCCTAAGCATCCCCGGGGCCCCTGCATTTGCGGTCCAGAAGTCAATCCGTCCCGCGGGTCCCAGGGTCCCCGCACCTCAGGATCTCCCGGGGCCTCCCTGATCCGCATCCCGGACCCCCGAGTCCTGACTTCCAGCGTCGTGCGTACC
>NW_005358901.1:1238668-1240057 GCF_000412655.1 Myotis brandtii | reverse complement strand
TCCGGCGCCCGCCCTGGCCACTCCCTGCCCCCCGCAATGCCAGCGAGCCACTAGGGAGGGGTTGGACCACTTCCCAGGCTGGGACACAAAGGCTCAAATGGCCACACGGCATGGGGGCTGGAAATAACCACTGTTCTTCCCCTCTCTGTGCCAGGGGAGGAAATTGAGGCTGACACCAGGGAGAGATTTTGGTCAAAAATTGTCCCCATACTTACCCCTGTTCCACTCCAAGATTCCCCTCCAGCCTGAGAGCGTGGTGGCCCATTGTTCACTCAGGGAAACGGTCAGGATTTGCCTCCGTGGTCACGCAGCAGCACCTCCCACCTCCAAAAAGTGGTGTCTATCCGTACCCACCCACCTGCGTGTGCTTTAACGTGTGTGCACCCTGGGAAATTAGACAGGTGTGTCTGATGGGAATCCAGAGGATAGATCTCAAGTTCCCTAGCTGTGGGCAGGCAACTTAAACCAGAGAACTCCTCTTCACTCTTCAAGACCCAGTGCCAAATGCCACTGCTCTGAAAGATGTTCCCTCTTGTCACCCAGAAAGATGAACCATCCCCACCCCACTTAAGCTCACTCTGCCCACCTGGACTCCATCACACGCTGCCATCACGTTGCTTGAGTAACTGTTCATAGAGACACTTGGTTATATCACTGTCCACTGCTCCAGAACTTTCTATAGCTCCCTGCCACCTACCAATCCCCAAGCTTGTGTTCTCTGGGCCTCCCCACCTTAAATGACCCAGGTCCTTGTGGTCCTGGCACACAGCAGGCGTTCAATAAATGCGGGATGAATCAGGGCCAGCAGCACTCCACGTGGCTCTCATCCAGGATGGGTGTGGGTGGAGGACTGAGAAAATGGGGGTGTCTTCCAGACCCTTCTGGATGCAGAACAGCCTCCCAGCATAGAACATTCCAGCTCTAGTGAATAAATCTACCCTTGGCTCATTTTCTCACACGAAAACACTTTCTTTTGGAGCCGGTGTTAGAGGGCAAGGAAAAAAACGCCCTTAGATAAGTAAAACTGCAAGTGCCAGCCAGCAATAAGGATTGAAATTTGAGATGACTGTAATGAAAACTGAATTCCAGGTGACCAGGTTACCCCATCCAGTCACCTGGCCAGGTGTCCCAGGAGAGGGAGCATCCCCAAGGGTCCTGGATTCTGGTTCCCTCCCTGCCTGAGGCCACTGTCATGCCAGGGAACACCCGCCTGCCATGACCTAGGTGAGGCTCTGTTAGTGCCCTTAGGTTCCACTGGGCCTCGCCCCACCCTGGGGAACGGTCCCTCCGACTGCATGAGCCTCAGAAATAAGGACCCATCCTGGGTAGCAGACACTTTCTTACCTTCATCAGAGATTCAGGCAGTCAACAAACAGCCTTTTGTGACTC
>NW_005358901.1:1212848-1238130 GCF_000412655.1 Myotis brandtii | reverse complement strand
GGGGGGGCTGTGGAAACAGTGCCCCCCCCCCCCCTCCCGGTTCCCAGGGAAAAATCCAGATCCAGGGGAGACTGCCAGACCAGAGGCTGGTATAGTCAGCCCATCTCACAGCAACCTGCCAACTCTGACGCAGACTTGGGCAACAGTACCAGCTCAGATCTAGCCCCAAGTCACCTACTGAGGCAACAACAGAGTGGAGGGCCGGGGTTTCATGTGGCCAGGCAGAGGTTCAGGTTCAGGGCCCAGAGGGTCTTAGGCTCTGGCAGGTGAGCTACCCTAGGGGAGCCTGAACCCATCTTGAAACCCCCGCCTCCATCTCCTGGAACCTCTGAAGACCAAGTTCCATGCCCCAGCTTTGCTGACCAGCTGCTAGACTCCACTCCACGTGTGTGGACCATGATGTAGTCCCTAAAACCAGTTGGACCCCTTGTCTGACATGAACAAGACAGCTCTAGGTGTCATTCTGTCCTGGATAGGGGAGGGGGAAGGCAAGAGCCACAGAGGTGGGTAGAGGGTGGGCCCAGTCCCAGCCCCAGGCATCCACTGCAGGGTATGGCTGAGCCACCGCTTATGAGGACATCGAGCCCCGGGAAAGGAAACTCCAATTAGCCTAAAAGCATGAACTCAGTGCTGGCTCCTGGCCTGCAGTTGCAGTTACGATGGCACCTGACAAATTACGTGAGTTTTCTGGATCGTTAAGCGGTACTGTCATTGAGGGGTAGCTTTCGGGAAGGTTCTGAGGGCAGCCTTGGGGTTCAACACTTCTGGGCTGGCCTCCAGGTGCTGACTGGACTGGTGGTGCCCCCAGGGCAGGGGAGGCCCCTGGCACCTTGGCCCAGAACTGGCTGCTACCCCAGTGTCCTTGCCTTGACCAAGGTTGAGGAGACTCGGTAGCCATCAGGATGTGACCAGTGTGAACCCACACTGCTTTCCCTGGGTCACAGCCACCTTGGAGACCTCGGCCTGCAGCTGAGGCTGTGGCTCCCCACCCCCTCAGATTGGGTAGCTTTCGGGAAGGTTCTGAGGGCAGCCTTGGGGCTCACACTTCTGGGCTGGCCTCCAGGTACTGACTGGACTGGTGGTGCCCCCAGGGCAGGGAGGCCCCTGGCACCTTGGACCAGAACTGGCTGCTACCCCAGTGTCCTTGCCTTGACCAAGGTTGAGGAGACTCGGTAGCCATCAGGATGTGACCAGTGTGAACCCACACTGCTTTCCCTGGGTCACAGCCACCTTGGAGACCTCGGCCTGCAGCTGAGGCTGTGGCTCCCCACCCCCTCAGATTGAGAGCGGCCTGTCCTTCAAGGTCATGCAAAGGCACCAGGGTGACAGATGAGTATCTGAATAGTCTGAGAACCACAGCTTCCCAACACGATTTTTAAGTCAGGCCTGACAGCCTGCCTTGAGGGTCCTGGAGCCCAGCCTGGGACTTGGAACAACCCTCAGCACACACGGAGGACTAAAGAGGACAGACTTTTAGATCTTTTGTTAACAAAATAGCACCAACTGGACACAACAGACACGAGTGGATCAACACAGACAAAACGATCCCTCATGCAAGTAACAATCCAAACACGGAACCAGGGAAAGGAGAGCTTGTAACAGTGCTGTTGGTCTGGGGGCTTTGGCCCAGTGGCCCAGGATGGGTGGCTGTGCCGGCCTGTCCCTGGGTAGGAGTCTGGTCCTTGCACTCATTTTGTAGGCCGGGTAATGATGCGGGTGGAGAAGTCAAACAGGTCTCGATTGATCTTGCGCAGGTTCTGCACCTCGTCTTCCAACTCCGTGATTCGGATCCGCAGCTGGTCCTGGCCGCCCAGCACATTCTGGGAAGGAGCAGGGTTGGGGGGTGGGGGCGCTCAGGGTGGAGGGCCCTCTGACATTTTGGGATGTGGGAGGGCAGAATCTCCTCCGCAATTAACAGTCCCACTCCACCACACCCCACTGCAGCCTCTCCCTTCTCCATGGCCCTACCCACCTTTTCCATTGTGCTGCACATTACCATGTGCAGCTGCTCTGCTCGCTCCAGGTAGCTGGGCTCCGATCCCTGCAAAAGGGGCTGCCTTAGTGACCTCTGGGCTCACCACCCAAAGGTGAGGGGGCGCCATCCTGATGCTGCTCACAGATGGAAGACTGGTTCCAAGTGTCGCTCACTGAGTGGGATGTCTCTGTGGGAGGCTCCACCTCCACCCAACACCCAGCAGGAAGCACCGTGTCAGCCTCCTCAGATCTGCTGCCTGTTGCAGGACTGTGCCCAAGGGATGGGGACAGTCAAGGCCACACCACGGGTGTGGGATTAGAGCCAAGCTTTGGGGGATATGCAGAAACCAGGGCCAAGAAGGCTCTAGAAAAGGACCAGCTAGCATGTGGGCAGAACCTCCCACCCACTGACATTGCGCAGTGGAGAGCCCGTCGTCCACTTCCTGCTAGATGCAGTCTAGACATGCTGCCCTTGGCTGGCAGACAGGCACTCGGTCCTGCTATCCATCATGATGTCTGAGCGAGGGGCCTGGACACCCTTGTGGGGCTCATGATTCCAGGGCACGGGAACAGTGGACAGAGGTGGACTGAGCAGAGCCAGAGGGTAAATGTCAGGCCCTGCCGAGGACAGGCCAGGGGTGATCTCTGGCGGGGAGTTCCTGGTGGGGACCAGGGGAGTGAGCGCTGCCTACTGTCCTGCTGGAGAAGGCACTGGATACAGCGTCTTTGGTCGGGCTTGTCTTATTTGAGAATGTACCCTGGTATGTGGTCTGCTTCTAGTGTGGAAGGTGCTTTTCACTGCCTAGGCTCAGCAATGCACTCAGAGGGGTCTCCTCACTGACCGCATATGTGGAGGGTCCTCACAGGGATCCTGGCCAGGAGCCCTACCCGCAGGGAACACAGACATGCTGTAGAGGCTGAGCCGGGGCAGGGAGCCGGCTGGACCAGTACCTGCTGGTGGAGGCCCAGGCGCAGAGTCAGGCCCCCGCGGCGCTGCTCATCCCCATGCTCAGCGCCCAGCAGGTGCTTGTTGAAGTGTGGCAGGGGCAGGCTGGGCCGGAAGTCGGAGCTCAGCATGCTGACCGGCGCCAGCATAATGAAGGCGTTGGTCACGGGACCTGGGTAGGGCAGGTGGCCAGTCAGGAGCTACCTCGGCCAGGCCTGGGCCATGGCTCCCACACCCTCCACTCCTCAAACCCACCCACCTGTACAGGAGTGGCCCATCTACTTTCCTCTAGCTGGTCCTACCTCCCAGCACCCAGCCAAGTGGCTGGGGTGTGGACAAACGGGCAAAGCCACCCAGCCTACAGCCTGTTGGTCTTCTGCCCCCAGCCCCACCTTTCAGGGTCACTGTCCTGATGCACTGCTTGCTCTGGATGTCCCAGACGCGCACGGTCTCGTCATGTGAGCCGGAGAGCAGCACGCTGCCATCAGTGGACACTGACAGGCAGGTCACCTGGTTCCTGGGGACACAGGTCTGAGAAAGGGTGGCCCAAATGACCCCCGACCCCAGGAGCTAGAGAACAGGGCCCCTCCCCAGCTACCAGTCTGGTCCCCACACCTGTGGCCTTTGAACACCTTCCCGCTGTCCTGTTCTGACTGGAAGCTCTTCTCGCTTTGTCCAGGCTGTGGAGGCCGAGGGGCAGTAAGCAGAGGGATACAGTTGTACCTCAGCCCTGGGGGCCCCAGGGCATTGGGGTGATGGGCTGGGGCAGAGCCCAATTGGCTCAAAGACCTAGATGCAGGGGAGGATGGACAGTCCCAGGGCCTTTGAAGGATGGACCCTGGGTGTCCCACTGTCCCATAAGCCTCCAACCACGGGCCCAGGCACCCACCACTCACCCAGGTGCAGAGGTCGACCTGGAAGATGGAGCCCTCACTGCCACCGCAGAACATGTGATGCTCAGCTAGGTCCATGGTCACGGCCATAATGCCCACGTCAAAGAGCACAGAGAGCAGCAGCTCGCCCGAGGAGATCTCCCATAGCTGGGGGCAGGCGGGATATGGGATGGGGCTCCACAGACACTGGGGTCCCAATGGTGCAGGGAGCTGAGCAGCCCTGAATGGGAGACCCTGTACCAGAACCTCAGAAGGGAGCTGTCACTCAGGGGGATCTCGGCCCTGGGGCACTTCCTAAGACACAGCTGGGTTCTCACGCCCAGGACCCCTTGACACTCCATTTTAGCTGCTGTCAGGCCTGGATTCTGCCTTCCACCACCATCACCACAAGGACAAAGACCTAAAGGCTGGACATCGTCAAATCCCCGAGGAGTCAGGGAGCCACCAGGGGCGGGTGGCCAAGCAAGAATTTCAGAGCCAACACAGGCCTAGTTTGCTGTCCCAAGGATGTCCTCGAGGTGGGAAGCCTTGGGGGATTGATAGCTGTATAGAGCTACCAGCCTGGGGGGAGCAGGAGATCCACTGACTCACATCAGCCAAGAGCCTGCCAGCTACCCCAGCCCAGCTCACAGATCCACTGTGGGGGAGGGGGCCGGTCCTACCTTCACCGTCTGGTCCAGCGATGCTGTGGCCACCCGGGCCAAGGGACCCCCGAAGCCACAGTGCATGTCTGTGATGGGGAGGGTATGGTGGGACCAAACATGCCGGGGGGCTGGGGTCCTGGAGGAGTCCACCTGCAGCACGCTGCGGGAGAAGTGGATTCAGGGGGAGGGCTGTACCCGATGCCTCCACCCACCTCCACAGTCACTGGCCCATCCCACTGGCAGAAAATTCTCAGATGTCTCCAGTCAGCCCTGGACAAACAATCACACTGTCCTCACAACAGTCCACCCAACCTGCAGGCCCCAGACCCGGTTCCTTCTTGCCCCGGGACTTTGGCGTGGCCTTCTGTAGGGCAGGCTCCTGCCCTCTGGGCTGAGGCCTCACCTGGCTGGAAGCTACGGACTAGGCGCAGGCCCGAGTGGGTCAGGGCGCTACCTGCACAGGCTCCACACCAGCACCAGGCAGTCCTTGCCGCCCGAGAGGAAGTGGCTGCTGTCCCCTGTGAACTGCAGGCAGGAGATGTCCTGGTAGTGGCGGCTCAGGATGACCAGGAGGTTCCCTGTGGAGACCTGGGGAAGGCAGGGCACACGCAGGTCAGGGCAGGATGCAGGGTGCAGTGCCGGGCCCTACAGTTGGCAGGCTACTGAGGCGAAGGGAGAGTCTGTCCAGGGGCAGGGAGAAGGGTGGTATGACAACAGCATCCAGAAAAGGAATGGGTGGGAGTGACAAAGCTGGTGAGGGAGCTGGTCCTTTCTGGAGCAGCTCCTCATGGTGACTGTCACAGCAGGACGTCACAGTCTTCCAGGCCAGCTGTGAGGGGCTTCAAATGCAGCCTCGACACTTGGTCTAGCAGGAGGGAGGGGGGGGGGAGTTAGGGCCAGACAGCAACCCCAATGGCCTGGAGTACTATGACTGTCCCCCATCAAGGAGGGGGGACCTCCTAAGATGCCCCCATCAGGCCACAAGCCACTGGTTTCTATCATGCCCCCGGCACCAGGCTGGCAGCAATCAGGGCAAAGGTTTCTACCATGACGGGCAATCTGTGAGGAGCCTCTCCATGCCTCCGTTTCTCTCCCTGTGCATGAATAACTGCTTCCTTGTTTCAGAACCAGGACTAAGGCTTAAAAGTCCCAGGATGAGATATCAAAGCTTCTCCCATCTTGCAGAGAACTCAGTTCCCTTGGCAGACCTCTATTTTGCAGGTCAAGGTTAAGGTCAGGCAAGGCAGAGGTGGTTATATCCACCTTCTGGCCCCAAATCCTACACTGTCTGCACAGGAGGTGAGGCAGGTCTCCCCTCTCAAACAACCAACTGTTGGTGACAACGCTGCTGGTGGTCTAACTCCGCGGTCCATAGGCTAAGCCCCATGACCCTGGCTCTGACACTCACCTCCCATAGGTATATGCTCTCTGCAATCCCTGCCAACATGTAGAGGCCGTTGGGCGATGTGGTCAGACAGGTAACAGGCCCGGGGCACATGATCTTCTGCTGGAGCTGGTCCTAGAGGAACATAAGAAGCCTATGAGCTTCATGCAGGACTAGGGAGCCAGGGAGCAGTGAGGAGAGTGAGTGGGGGGTGCCCAGGGAGCTGGTAAATCCACAAAAACCAGAAAGAATGGGGATAGAGATAGTTTGAGCAAATTCACGGTTCAGTAAAGAAGTGATCACTCCAGCCCAGGTTTTGCATGCTGGAGGTGGAGAATGGCAAATCCTTGGATAAGAGCAAGGTGGTGTTCCTGCCTGGATGCAAGGCGTGGCTCTGTGGATGAGCGTCAACCTATGAACCAGGAGGTCACGGTTCGATTCCCGGTCAGGGCACATGCCTGGGCTGTGGGCTCAATCCCCAGTGTGGGGCGTACAGGAGGCAGCCAATCGATGATTCTTTCTCATCATTGATGTTTCTCTTTCTCTCTCCCTTTCCCTTCCTCTCTGAAATCAACTTAACAATAGATACATATATTTTTAAAAAAAGAAAAGACGGTGCTCTTATGGGCATAGGGATGGGGGTGGGAGAGGCACAGAGGGTCCAGGAGGGCGTTGGGGCTGAAGAACCCAAAGGCCAGTCGTCTCATTCCCCAATCCTGCCTTCCTAAGGCCCCCTACCATGACCTTGAACCTCAGTTTCCAAATCTCTAAAATGGGAAAATGTAAGTTCTGTGTGGCCCACACCAGGCAAAGCCAGAGCACAATGCTTGTCCCAAGAGATGCCAGCTGGCAGAAAAAGGCAGCGTGTAGCTGCAGGAGCAGCATTTTGGGGTTGCTTTAAGAGACACCATGGGCTCTGAGGAGGGATAGTCTCTCTTTTGGGAGGAGAAAAGTCTCCCGTGCTACCTTTTCAGGGGGCTCACCAGGCCTCAGACCTTCACTTTCCAAACCTACGAGACCCATGAGACCCCAACTACAAACTCTCCCTTTAAATTTAGCACCCTTAGAAGTTTGTTGACCCATCCCTGAGTCCAGTGCTAACAAACAGGCCTTAGAATGCAGCTTGACACCTCCCCCACAACCCCCCACATGCAGCCAAGAAAAGAAATGGATGGAGCCCTAACCGGTTTTGCTCAGTGGATAGAGCGTAGGCCTGCGGACCAAAGGGTCCCATGTTCAATTCAGGTCAAGGACACATGCCCAGGTTGTGGGCTCGATGCCCAGGTTGTGGGCTTGATCCCCAGTAGGGTGCGTGCAGGAAGCAGCCAATCAATGATTCTCTCTCACCATTTATGTTTCTACTCTCCCTCTCCCTTCCTCTCTGATATCAATAAAAAACCATTTTTTAAAAAATGGGTGGCTTGTCCTGGCTGGTTTGGCTCGGTAGATGGAGTGTCAGCCTGCAGACTGAAGGGTCCCGGGTTCAGTTCCGGTCAGGGGCGTGTACCCTGGTTGCGGGCACATCCCCAGTGGGGGGTGTGCAGGAGGCGGCTGATTGATGTTTCTCTCTCAATGTTTCTAACTCTCCCTTCCTCTCTGTAAAAATCAATGAAATGTATTTTTTTTTAAATAAAAGGGTGGCCCTAGCCGGTTTGGCTCAGTGGATAGAGCGTCGGCCTGTGGACCAAAGGGTCCTGGGTTAGATTCTGGTCAAGGGCAGGTGCCCTGGTTGCAGGCTCCCTGGCCCAGGCCCTGGCCGGGGCTCATGCAGGAGGCAACCAATCGATGTTTCTCCCATACTGATGTTTCTCTCTCTTTCCCTCTCTCTCCCTAAAAATCAATGAAAAAAATGTCCTCGGGTGGAGATTAACAACAAAAATTGGGTGGAGCAAACCTATGTTTCTCTCTCTCTCTAATCAACGTTTAAAAATACCACTGCAAACCAACCACAAAACTTCGCGCCCCTTTTCGTAAAGCTCTCTCTAGGGACCCACCACCTCCCCATCTCTTCATGCCCGCAAGCGCCTGGCCCGCAGCCTCAGGCCCGCCCCCACTTCCCCCAGCCCGCTCGGGGCACCCGCACCTCCCTTCGACCAGTAACACCCCCGACCACCACCACCCGCGCATGCGCAGAGCACCCTAACCGAGACTTCCTCCCGGCTCAGGGCGTGGGCAGACCCCCGTGGACCCCAGTCTATGGCGTCCCGCGCACCCCCAGCGGAGTTCGAGCCCTGGCACGCGCCGCCGCACCTTCCGTTGCAGCTCCCAGGCGCTGATGTAGTTCTTGCCCAGCTGCGCCGCCAGCAGGTATTCGCCATTGAGTAGCGTCAGACCACGGGGCCCAGCCTGGCCGCCGCGGTACGTGAGCAGATTAGCGCCCGAATGGAGCTCCCATACGACGCAGCTCCACAACTGGGCGGACGAGTCTGTACACACGGCTACCTCGATGGGCGCCGCCATCTTCCTCTCCCCCCGCCCCGGAAGTGCGTCACACCAGCAAGATGCGGGCGCCTTCGCCGGAGGGCTAGAGCGGCGCCCACGTTGTCCCGCCTCCGGCGGCTGGAGGGCGGACTCCCCGGTGAATTGGCCCCCCACCACCATCACCCCGGACCCGCTGAGAATCCAGGGGCGCAACGTCTGATCGAAGATGTTGGCAGGAGACCTCTTGCGAAACTAGATGGAAAAGAAATCAAGGCCCAGGGTCTTCTGCGAGAAGTTAGTCGGTTCAGAGCTTGGAAGTCGGGCTTGTCTCTCACGCTTGGCGCTCTCGGATTCTTTGCTTATTTTTAATACGCAAATAATAAAGTACCGACCTCACAGGCGTCAAGTGCAGACTCCGTACCGACATATTTGGCGGCACTTAATACATTGCAATTAAGTGCGTACTCAGGGATCCACCATCAGCCTACCCCCGGACCCTGCTTCTTGGGCGGGAGGCTACAAAATCCACATTTTTAGTTCATGAACTTGGTGCAGGCCAAACAAGTCGGGAGCGCCTAACTTCAGGTCACAGCTGCTGTCCCGGCCGCGTCTAAAAACTACTTTAAAATGTGGAATTAGTTGCTAATCTTTGAAAAGGGAAAAATCACTTAAAAAATAGAAATCTCCAGCCGGGGAGACGTGGCTGCCTGGGGCAGTGTGTCCGCCAGCAGCACCGGGGGCTCCCGCTGCTCGGTGCCTGCAACTGGATGCCGAGCGCGGCCCGCGGGGCGCCCGGATCCCGCAGGCCCGGTTCCGGCCACCAGGTGGCAGGCGGGAGCCGTGGGCCGGGGGGCGGAGTGTGGGCCGCTCCCGGCCCCGGGGCCACAGTGCGGAGCGGTTACGGGGAGGGAAGGGCTTCCCGGAGGAGGTGTCCTTGAAGCGGGGAACTAACCACTTGAAGAGAAAGGTGGGCAGAGGCAGTGCCAAGGCCCTACGGCCAGGCCCTGGAGGGGGCGCTGGGCCATCGAGGGCCTTGTGGGCAGTGGGAAGCCTGCATTTAATTTTTTTTCCTGGGGCATAGGAGACAGAAGGACTATTGTAGGTTGATGAGAGCTAGGGGCGTCAAACCCCAGCACTAGCTAAATGGGGAAACTGAGGCTGGGACCACCTAGTCCAAAGACGGACTGGAACTAGAACCAGCTGTTTCCGATTTCCACCGCCATACCCAGCGGATGACCCCAGGTTTCTCAAATGTTTTTTAAAGTGTGAATAAGAGAAAGAAGATACCTCCAATGATAAATTACCCTTCTCAAACACCAAAATAAAATATCTTTTAGGCTTTTTCCCAAAACCAAATCTTTGCATGCTGAAATCCGGCACGCTGCAGAACCAGGGGGTGGGCCAAGGTGGCCCTTTTAAACAGCAACTCAGGGCTTAAAACTGGCACTTCTGAGTCCTAGGGCAGGTCACTGCACACCCCTGGGCCTATTCCCCACGTGCAAACTGGGGGTTCCTCGGAGCTAAAGGGTCTGTGTCCTCATCCTGGGAAGGCTGGCCTGGAAATTTCCAAATTCCAGATTCCAGGACAGAGGTGGGCCCAGCTGGTATGGTTTGCAGAGGACCAGCTGTGCCAATGGGGATAAGGGACAGGGTGGATGCTCAGGCTGGAACAGGTCCAGGCGGTGCCCCAGGGCAGGACGGCTGGATTGCAGTCAGGCCCCCTCACAGGCCTCTCCCTCCCCTCCTCCCCTCCTCCCTTCCCTGGGGACCCAGTAGGCCAGGCTGCTGTCAGGTCAGAGGTCACCCCACCCCCAGCCCTGTTCCTGGAATGAGGACAGACCAGTTGTGTCAGAGGAGCAAGACAAAAGCCACACTTTGAGGGCCTGCAGACCACCCAGTCTCTAGACCTCCTTGGTGCCAGCCAGGCGCCACCTCCCAAATCCAAGCTGAGAGGCCTTGGTGGTAGTTGGGCAGCGGCAGCAAGTAGGCTTGGGGAAACTGAGGCACAGAAGCCGGCACCATCCCTCTGGTTCTAAGCCCCTGTTTGCAGGCACTGGTACACACTGCTGAACCAAACCAGACCCAGCCACATCTCACACCCTGCCCACCCCGGGGGCGGGGGCCTTGAACAATCCTAGCAGCTCCCATGATGTGCATTAATGGTGTAAGGAATAGCGGATGAGCCCAGAAGCAATCATCCTTTTCAGGCATCCTTTCAACAGCCCCCCAGCCCCACCCCCTCCACCTAGGTCTGCCTCTCCCTCCTGCCAATCAGGCCTAGTTTTGAGTTTCATCTCCTGGGAGCCTCTCTGCCTCCTAACAAGCAGAGCTGGAGGCAGGAGGTGCCTCAGGGCTGGGAGGTGGGGGAGCCCGACCCCTTCCTTCGTGCCCTCAGGAGCGGTGTGACCCCAGGGCCCCCAGTCCCTCTCGAGGCCTCTTCAGCGGAGGAATAAAGATGCTAGACTAGCCCATCCAGTTTGTCGGAAAAGGGCTTTAGAAACAAACACACACAACAGAAGACACTTTTCCTTTATGTCCCTGGGGAGCAGGGGCTGAGAGAGGCAGGTGGGTTACCAGGCCCATGGAGATAGAGATGTAGCCAGTCCACTTCTGGCGTGGATGGAAAATGCTGGTGAGATGGGCCATAGGAAGCGACCAGCTGCCACAGGAGGGGGTTGTTTTTCCAGACTCCTGACCAGCTTTGGGGGCTGACCCAGGAGGAAGGGACAGGCCCAGGGCGGCACCAGCCAAGAGCTAGTGGCAGGGGAGCCGGTGGCAGGAGGCCGGGCCTGTCCACTTCCCGACCATGCTGACCTGGAGCCCATCGTGCCCCCTGGGTGTGGGTGATGTGAGGGGCAGCCCAGGAAATCTTTCACCGGCAGCAACCTCCATGCTGCCGTCAGGTTTGGGTGTGGAGGCTGAGAACCAGGGTTTCCCTCTGTCTGGGCTGAGCCCACGGTTTGCAATTGTAGCCCAACAGCCCGATCATCCCTTGGTGAGGTTTCTTTGGAGCCAGACGGTACTGAAAGACAAATGCTAAAGTGTGAACCCAACCACGGAGGGCAGGCTCAGCGGGGCAGGGTGGCTTCCTCAGATGCCAGCAAGGAGGGGGCAGGCGTCAGGCCACGTGCCCTAGGGGCTAGAGTCAGACAACTCAGGGGTAACACTGGGCATCAGAACCCAGGATAGCAGGAGGCCTAAGCTAGGGAGCTAGAGGAACCAGCAGGGTGACACAGGGGGAGGGAGCTACCCCCCAGACCTGGCTTTGCTAGTGTCTCCTTCTCTAAACTGCTGATACAGGAGCCTGGTCACTCTTGGATAGAGCCATGCTGGGCTCTCTGGGGGAGTTGGGCAACATCCCTGGCCTCACCCACTTGGTGACAGGAGCACCCCCAGCCGTGACAACCACAGATGATCCCAGACATTACCCAGTGTTCCCTCGGGGCACAGTCCCCACTGGAGGACCCCTGTGCCTTCTGCTAACTGGACCCAGACAGGGTGCGGTGACGCCCAGGAAACCACCACCGAGACGTTTTCTGTTAAAAGTCAGAAGTGTTTTGTCTTGTTTTAATATCTCATCAGCTTTACAGGGTTACAATTGTCTTAAATATTTCTGAAATTTAAATACAATCTGCACAATAATGTTATAAAATGTAAACTTTCAGTGTTCTTTTAAATTTCAAAATCCCCCCCCCCCCCCCCCTTTTTTTGGTCTTTTGCCCCCCACCCCGCTAATACCTGAATGTTCTGTAGAACTGAAATCCTTACCAGCTGCCCCACCGGCCACAGTGACTGACAGGCGAGGCCCGGCCAGAGGTAGAGTAGTTTATAACTTTTTAAAAAGTTTTTTTTCCTTTAACCTGAGTTCGGGCGTGGTCCCCACGCCATCGGACAAACCCCAGAGAAACTGAAATTTCACATGTCAGGAATGAAAGGCTGAATTCATTCGTGTTTGCCAAGAAAAAAACGCACAAGCAAGCAAGAGAAAAACGATAGAAGTGGGCAAAAGTCATAAAAGCAAAAAAAAAAAGTGACTGTACAAATGCACAACTATTAAAAACTAACTCTGCTGCCCAGCGCCTCTGCCCGCCCCCTGCCCGCCAGCTCCACAGCCCCGTGGCCAGGTTAGGGGTCACAAGGAAGATCTGGAAGCAGCCGGTAACAGACACCTCTAGAGCAGTTAGGTTAGCCCCTGAGCCCCCCTTGACCCTGAGTTTGGGACTCCTACCTGCTCTGTGCAGCTAAGCCCCACCCGTTCCAGAACGAACAGTGCACAGGCAAGCCGCTGACAGAGATGGATGTCCCGGCCCCACCCGTTCCAGAACGAACAGTGCACAGGCAAGCCGCTGACAGAGATGGCTGTCCCGGCCCCACCCAGTTTGCATAAAGGGGTGCTGAGCTGCACCCCAGAACCCTCACCAACAGGAGGTTGCCCTGAGCTGGGATTGGCAGAGGGGACACGAGGCAGAGGCCACAGCACTGCCCAGCCTGGAGCTCCCCCTCATCTTTCCACCTCTCCCCCTGCGTACGGCTCCCCCAGGGCTGTCCCCCCACACCCTGGCCCCCTACAATCACCATGAACAATAGGCATGCCCTGAGTTAGATCTGGGGGCTATTTCACCCACAAGACATGATGCCCAACACACTGGCAGAGGGGACACGAGGCAGAGGCCACAGCACTGCCCAGCCTGGAGCTCCCCCTCATCTTTCCACCTCTCCCCCTGCGTACGGCTCCCCCAGGGCTGTCCCCCCACACCCTGGCCCCCTACAATCACCATGAACAATAGGCATGCCCTGAGTTAGATCTGGGGGCTATTTCACCCACAAGACACGACGCCCAACACACGCAAGCAGACACGCACACACACACACACACACACACTCATGCGACTGGAGACAGCACCCAGGCAGACTCTCAGGTGGACACGCCCACGACGCAGGTGGGAGCGGACGGGTACTGGTACATGCTGAAACCCTGAGCCAGCCGAGGAGGGCAGGCTGAGAGGGGTTTTGGCATCAAGAGTCAGACCCGAGGTAGAAATAACCAGGCAGCAGACACCCCCATGTGGGCCCCATGTGGCTCCAGGGGGTCAGGTCAGGGGAGAAGAGAGAAGGAGCATCCGGTATCGCTGCTCTTGGGCAAAAAGGTCCCCCTCCCACAGTGATTGTACTGCTGCAGTAAGGAACGGGGAGGAGACTCTTGCATAAGGAAAAACAGAGAGGAAACCCCACCTGCCTGCAGCCACCACTGCCCTGGGAGGTGGAGGGTGTCCTCGACCCTGAGACATATCAACGAAAGGGGCTCTCCCCAAGGACCCCACAGCTTCACACCCAAGCAAACCCAGACTGGTGGTGGGGGGGGGGGCAGGATGCTCTCCCCTCCAAGGTCCCCAAGGCCACAAGATGACCCTGGGCCAGGGATCACTGGATCAGGACTCTGGGAGGCTGCCAGGTGGGGCACTGCCGTTTTTGGCATCGTTAGGCCAGGCCAGGCTCCCGGGGCCCAATTAGAGTTTCCAGGCAAACTCAGTGCGTGAAAGGAAAGGGCGCCAAGTTGTGGGAGGCACCATTTCAGTCCAGGGCAGGGTGGCCAAGGAAGTCCCCGAACCCCGCCTGGGCTTTGGATGGAGGGTGCTGCCTCATGGTGAAGACCATCACCGCTGGTCCCTATTCCGTGGGGAATAGGCCGCTGAAATAACTCCCCAACCCAGCCCTCCCGCTGATGACCACCTTCTGACCTGGGGTAAGTGGTCACGCTGGGAGTGGGTGCAGCCTTCCCTGGGCCTCTGTTTAGTTCCTTCAGTTATAGCAGATGTGGCCTTGCAAGGGGCCAAGAGAGAATGAAGGGACAAAGTGAAGGAGATGGGAAGGGGTGGGGTGTTCAGGATGACATGGCCTCAAAAACCTCAATCTGAGCGAAGGCTGGCTCACCCCAGTCCCCAAATATCCGTATGTCTTTAAAAGCAGCCCTTTCAAAAGCGTCGGTGGTCTAGTGGTGAGCATAGGTGCCTTCCAAAGCAGCCCTTTTGGCCCTGCCGGGGCGGCTCAGTGGTTGAGCGTTGACCCATGACCCAGGAGGTTGGATTCCCAATCAGGGCACATGTCTGGGTTGTGGGCTCAATCTCTAGCAGGGAGGGTGCAGGAGGCAGCCAGTCGATGAGTCTCTCTCATTGATGTTTCTCTCTCTCTCCCCCTCTCCTTCTTTCTTTGAAATCAATGAAAACATATTAAACAAACAAACAAAAAGCAGCCCTTCCAGGTAAGAGAGAGTCCCCAGGCCATAGTCATCCCTGAGTCAGGAGCCTCAGGGCTATGACAGCACATCCCCTCCCAGGCCCTGGCCCTTGATCCAGCACTTTCTTTCTAGTTAAGACTTCCGGATCCCTGACAGGGAGCACGCACGGCACAAGGAGAAAAAGCACGGAGAGTCTTGGTCTGCCATTCAGCATTCACATTCCCAGTTCCCCCTGGGCTTGCCCCCGCATGGACCCCACTCCAGCCCGGCCCTCAGCACCTGAGTTCATTACCTTTTCTGGCTCTAGCCCAGGGATACAGTGTCCTGTGCCTGCTAGCTGCCTACCGCAGCACAGAAAATGCACACATGAACCCGATTCAGTCATGGGAAAGATTTAAAGGATATTCCTTTTTTTTCCTTTTTTTAAGTCCCGTTTCCCTGAATGAACACAAATATATAGAGATATATATCCTTTTCCTAAGGTTTGATTCCTCCCCCAAGAATAAAATAGAACATTTACAAAACAAAACCCCCCAAACCTCTTAAAAACCCTATAGAGCTTGAATATCGCTATTTCTTTAAAAAATAATAATAATAATAAAAAGTTCCCAAAAGCAACAAGAAAAAAATTCAACTGATCTTGGCTCAGGGGTTTCATTCAAAACAACGAACTGGGTGTGATGAGTGGATGAGTGTGTGATGAACAGGAACAAAAGTAAAAAAAAAAAAACAGACAAAAATGAAAACACACAGTGCAGGGATATATGAGGTAAACAGAATCTGGCCTTACATTGCAACTGGTCCAAACCAGACACCAGACACCAGTCCGAATCGGCCCGCCAGGGCTGCAGGAAAGCCCTGGGGAGTATTTGCCGCTCTCTTTCCTGATTTCCTTAGCTGTTCTTACAATTCACTTCTCTGAATGTCTGAAACCTGAGTAATTCAAGTGTTCCTTGGTTTTCCCCTGTTTTATTAAATTTTCTTTATATATATGTCTATATTTTCTTCTTCTATTTTTGGTGTTAGCTGTGGCTCCTTTGTGGATATTTCCCCTCCCCACCCGTATCTTCCACCACCCCGGCCCTGCCCGGCCCACCTTTCCACACCCTGCCCAGTCTGACCAGCTCCTGGGTGGGGGGCGGCGGGTGGGGAGTGGTGCAGTTAAGGCAATGAATTATTTGAGGTAGAAGACGTCGGGGGTGCGGACAGCCCCGCTGGCCCGGCCTGGCTGCCCGCGCTGCTGCTGGTCCCACTGCTTCCTCCCCGGCTGCTGCCACCACCGCCTTTGCTGGGAGCTGAGGAGGGCGTGGAGGCTGGTGGCTGAGCAAACAGCACTCCTAATGCAAGGACAGGAGAAGAGACATGTCATGGAGAGTTAAAACATTATGTGACAGGTGCAAGGGGCTCCCCAAGCAATGACCCCCTGCAAAGTCCACCCATGGACCCACCAGGACACCCACCACCTCATCTTAGTCTCTGCTTCCTGTGGGGGGTCTTTGCCCAGCAACCCAGCTGTTTTGGGTCCCTAGCACCACCTGGTGGCCTCATGAGCAACTGGCCTGACTACATTTTTTTTTACAAGGAACTTTCAAACACCACTTGTACAGTTCACCACGAACACAGGTGTTAGAGAGGCAGTAACTCCCGGCACAGTTTAAAATCCAAATACAACTTTTAACTCCCCAAAACTTAACCACTAATAGTCTACTATTGACCAGAAGACTTACTGATAACATAAGCAGTGATAAACACATATTTTGATTTTTTTTCTTTTTAAATTGATTTCAGACAGGAAGGGAGAGGGAGAGAGATAGAAACATCAATGACGAGAGAGAATCATTGATCAGCTGCCTCCTGCATGCCCCCTATTGGGGATGGAGCCTGCAACCGGGGCATGTGCTCTTGACTGGAATTGAACCTGGGACCCGTTGGTCCACAGGCTGATGCTCTATCCACTGAGCCAAACCAGCTAGGGCTGAACACATATTTTATATTATATGTCTTATATACTGAATTCTTATAATAAAGTAAGCTAAAGAAAAGGAAATGTTATTAAGAAAATCATCAGAGCCCTAGCCGGTTTGGCTCAGTGGATAGAGCATCGGCCTGTGGACTGAAGGGTCCCAGGTTCAATTCCACTCAAGAACATATGCTCAGGTTGCGGGCTCAATCCCCATTAGGGGGCATGCAGGAGGCAGCCGATCAATGATCTTTCTCATCATTGATGTTTCTCTCTCTCCTTCTCCCCTCCTCTCTGAAATCAATTAAAAAAATATATATATGTATGAAAATCATCAGGGCCTTGCCAGTGTGGTTCAGTGGTTGAGTGCTGACCCAGGAAGCAACAGGTTGCCGGTTCGATTCCCTGTCAGGGCACATGTCTGGGGTTGCGGGCTCGAACCCCAGAAGGCAGCCAATCGATGGCCCTCTCTCATGGATGTTTCTATCTCTCTATCCCTCTCCCTTCCCCTCTCTCTCTCTAAAAAGATAAAATAAAATAAATTAAAAGAAAAAAAAAAGAAAATCATCAAGAAAATACATTTCCTAGCCCTAGCTGGTTTGGCTCAGTGGATAGAGCATTGGACTGCGGACTGGAAGGTCCCAGGTTCAATTCCGATCAAGGGCACATGCTGGGGGTGGAGGGCATGCAGGAGGCAGCCGATCAATGATACTCTCTCATCACTGATGTTTCTATCTCTCCCTCTCCCTGCCTCTCTGAAACCAATAAAAAAATATTAAAAAAAAGAAAATACATTTCCAGTATTTATTGAAAAAAAAATGCATGTATAAGTGGACCCACGCAGCCCAAACCCTTCTTGTTCAAGGGTAACTGTATTTTTGAGCACTTATTATGTGCTAAGCCCCATGCTAAGTGCTCATTATGTGCTGAGAACTGTGCCAAGTACTCACTATGTGCTGAGCACTGTGCTAAGGATACTACATTGGTTATACACTCAAGTCTCCAAGGGAAGGAAGAACTTTGCTCACTCTAATGGCTGGGCTCATGCAGGCCAAACCCGGAGGTTGCCCAGGACTCCTAAATTAACCCGGGAGTGAAGTTGTCAAGGTGTTACCTGTATACATAATTCCGTTAATCTCCACTGACATGCTAATACTATTGCTGCCATTGGTGCTGGTCACGTTTGCAGCTGAGTCCTGGCGGCTCTCAGAGGCTGTGGGAAGAAGAAAAGCCACCGTTTGGAATCACAAACTCATCGGTGCAATGATCCTTTTCACATCTATCCATCCCCACTGGGCTTTAAACTTCACAAAGCTGCGGACTGTATCTTCCACCAGCACACGCAGGACATAATAAATATAGAATGAGAATGTATTTGTCTGACATTGGCTTTTATCATGATTGTAATTCTTAAGCGATGTTGCACACCCAAGTCATGTCATTCTTTTTAACAGCCACAAAGTCTTCCAGACGTGACTCACTCATTCCTCACTGATGGACACACACATCGCTTCAAGGCCTGTTACATCATGCAAATGACTGCCATGAACAAACTTGTCTATACAGGTATCCCCTGCTTTTTGAAAATGCACATTATACCGCTTGGAAAGGCTTCATAGGAATTCCCTGCTTCCAGAGAGCGGAGACACCCACGTTTCCCTGAGCACCTGCTTGGTATCGACTGGTTCTGCTGTAGATACCAAGCAGATGACTGGTCACATTTTGTGTTTTTCAGAGATTGCCAAATTGTCACCTATTTACACTCCCACCAGCAGGACCCATTTCCTCACATCCTGAGCAACAGTTGATATTGTCAAACTCTGATGGGTGAAAAGCGGTGTCTCCTTGTTAGCGTGCGGATCCCCATCTAGATGGAGCCGAACAGCTTTTCTTTTCCATCCTTACAAGGGGATATGTGTTTGTTGATTTTAGAGAAGGCGAAGGGAGAGGGGGAGAGAGAAACATTGATGAGAGAGAGAAACATCGATGTGAGAGAGAAACATCGATCGGTTGGACCAGAAAGCGAACCTGCAACCTTTTGTTGCACAGGACGACACTCTAACCAACTGAGCCACACTGGCCAGGGCTGAACATTTTTTCATAGGAATTTACTAGTCACAACTGCCCATTTTTCCCTATCGATTTGTTTGCCTTTTTTTCTTATTGGTTTGTAGGCACTTTTTACATAGGTTGGCTCCAAGACCCTTATTTTGTTACACATGCAGAGAGCATGGAGGGTCTGGGTGGTGGGTTGATACCTTGGCTGTTGATACGAATGCTCATGGGCAGCTGGGCTGTCATAGCCAGGAAGTTCTGCTGTAGCGCTCGCTGCATGAGCCGTTGCTGCTCATCCGCCACCAGGGCCATCTTCTTTTCCGGAGGCTCCCCAGACTCCAGCTTCTCCCGAAGCTGCTCCAGGGCGGCCGCCTGGGCTGCCACGGCTGCCTGGGCTGCTGCTGCTTGCACTGCTACTGCCTGGGCTGCCACCACGGGGTGGCCTGCCAGGGAGACTGGCAGGCGGCCGGGGACTGTGATGGGGATGGCCGAATCCTCCTCTAGACAGGAGAGAAGAGGAGTTGGTGGCCAAAAGGGAAGTGAGGTGGCTTGGCTCAGCCTTCCACCCACACAAGAATGAGCATTCTCTTGAATACCTCCACTGATGGAATGCTCACTCCCTCTCTGAGGGAAGTAATTTTTAAAGTTTATTTATTTAATCCTCACCCAAGGACATGCTTAGAGAGAGGAAGGGAGAGAGAAACATCGATGTGAGAAACATCGATGTGAGGATCGAACCCGCAACCCAGGTATGTACCCTAAACGGGATTGAACTGCCACCCTTTTTTCCCTCATTGATCCCTTCCACTCTGCCCCCGCCCCTTCCAGGCCTTCACCACACTACTGTCTGTGTTCATGGGTTATGCATATACACATATAAATTATTGGGTTAATCTCTCCCCCACCAATCCCTCCGCCCCCCCACCTTTCCACTTAATCCACCGCCACCTTGAAATCGAACTGCCACTTTTTGGCATACGGGACCAGGCTCTAACCACTGAGAGACCCGGTGGCCTGGGCAGTAACTAGGTTTCTGAATAGACACAAGTGCTATAAAACGCTTTCTAAAGCAGGTGATCATACTGGTGATAACACTACTAGTTATATACTAGTATTATAATAGTATTTAGCATCAGTACTACGTAGATACTATAATAGCATGTATTCCACTCTGCCCCCGCCCCTTCCAGGCCTTCACCACACTACTGTCTGTGTTCATGGGTTATGCATATACACATATAAATTATTTGGTTAATCTCTCCCCCACCAATCCCTCTGCCCCCCACCTTTCCACTTAATCCACCGCCACCTTGAAATCGAACTGCCATTTTTTGGCGTACGGGACCAGGCTCTAACCACTGAGACACCCGGTAGCCTGGGCAGTACCTAGGTTTCTGAATAGACACAAGTGCTATAAAACACTTTCTAAAGCAGGTGATCATACTGGTGATAACACTACTAGTTATATACTAGTATTATAATAGTATTTAGCATCAGTACTACGTAGATACTATAATAGCATGTAACATATTATATAATACTAGTCATAACAACAAGGCTCAGAACATGTCTAAAGCACTTCCATCTCAAACAGGAACCATCTCAAAGGGCCATTTCAACAACCCCCAGTCTACTCTTATCTCCAGATGAGGAAACTAAGGCTCAAAGAAGATTCATAACTTTCCCAAGGCCACAGAGCTGGAGAAAGGCTGAGCTGGGATTCGAACTCAGGCAGCCCAACTCCAAACCAGCTCCTAACCATTCCCCTCTTCTGTGGTTAAAACAAATGTCCCCGTCTTTCCCATCCACTAGGACCACTAGGTTCCACTAGGACCTGCTGTCTCTTCTTCCCCCTACTCTCTCTGCTGCCTGTTGTTTCCAGGCTCTCTCATGACTCCCCTTTTATTTTTATTTTATTTTTTAAGCCTTTTTATTTTTTAAAAAATATTTTTTATTGATTTTTTTACAGAGAGGAAGGGAGAGGGATAGAGAGTTAGAAATATCGATGAGAGAGAAATATTGATCAACTGCCTCCTGCACGCCCCCTACTGGGGATCAAGCCTGCAACCAAGGTACATGCCCTCGACGGGAATCGAACGCGGGACCTTTCAGTCCATGGCTCGACGCTCTATCCACTGAGCCAAACCGGTCGGGGCATGACTCCCCTTTTATCTTATCTGTTACCATCTTCCCCAGCTCCAGCATGAGACCTGGTCCACATGGATGCTTAATAACCTTTAACAGATATAGTTGAAACTCCCCAAAGCCAGGAGGGTAAACCAAGGCCCACAGAACACTGAATGACTAATATGAGCAAGACCTAACTTTTCAGAGCCTTGTGGGGATTGCCTCAGATCCTTGGGCCACTCCCAGGAAGTAGGGAGTCACAGCCTGTGTGGTAGAGGAAAAATAGGAACCCAGACATGCAAACTGGCCAGCACGAGTCCATACGGCCACATGTGCTATCTGTGCTCTATATTAGGAAGGATTCCAGGCTCAGGGGGAGAGAAGACTGTGATCGACTGGTGATGTCTGCCACGGGTGCAACTAGGAATGGGGAGCTGTTTGTCAGGCATCTGCAAACCTGGGCCTGTTGCATGCTGGGCATTTTATACACTGAAGGCTCCCAACAATTCTACAAATAGGCGGTAACTGTCTCCACTTTACTCATAAGGAAATCGAGCTCAGAAAGGGACACTGAGCTACCCAGGGGCACCTACCAATAGCTTCAGGGACGGTTAAAGGGTCAATTTGATAGACCCATACTGTACTCTCAATGATGTCTGCCGGGGCAGAGTGCTGAGGAAGATTCTAAAGCTCAAAGGGAAAAGAATACAGTGATGAACTAATAACGTCTGTCATGGGCAAAGGTGCTGAAAAAAACTATGGTGATGAATAGTGTAGCCACAGGCAGAAGACTGGGCCAGTGCTACAAGAAATGATTAGAAATGCACGCTCAATTAACAACTGCCTCGTGTGGACTGGGAAATCGGAGATTCATTAGTAATGTCGGGGTGGGAAACGTGTGCTTGATTTGTAATGTCTGCCTTGGCATAGAACTGAAGAAAAAACTATTGATTAGTGGTGCCTGCCATGGGCTCAGGATTAGTAATGTCTGCTTGCTGTGGGCATGGGGTTTGATA
Source organism: Myotis brandtii (assembly GCF_000412655.1). NCBI lineage: Eukaryota > Metazoa > Chordata > Mammalia > Chiroptera > Vespertilionidae > Myotis > Myotis brandtii. The sequence continues at coordinate 1,216,475 of NW_005358901.1, read as the reverse complement.
AATGTTAATTGTTTAGTAATGTTTGCCATGAGCACAGGTTTGCCACCCTCTTCCACGACAACTTTGGAGTTGATCAACCTGTTTACCCAGAGAGGGGAAAGGTACCAGCCCCACAGCCATATAACCTGAGCTGGGAGCAGTCCCCAGGCTCGTGCAGCCCTTCCTTACCTTTCTTGATCTTGGGGGCTGGGGTGATGGAGCTGCCATTGGTGCTGGTGGCCAGGCCCAGGGAGGACACGGGCAGTTTGGGTGAGGAGAGCATGCTGTGGGCACCACCTGGTGAGTAGGCGAAGAGGGAGCCCCCAAAGCTCTGGCGCCGGCCCTCCCGCCGGTTGCTGTCAATGGCCGCCTGGAGCTCATTGGGGTTGCTGAGGCCGCGTTTCTCACACTCGTAGGGGTACAGGTACTTCATGTACCTATGGGAAGGGGAGAAGGGACAAGGTGGCACCTGGGACACCTCCCGTGACTCCCTGCTGCCCTTGGCATTCCCGCTGTGGCACCACTTCCCCGCCTCCATCGTGCATCGCTGCCAGGGAATCGCTCGTCAATGCTGAGCCAGGCTGACTGCTTCTGCTGTTCCCTATCTCAGTGCCTGTCCCCATGACCGCCTCCCACTAATCCTTTAATACTGAATTCCAGAACCTCAGAGCCAGAAACTTCCTTAAAGCCCCACCCCAAGGTTCTCAGGATTCCGACGCCTCGCGTGGCCCAGTGCCTCTGCGGTCCTTCCTGTCCCAGGCCCTCTGCGCGCGCAGCACTCACTGGGTCCGCAGGGTGAAGGCAGCGCTGGTGATGGACGTGGGCAGGTTGAGGCCCTTGGTGATCTCCCGCCACAGCTTCTTATTGATGACCTCCACCAGGCCGCCCTTTTCCGTCACCAGCACATACAGCATGAACAGGTCAAGCACCTGCTTTGCCATGATGGGGATCCGATTCACGGGCGTCCCTGTAGGGGAGGGCCAGTGTGGGCGAGGGGGATGCCGCTGCCAGGGCCAGGGCCCCACAGGCAGCAGATGCCGAGTCTATGGCTAACACACAGGTTCAGAGCAGGGTCTCCCCAGCTGTGTGGACATCAGGGTAGGTCACGCTCTGTGGGGGCATCTGGACACTGTGGGAAGTTGAGCAGCATCCCTGGTGCCCACCCACTCGATGCCAGAAGCACCCCCAGTAATGACAACCACAGATGCCCCTGACACTGCCCAGTGTTTCCTGGGGCAGATCGCCCCAGGTGAGACCCATCCCCTGCTCCAGGCCGTACTAAGGTAACAGCTCTGCCTCAGTTTCTTTTTTTTTAAATTGATTTTTTTACAGAGAGGAATGGAGAGGGATAGAGAGTTAGAAACATCGATGAGAGAGAAACATCGATCAGCTGCCTCCTGCATCCCCCCCCCCTGGGTATGTGCCCGCAGCCAAGGTATATGCCCTTGACCGGAATCGAACCTGGGACCCTTCAGTCCGCAGGCCGACGCTCTATCCACTGAGCCAAACCGGTTACAGCTAAAGATTTTTTTTTATTGATTAAGGGCGAGGGAGACAGAGAAGCTTCGATGTGAGAGCAAGACATTGATTGGCTGCCTCCTGCCCGCCCCCTACCAGGAATCGAGCCTGTAACCTGGGGCATGTGCCCTGACTGGGAATCGAACCAGCAACCTTTCAGTACATGAGATGATGCCCAACCAAGCGATCCACATTGACCAGGGCCTGCCTCCGTCTCTTTATCAGTGATCTGGCTCCTTGCTCAACTCAACTGAGGGGAGAAGACGAGTGCAGAGAGGGAGATGTTGGGGGCCAAACTGGGGAGGAGCAGAGAAATGCAGCCTTTGTTGTTCCTACTCCCATCACCAGCCACAACAGCTGCCAAAACAACTCCGCCTGAGCTCCCAGAGGCCCGCTCCTCCAGGCTGGTCTGCGGTGTGTGTGGGGAGGGCCGTAGTCAGGGAGAGAGCGCTTGGTTAATCCACTTAGAGCAGTGGTTCCAACGTGGCGCACACGCCCCACGGGGGGGCACTTTGAATTTCAGGGGGGCAAGTCGAGAATGAGCTATTAACGGCGAATTTTTTGCATGTCTTATGGTGCTAGGGGCCTCATATACAGCATATAAATATATATTGTGACCTATTTATGCATTCAGTTCTCTATTATATGTTTTGAAACTTTACTTGCTATGTTTTCATATTACTTGATATTATTATTATTTTTTAAAACAATTTTAGTGATTTCTTCCTCGGTACTTCAACTGTCCTTTCGTTCTTTTATTTTTCTCTTTCACGGATGCCATGTTCTTTGGAAGCTTGTTTAGACCAAGTTATTGGTTTTTTAGGCTTCCTCCACGTGAATAGGAGTTCACTTTTTATATAATAAGAATGATATGTCATGGGGGGGGGCATCAGGATTTTAGAGATGCTTAGGTGGGGCATGGCCGAAGAAAGGTTGGGAACCACTGACAGAGAGTGGGGCAGTGGGCAGCCCAGGGAGACAGGGAGGTGGGGCAGCCCAGGGAGGGGAAGGTGGTGGGGCAGCCCAGGGAGAAAGGGCAATGGGCTGGCTCAGTGAGGGGAGGGCTGCCCCCTGCAGATAGGCCTGCTCCCTCTTCTGCCCCACCTGACCTTCTATATCCTCTTACCCAGAAGTTCCCAGCCTCAGAGCCTTCAGATCTCAGTGTGGCCTGTCTGGCGCTTTCCTGGCCAAGGGTAGAGAAGGCCCCCTTCAAACCTCCCTCCCTGGCAGGGGGATCCTGGGTATACTTTCTATGCACCCCTCGCCCTGCCCTGCTCACTTGGATCCTCCGTGCCCAGCCTGGCATAGAGCGAGCATCCCATAAACAGTGAAGGCTGACAAGCTACATCTCAGCCTAAGGGTCATGCTTACCGCCCACCCCCCCTTTAGGGATGGGCAAAGGGAGACTGCAGAGTGTGACCTGATGGAGGAAGGTTCGAGGGAGGGGCCAGCTTGCCTGTCCCACGGGGCCTGGGCGACGCCGTCCACCTCTGGACATTCTAGAACCACCTCCCGCCACCTTTTCACTGCTTTCTGGTCCTTCCCATGTTGCAAAATCCCCAATGAACTGAGAACCACAGGGAAATGGACCTCAGACCTTCCCCCATCGCCCCAATTTCATTTTCAGCCCAGGGGGGAGAGAGAAAAAGCAACACCAGTGTCAGCACACTCGGCCCGGAGATGTGGTCACAGCGCCATCCTGCCTGGACACCGATTTAGGCTCTGCCTGGTGGGGGTGGGGGTGAACGGAGGAATCAGATCCTCCGGGCTCTGCCGCAAGCAGGCCAGTGGGGCCTGGACGGATGTTTATAGAAGGAGGGGGCTGGGAGAGCACAGAGAGGCATGAGGGTGGGCAGTGAGGGCTGTGGGGGAGATAAGAAAGGGTGGAGAGGTCGTCAGGGAAACAGCAGGAGGGTGGGGTAAGGCTCTTACTTTGTGACCCTCTGTCTGGAGGGCAGCTGGTGAGATGCAGGACATGGTGTCCTGGGTGAAGGGGGTCTGACAGATTCTCTCCCCCAAAGGCCCCCAATTACAGAGAAGGAGGGTCCAAGATGGCAGGGAAGAGAGGGCCTTGGAGCTGGGTTTTGAGAAACGCACAGGAGTTTGCTGCCGCCTACCCTCCAGGAGCAC
>NW_005358901.1:1209894-1212748 GCF_000412655.1 Myotis brandtii | reverse complement strand
GGGGGGGGGCATCAGGATTTTAGAGATGCTTAGGTGGGGCATGGCCGAAGAAAGGTTGGGAACCACTGACAGAGAGTGGGCAGTGGGCAGCCCAGGGAGACAGGGAGGTGGGACAGCCCCGGGAGGGGAAGGTGGTGGGCTTGCCCAGGGAGGAAGGGCAATGGGCTGGCTCAGAGAGGGGAGGGCTGCCCCCTGCAGATAGGCCTGCTCCCCTCTTCTGCCCACCTGACCTTCTATATCCTCTTACCCAGAAGTTCCCAGCCTCAGAGCCTTCAGATCTCAGTGTGGCCTGTCTGGCGCTTTCCTGGCCAAGGGTAGAGAAGGCCCCCTTCAAACCTCCCTCCCTGGCAGGGGGATCCTGGGTATACTTTCTATGCACCCCTCGCCCTGCCCTGCTCACTTGGATCCTCCGTGCCCAGCCTGGCATAGAGTGAGCATCCCATAAACAGTGAAGGCTGACAAGCTACATCTCAGCCTAAGGGTCATGCTTACCGCCCACCCCCCCTTTAGGGATGGGCAAAGGGAGACTGCAGAGTGTGACCTGATGGAGGAAGGTTCGAGGGAGGGGCCAGCTTGCCTGTCCCACGGGGCCTGGGCGACGCCGTCCACCTCTGGACATTCTAGAACCACCTCCCGCCACCTTTTCACTGCTTTCTGGTCCTTCCCATGTTGCAAAATCCCCAATGAACTGAGAACCACAGGGAAATGGACCTCAGACCTTCCCCCATCGCCCCAATTTCATTTTCAGCCCAGGGGGGAGAGAGAAAAAGCAACACCAGTGTCAGCACACTCGGCCCGGAGATGTGGTCACAGCGCCATCCTGCCTGGACACCGATTTAGGCTCTGCCTGGTGGGGGTGGGGGTGAACGGAGGAATCAGATCCTCCGGGCTCTGCCGCAAGCAGGCCAGTGGGGCCTGGACGGATGTTTATAGAAGGAGGGGGCTGGGAGAGCACAGAGAGGCATGAGGGTGGGCAGTGAGGGCTGTGGGGGAGATAAGAAAGGGTGGAGAGGTCGTCAGGGAAACAGCAGGAGGGTGGGGTAAGGCTCTTACTTTGTGACCCTCTGTCTGGAGGGCAGCTGGTGAGATGCAGGACATGGTGTCCTGGGTGAAGGGGGTCTGACAGATTCTCTCCCCCAAAGGCCCCCAATTACAGAGAAGGAGGGTCCAAGATGGCAGGGAAGAGAGGGCCTTGGAGCTGGGTTTTGAGAAACACATAGGAGTTTGCTGCCGCCTACCCTCCAGGAGCACTGGTCTTGGTGAAGAAGGCAGGACTGGGCAGAGACCCTCACAGCCCTGGTTGGCCAGGGGCCGGACTGATGTATCTGGGGCCCCCAGCCTCACCCACAGTCAGGGGCAGCTCACAGTACCTTCTAAGTACCTCTAAGACACCGGGTGGCTGGTCTTGGGTAAAATGGGTGGACTCCAGGCCTGGAAACTCTGAACCCCATGGTAGGGGGTAGGAGGGAGGGCCCAGGCAAGTGTGGACAGGCCGATAAAGAGCAGGGGGATCTCTCTGACCACACAGGGGACAGCAGCCCTGGCGGGGGCTGGGCCGGACGATAACACGGTAACATGAGAGGGGCCCCTACCCCGGGGCTGGGTCTACATTCTTCCATCCCAGCACAGGAGGGGTTAACTCAGAGGCTGCAGCCCCCTCCCCTTTCATCTCCTTCCCTCTGGGCCTGACTAGGCCTGTGTTTATAGAAGCTACTGGTGAGGGAGGGGTGGGCAGAGGCCCAGGACAAAGCAGCCGGGGCCAGGCCCCTGCAATGGCCTGAGTGGACCCTGCAGCCCCGCGGGCCCCACCCCTTCCTGCCTCTGTGGCTCCAAGGCCAGGTGCCCTCTCTGGCCTCAGTTTCCTTCTCTGAGCAGCAGGATCATCATAACCCCCAGGGTCAGAGGAATGAGCCCCGCCCTGCTGTGGGCGTTCCTATTCCTGCAACAGGCCAGGGGTCTCCTCCCGGTGGCAGTGGTGGCTCCACGCTGAGGGTGAGGCCCACCAGGCCCCTGCAATGGCCTGAGTGGACCCTGCAGCCCTGCTGGCCCCACCCCTTCCTGCCTCTGTGCCTCCAAGGCCGTGTGCCCTCTCTGGGCCTCAGTTTCCTTCTCTGAGCAGCAGGATTATCATAACCCCCCATGGGAGCCGTTCAGGGTCAGAGGAATGAGCCCCGCCCTGCAGTGGGCGTTCCTATTCCTGCAACAGGCCCGGGGTCTCCTCCCGGTGGCGGCTCCACGCTGAGGGCGAGGCCCCGTGGGCAGGGGACCTCTGGGGGCCCCCTAGCTGCCCCTTGTCCTATCTGAACCTGGGTCACCCCAAATGCCTCTGCTCTCCTCCATTGTTTGGGCCTCAGTTTCCCCACCCACTTACTCACTCACTCACTCAGACCAGTCCCCGCTCCTCATGTCACTGTTCTCAAGGCCCAGACATTTCCTGGTGGGGCCTTGGTTGGTGTCCATCTCACCCCAGACCAGGGGGAAATGAGGGGATGGGCTGCAGTGGCAAGGCATACTGTTGGCACTCAATAAATGCAGCTTGGTATTCAGTATGTTTGGGGCACTGCAATCAGCAGGGACTGATTGTGGCCCATCTTACAGACAGGGGGACTAAGGCCCCGTAGGAGCAGGGGAGGGGCTGTGGCACCAGAGGGCACTCTAAGCCACGAGAGCTTGTAGCCTGCGTGGGGAGCTTCCGGCCTGTTGCCCTAGCGCCCACTTGCCCACTTGCCCACTTGCCCACCTGTGAATCCAACCCACTCTCCAAACAGAGGCCAGCCCCACCCTGTGTGGGGGATCCTGGGAGCCAGGACCCCGTTGTATTCTCCATCTCAGCAGCCAGGGAAAAGGCTGAGCC
>NW_005358901.1:1190205-1209658 GCF_000412655.1 Myotis brandtii | reverse complement strand
TCAGAGTCCCACAGCTGTCCCTCCCCCTCAGACCACACGTGGTATGGCCATGTCTCCCCCTCAGACACCTCCTGGACGCCTCCAGCCACAGGAAACTCCGTGCCACTCTGACATACCAGCCCCAGGCTGCGGCTGGCAGGGTCCCCCTTCCTCGTGCCCATGTCCCACCACGTCCCAGCAGGCCGGCCTCACCTCGCTTCTGCATGAAGCTGAACAAGTCGTCCAGGAACTCCTTCCTCTTGGGGTCCCCGTCCAGTTCGTAGAGCTGTGAGGGCAAGGAGGGGACAGTTACCCTGAGGCCAGGGCTTGCCCAGGCCCCATGTCTCCGCCACAAGGAGCCCACAGAGGGGCTGCTGACAACAACAGAGGTTTATCCTCCTACAGTTCTGGGGCCAGAAGTCTGAGATCGAGGTGTGGCAGGGCCAAGCTCCCTCCTGAGGCTCCAGGGGGGCCCCCCCTGCCTCTTCTAGCTTCTGGGAGCTCCAGGAGCCCCTGGACTTGTGGCCGCACCACCCCAGTCTCTGCCTTTGCTGCCACATGGCTCTCCTCTGTGTCCAAATCCCCTTTTCTTACAGGACACCTGTCACTGGATTTAGGGCCACCTCATCTCATCACAATGCTTAACTAGTGACATTTGCAAAGACTCTACTTCCAAATAAGGTCCCGTTCACAGGGACTGGGAATTGGGACTTAAACACATCACTTAAAAATAAAAAAGCATTTTAGAGAGAGAGAGGGAGACGGGGTGGGGGGGAACCATAAATTTATTGTTGCACTGGTTTATGCATTTATTGGTTGATTCTCATTTGTGGCCTGACCAGAGATTGAACCTGCAACCTGGATGTACCGGGATGATGCTCCAGCTAACTAAGCGACCCGGCCAGGGCTTAAACACATCATTTTTGGGGGGACAGTTCATACCAAACAGCATCCACCCAGGTCGTTGCCACCATGAGGAATCCTGACCCTGTCCAGTGAGTCACATGATACTGAGGCACAGAGGCAGCGGGGAGACTGCAGCCCTGGGCTGTGGAGGCCTCTGGGTCTAGACTCGGTCCTGGGCACTGGCTGCCTGGGTTTGCCAGTCATCGCAGGAGGGAAAGGGCCTCCTCTTGGGGTTTTTGGCCTGACCAGAGATTGAACCTGCAACCTGGATGTACCGGGATGATGCTCCAGCTAACTAAGCGACCCGGCCAGGGCTTAAACACATCATTTTTGGGGGGACAGTTCATACCAAACAGCATCCACCCAGGTCGTTGCCACCATGAGGAATCCTGACCCTGTCCAGTGAGTCACATGATACCGAGGCACAGAGGCAGCGGGGAGACTGCAGCCCTGGACTGTGGAGGCCTCTGGGTTTGCCAGTCATCGCAGGAGGGGAAAGGGCCTCCTTTTGGGGTTTCGGAGGCAGGGGGTCCTCCACCCCATTGACCATGACCTCCCAGGTGCTGGGGGAGAAAGCCAGCAGAGATCATTAAAGAGTGAGGAGGGGGGAGGCAATTGGCTGAGGAGAAGCAGTGAAAATTAAGCTCCAGGAAATACAGCACTGTGACTGCCTGGACACGGAGGGACCGGGACCATGGGGGACCTCAAAACCACCAGTCAGCCCCAGCTCGGCTGGAATCATCCATCATCAGGGCCCAAGAACGCCCCAATACCCAGTTCCTCCGACAGGGATATCCGGGGGTCTAGGGAGGTGGGATTGTCAGGGCCAACCATTCCTCAGCCATTTTGCCCCTCTCTGGGCCTCAGTTTCCCCATCTGTGTAATGGAGACAAAATGGGGCCTCCAAGGCAAGGACTGGGGGAGACAAGAGCCCAGACCTGGGTGGTCGAAGCCTTTGTCTCCTCCTGCCGGGCCTGGCCCGGCCACATTCCTGTGCTGATTTACGGCATCCAGGGAGGCCCATATTTCCCCGCCTGAAGGGTGTGGGCCCAGCAGGTGGACCTTCCATTGGCGTGCTCACGCCAGGCCTTGTCTGTCCACTCCCTGCCCACATGACACCCCCCTGTCCCCTCCCCACTCTCCTCCTCCCTGGCTGGGAGTGTGAATTCACACACGCCTGGTTCCCTGTCTGCCCTGTGGGAGATCAGGGATGTTGTCTATGTTGTTGCCAGTATCTAGAAGGTAGCTGAGCACACAGCAGCTGTGTAGGAAATGCTAGCTAAGTGAGCCCCGCTTTCCCAGCTGCAAGGTGGGCCCAGCTAGGCAGAGTGTGGGGCCGGGTAGACTCGTGCATTGGCAGGTGCCCCCAGAACCTCGGGAGGGGATCTTATCGTGAAACAGGACCTTTGCAGATGTCATGAGCTAAGATGAGGTCACACTGGAGGCGGTGGCCCTAATCCAATGACAGTGTCCTTATAAGAAGAGGTGGGACACAGACACAGAGGAGAAGCCACGTGGGGACAGAGGCAGAGACTAGAGAGACCAGGGCGATGTGGCCGCAAGTCCAGGGACATGGGAGCCCCCAGAAGCTGGAAGAAGCAGGAAGGATCCTCCCCAGAACCTCCGGGAAGCGCGGCCCAGTGACACCTTGATTCCAGACTTCTGGCTCCGGGATATGAGAGGATAAATTATTGTTTTAAGCTGCTCCGTGTGTGGTCATTTGTCACGGCGTGGAAACTCATTCCGGGCAGCGTGTTCTTCTTTGAGGTCCTGACCCAGGTGGGGGAGGGTCCACACGGCCTAAACCCCTTCCCCAGGCCCAGCCCTCAGGAGACCTCAGTGCTCCTCCTGCCTCAGCCTCCCCCTCTTTAGAGGCCGCTGTGCAATAAACGCACCTGGAACCGTAACGGCCCTCATCGTCCAGGTGGGAAACTGAGGCTCAGGGTGGAGACCAGCTGCTCCATAACCCTTGGCAGAGGGGCTGGCTCAGTGGGGTGCGGGGCTGTTAACCCCAGGCCAAATGGTGGGCAGACCCCGTGGGGCCAGGGCATAGCATGAGGCCATAAAAGGGGATGTGTGGTGAATAAGGCAGCTTTAATAGCCGTGTCATGGGCAGCTGACAACAAAGCCGGGCAATAAAGGCTGCCCTAGCTTTATGGGGCTCTGGCCCCAAGTTCCGCACCCCTGTGGCGTGTGTCCCGCCCTAGCCAGCTGGATGGGGCTGTCCGCCGGGCCACAGGAATGGGGGAGCTGGGGACGGTGTCGAGACTCCTAATGGTGGTGTCCAGACCCCCCTTGTGGGCCAGTGGGCCAGGCTGCCTGTCCCCACAAGGCTCTCGAGTCACACAGCTGGGCCATAACACATCCTTCACCACCCCCCAGCCTGGTTCCCTGGCTGGAACCCTGCCCCCCTCAAGGTGGACCAAGAGGCGCTGAGATCGGCCACCTGCCATACCCAGGGCCACAAACCCAGGCTGGAGACTGGGCCAAACCTCCGGGAACTCCTCCTTGGGGCTGAGGCCTGAGGCAAGGGCCCCGCTCTCCTCCCCGAGACCTGATTTCCCTGGGACCAAGTGCCAGGCACCGAGGATGAGTCTCACTCTGGCTTTTGTCTGATTCTAAGGATACCCCTCCCTGCAGCCCACGAGGTCCCACAGACCCAGCCGGCCCCTATGCCGTCTCACCTCTCACCTGGCCTCTTGCTGCTACTCAAACCCATCAGAAGGTTCCACCTCCCGGCCTGTGCCCGGGCAGTTCCACCCACCGGGAATGCCTTTCCCAGCTCTGCCCCAGCTGGCTTCCCCTCCATCCAGAGGTCCCACAGCTCAAACATCATCACCACCAAGGGCCCACCCCGCCCTGAAAGAAGCCCCCGCCCTCAGATATCTCAGCCACAGCCCGTCTCTCCGGACACTCTGCTCTCACTTGGAACGCCTTTACTGATGAGGACGGTTTCCTTACTCACCCCCACGCTCCCCCAACCTAACCCTCCTGTCACCCGACCCACATGGATTCATACCCTGGTGGTCTGGTCCCCTGTCCTTCAGCCCCAGCAGAATGTTAGGGATTTTGTATCTTTTGTCCCCAGTGTCTAGAATTGGTCACCCAGCAGACACCCATTAAATGGACCTGGGTTCCTCAGTGCTGCATAAGGACAGGGACACTCATCCTTCCCCAAATCCAGCTACACCCAAGCCAGGGCCATGCTGGGCCAGCTGTGACCTCGACTGGGTTCACTTCCTGCCCTGTGACCCTTCTCAGGCCTCGGTTTGTTCAGCTGTGAAATGGGTGCAAAAGTTCAAGAATGTGAGATGTGGATGTGAAAGCCCGGGTTAGAGGCACGCACAGATGCTCCCTCCGTGCATGGCTCCCTTCTCCTCTTCCACCTGCAGGCCGGGGCGCCGGGACACACACAGCCCCTCTGCCTGTAGTGGGCTCAACCCAGTGTTGGTGTCCACCCACAAATACTAAGCTGGGCTGACTTTGTATCCCTCTCCCCCTCCCTAGCACCAACCACTGCCCGAAGGAGAAACTGAGGCTCAGAGTAGGTGGGGCCCAGGCTGCCCCTGACCCGCCCCCCGGCCCCCCCAGCAGCCAGAGGGGCTTTTCCAGTCTGCCCCTCCCCTGCCCTACAGTCGGGACTGTGCTTTCTGGGCAAAACAAGCACCCTCTCTCGCCGCCAGGCCTTGCATTGACTGTTCCCTCTCCTGGAATGCAGTTCCCCAGATCTCTGCACAGTCAGTCCCTCCTTCCAGCCCAGACATCACCTTCTCAGGGAGCCGCCCCCTCAGCCCTCCCCACCCCTTCCTTACCCTCTGACCCCTTCATCTGCTCTAGTTTCCTTCCGAGTACTTTGCACAAAGAGCTCAAATCCACAGGTCCTGACACTCCCCTTGCTCTAGGCCCAGCCTGAGGGTATGGGGGAGGGAGAAGAGGTGCTAGGACCCACAGGGGAGATCCCCCAGGAGGGGCCACAGGGCAGCCCCGGGAGGAGGAACAAAGCCAGGAGGTCTCAGGGCTCAGGTGGGGGCGGGGCGTGAGCAGGAGGAAAAGTGAGGTAACCATCCCAACCCCAAGGGTTTGGTGGGCAAACAGGAAATTCTTGTTTGTGGCCAAACAGTGAGCATTTTCCCCACAGCCAGGCAGGTTATACTGCTGACCGTCCAGTCCCCCCGCTCCCCGTCCTGGAGCTGAGGGGGTCCTTTGGAGCCAGAGAGCTCACCCTAGTGTGGGGGCCCCTCCCAGCCTGCTAGCCTGGAGAGGAGAGAAAGGCCACTGTGTCCGCTAGCAAATCCACAAGTGACATGTTGGGGTGGGGGGGCCGCTACCAGGGCCCAGCACACAAGTCTCCTCCCCAGGCCCTGCTGGGCCCGGCCAAGGTCACATTTCCAGACCAGTTAGTTCCCAGCCTGCCAAGGGGCCCAGGGGCCCTACTAGTCCTTAGGGGCCCAGGCTATAAAGAAAGAGCCGGAGGGCCCCGGGAGGACCTTTGCTCCCTTAACGGTGTCTGCTCAGGCCCCCTTCCGCCACCCAGGCGGCTCCAAAGTCCACAGGGCCCCACCTCCAGATGAGGCCACTGGGCTGGCGGGGGGACCCCAGGAGCGAGGCTGCTCTCCTTGAAGGCGGAAAACCAAGGAACTGCCTAGTGCCCAGCACTCAGGGGCTGTGCAGGAGCCGAGGAGCCACCCAGTCTCTGTGGTAAACAAGAATTAGCCGGAGAAACGCTGAGAACGGGCGGTTTTTTTAAAAAGGCCTATTTTTGTACCATCCCAATGCAGCTTCTAGGAAACCAGAGACGTGTGTCTTTCTCCACGTCCAGACGCCGGCTTGCAAGCACTCAGCTCGGGCGGGAACAGACCCGACCGGCAGCGCCTGTGTGCCCGGCGGGACCGCCTCGGGCATTCCTGAGCCACCGAGGGTCAGAAAGGAAGGACAGATACCATCGCAGGGCAGGAAGCAGGGGAGCATGCCGGAAGCTAGGCTGGCGCAGAGAGGTTCTGTGAAGGGAGGAGTGACAGTGAAGGAGCCAGGAGCCTGCAATCTGGGCTGGATTCAGCCCAGGGGCTTTAGTGCTTAAACTCACATACTTTTTCTTGAATTTTTTGAACAAAATATTTATGGAGGTGAAATTCACATAACACAGAATTCACCGATTGAAAGTAAACAATTCAGTGCCATTTAGTGCATTCGCTATATTGAGCAACCACCACCTCTAGCTAATCCCAGAACATTCCATCACCCCCCCTTCCCCTCCCCTTCCGCAGCCTCTGGCAAACCACTAATCCACTTTTTGTATCTGGATTTGCCTGTTCTTGACAGTTTACATGGAACCACACATTATGTGGCCTTTGTGTCTGGCTTCTCTCACTGAGCACTATGTGTTCAAGGTCCACCCATGTTGTAGCGAGTGTCAGCACCTCACTCCTTTTCATGGCCGAGTAATATTCCACTGGGTGGGTAGGGTCCTGTTGTGTTTATCTGTTCATTGGCGGATAGACACTGGGTTTGTTTCTAAACTTTGGCTCTTGTGAATCATGCTGCTGTGAGCACCTGTGTATAATTTCACCTATTTTAACATCCTTTGGGTTTTGGACAAGAACTGATTCACTGTAATAACTTCCATAAGCAAAATGAAAGTACAGTGAAACAAAGAAGAGAAGGTCTCGGGCTGGTTTTTACCCCCCAGATCCTATAAAACACCCAAGAGCAACCAGGATGGTAGATGACACCTCCTTGCAGCCTCCAGGGGCAGAGGGTCTGAGGGGCTTTCATGTTTTTGCGTCAAGAGCAGGCCGTGCCCCCCCTGCTCAGAAGCCAACCACGGCTTCCCTTATCGCTCTCAGGAGAAAAATCCAAACTGCTAGCCTGCCAGGCCCAAAGCCAGCTGGCTCATGATCTCCAACTCTTGTCCCCATGCTCACTTTACTCCACTCACACCAGCCTCCTCACTTCTCCCACACCCAGTCCTGCCCACCTGGAGTCCCCCTCCTCCAACCTTAGCCTCTCTCAGGCCTGCAGCTCTGACCCCCCCCAAACCAGGCCAACACAACTGTCACGGTCCGTGATTGTGCATTTATTCTGGGATGGCTTCTTCCGGTCTTTCTCCTCTTTCTTCCCACCCAGATGAGAGCCCCCAAGGGCATAACTGGGGTCTTTGGGTACTGGGCAAAGACCCTGGTATACAGCAGGAGCCTACTAATGAAGGGAGGAGAGCGCACACTCGCACCGCCTGGGTCTGTCCTCATCTGATGTCCCCCTCCCAGCGCTCCCTGCCCGCCCACTGATAAAAACCCCTCCTCACATTATGGGACACTGGTGAGGCCCTTCACAGCCGCCCAACCAGGATGACTCAGCACGCACAGCCGTTGCCAGGGCCCCAGGTGCTGGGAGTAGCGTCCCTGGGGGCCTCTCAGCCTCTCCCATTCACAGAAACGCCCACAGCTGCTGATGGGAGGGGGCTGGTGGGGCAGAACCCCACAGCCTCCTGTGCCTACTGTGGGATCAGGAAAACTGCAGAGGGCAGAGGGCGACCAGGTTCACACCAGCCACCTGCTAAGTGCTCGATCCACCCTTTTCAACGTGCATCAGGGCAGGGCGTCCAGGGCCCAGTGTGCACACATCACCCAACAGCATGAGGCCCAGAGATGGCAAAACTGAGCCCTGAGGCCAGGTCTTGCCCGCTCCCACAGAGACCCCAGAGCAGGGACAGACAAACGGACGAATGAGTAAAATATCGGAATGGGGCTCCGTGAGGCTGGGGAAGAGGTCATTTGGGGCAGAAGAACCTGGAAGAATGAGTAAAATATCGGAATGGGGCTCCGTGAGGCTGAAGAACCTGGAGTCTGAAACCTTCCCTGCCCCTCAGCCCTCAGTTTACCTATCACGAGGGAGGTGCTGAGCAACGGGATCAGGAAGCCGTCAAAGCAGCCTCGCAGCTCCAAGGGCAGCAGGACTCCGGCCCTCAGAAGGCCGGCCCAGGCGGGCACCGGAGGGTTTGAATTTGAAACTCCCAGGACACCGCATAGAGGAGGTGGAGACTGAGTGAGAGCTGTCAGCCCACGGGGTTTTGGCCAGGACAGACCAGCAGCCATTACTGAGCACCTGTAGGTCAGGCCAATGCGGGCTGCTGAGCATGCAGTGCGTTTCAGAGATCCAGATGTCCCTTGGGGCCCAGGCCAGCCAGGGAGATGACCAGCAGGCGGGAATCCCATGGGAGCTGGGTCTTCTGAAGCGGGGAGGGCAGAGTTGATGGCTGTAGGGGCTTAATCAATGTCTGTGGGACTTCAGGCCCCTCCCAGGAGTCACCCCCCCTGTGCACCTGACCCTGAGGGCACCCCCACCGGCCACTTGGCCCTTTCGCTTCCTGTCAGCGCTCCAGGCAGGGCCTCGTCCACGCAGATGCTGCAGGGGCCCCGCCCGGCCTGAAGGAAATTGGGGAAGTGATTCTAGGCAGGGCAGCAACATCTGTCTGCTCGGGCACCCCTCCCCAACTGGCCACATGTCCTTTCTCTGAAAAGAAATAGCACCCGCACCCACCACAGATATTAATAAAAAGCTCTAGAAACAAGTCACAGAATCGCACACACGAAGGCAAATCTTTCTGGATTTCCGGAACGCAAGGGTCTGGAGTAGGGCCCTGACCCCCAAACCCTCTCCTGTTCTCCTCGCCAGCCTTGCCTATGACCAGGGCCATCTGTGAAGTGGGCAGGGGTGCACCTGGGCGTCCAGGTGAAGATGAGGGACTCATGGGAAGCAGGGTCTACAGGGCGGAGGGTCTGGCTTTAGGAAGATGGCTGGGGGGAGGGGCAACAGGAGGAAACACCTTGGTGGCAGGACAAGGCTGGTGGCCCACCAGCCCCACGTCACGGTGGGGAACCTAAGGCCCACAGGGGATACCAGCAGGCCCGGCATCGAGGAAACGCTCAGGACAGGGATCAGCAGACACTTCCAGGAAGGGGAGCAGAGGGTGGTTGTCCCAGGCTGTCATGCAAACGGCATACAAATCCAGGCGGCCCCCTACCCACAGCCCTGGCCCTAGCTGACCACTATCCACTTTACAGACAGGGAAACAGAGGTACTGAGAGAACACCATGAAGATGGACTCAAACCCAGGTGGAGCCCACACGGCCCCTCGGTGCCTCTGGGATGGCTGCAGGGTGCACCCGCCTCATCAGCCTCACCAAGTGGGAGGAACCCCTGCCCCCAAGAGCCTCGCACTCAGGGGCTCTGGGCCAAGGCTCAGGGTCAGGGAGCCCCAAATCCAGAGTCTGCCTCCTCCCCTTCAGCAATTACTAATCGGATGTTCCACGCTGACCCTGGGGCATTTCACAGGGGATTCCAGGCCTGCACAACCCAAACATGACAGTCTCGTGATCCTGAACGCCGGCTTGCAGAGGCCTCGGGTCCAAGCCCTGCGCCCAGGGCCCGGCACCCGGGAATTAAAAATCTTGTCCTGGGTTTCCTCAGAAAGGAACCAGCCCTGTTTCCCTGCAGTCGGGCCCCCAGGCAGTCCCAGAACACACCAGAGGGACTTTCCCAGTGGTTGGAGCTGTTCAGAAAGCTCTACCTGGCCAGGGAGTGAGGTCCCCGTCACTCCCAGCCCAGGTTCTCCGAACAGACACCCAGCCAGTGCCAGCAGCTTCAGGAGTGGAAGGCCAGGGGACAGGCGCCACCGTGCCCCAGCCGGGCTGACCTGGTCCCCTGTAACGGACAGCAGCAGATACAGCAGGAAGGAACAAGGCTGCCTCCCGCCTCCCACCCAGGAGTCAAGAGCAGGGGTCCTCAAACTTTTTAAACAGGGGGCCAGTTCACTGTCCCTCAGACCGTTGGAGGGCCGGACTATAGTTTAAAAAAAAACTATGAACAAATTCCTATGCACACTGCACATATCTTATTTTGAAGTAAAAAAACAAAACAGGAACAAATACAATATTTGTATTTGCATGTGGCCCGCGGGCCGTAGTTTGAGGACCCCTGGTCAAGAGGAAGGGGCCCCAGTGGGCTCAGGCCCTGGAGTGCCCACAGGGAACACCCAAGGAAGCCTCTGCCAGACCCAGGCCGAGGGCAAGAAACAGGAACTTGGTGACCCATGTTGGTGGCCAGTAGCCTCAGGGTGCCGCAGGAGGGGGACCCCCACTCCTAGAACATCCCCACTTCCTTCAGAAAATTCTCCTGAAGGGAAGCATGGAGGAGAGAGGAGATGCCAGCTGGGCAGCCCTGGCAAGCCCTTGACTGGCACCCACCACATCCTGCCCCTCCTCCTCCTCCAGGACACTAGGTAAACGGTAACCAGTAACGATGACGATGAAATGCCAGTAGCCAGCCATCTGCATCTCTGTAAGGCTAGGCTCTACCCTGCATGGTGATGACAACGAAATGAATAACCCAGAAGTGACTACAGGCCCCACTTCCCTTCCAAGAATCGGGCACCCATTAGTAGTCGCTGAAGGGGAAGGGGAGGGGGAAGGTAGGCCAATGGCTGAGCAGGGCGGGGAGAGGGTGGCACCCATGCACACCCATCCACAGGGCACTCGCCAGCCTGCTGGCCCTGGGAAAGTGACAGAGAGGGAAAGAGACAGAGAGGCATGGGGGAGAGAGCAAAACCAGGAGGCTCCATTAACAGACAGACGCAGTCAGGGTCCCAGCCCCCGGCTGTCCCCTGGCCTGCCAGCCCCCATCAGAGAAGCTGACCCAGCCTGCATCCCAGAGAAGAATTCACGGAGCTGATCACAGAAGGGGATTAAATAAGAACAGAAGGAAGGGGCAGCCAGCCCCTGCCTGGTCTGCAATGGGGGGCCCTTTAGTGTTGGGGGCTTGGAGCCTGGGCAGGTGCCCTCTTGGGTGGGGGCCTCCCAAGCCCAGACGAGCCACATTTGTAGCGATGAGCTCAGACCACTATTCGGGGTGGGGGGCTGGGAGCACAGCCTAACAGGGCAGAGGCCAGGGTGACCATGGGGCAGACCCTTCATGGGGCACAGCACTGAGGCACATGGCCCCTCCTGGCCACGCCAGCCTGGAGAGAGATGGCAGACAACCCCCCAGGAGACCAGCAGAACTCACGCGCACCACTTCAACGACTCCACCCCGACAGAAACCGCCAGCCCCGACCCCACCCAGAGAGCCACACAGCCCCCCAACCTGGACCTCTATGCGGCTCACAGACCCTGCTGATGTGCCCACGGCTCTGCCCACCCTTATGTGGTCTCCCAGTACACACCTGGACACGCCCGTCCACCCAGACACAGACACACAAACACAGACACACCCTTGTTTTCTGGCTCGAAGATAATGGCCCCAGACAGCCTGCCCTTGGCCGCCGCGCTCACCTGGCCCGCTGGGTCCCCTGCCCCCGCCCCCACACCAGGCTGTAAGAGGATAGCAACTCCTGTCTGTTTTCTTTTCTTTTTTTTCCTGTCTGTTTTCTTTACAGATTCGTCCCCGGTGCCCAGAATGGGGGCTGGTACACAGCAGGTGCTCTATACGTATTTGTGGAAGGACCGGGCGCAGCCACGTGCACACAGGTGCACAGCCTGACTTTCTGCCTGAACCCAGTCCCACGACCTCATGGGTGGGACAGTAGGGGTCTCCTTGACTCAACCCAATTCCCAAAGCGGAGTGGGCAGCTGGTGGGGGCCGGGCCGTCCACATCATGTGCCGAGCAGGCCCTGGCTCCCTCCTGAAAGTGCCCATCCGAGCGCCATGTCAGGGGTCTGTCTGTCTCCCTGTGTGTGTCTCCTCTTCTTATAAGGACACCTGTCCTTAGACTCGGGGCCCACCCTACTCCAGTCTGACCTCATCTTAGCTAATTATATCTGCAAAGACCTGTCTCCTTCGTCTGGGAGGACAGAAGTGCGTCCCAGATCCGCTTCTGCAGGGGCCCCTGGGGCCGAGGGGCTTGCAAGGGTGGCGAGCGGTACTGACTGCACCTTCCCTGGCCCCCACCCCTCAGCCCCATGAGACCCCTGCCAGCCCCAACCACAGTGCAAGGCCAAGTCCTGAGCTGAGGCCTTCAATAGGCAGGCTGGTTACCATTTAACCCTGTGACCCCTAATTGTCCTCTGGCCGAACGCAGCCAGGCAGTCAGAAAAGGGGCGGTCTGCACCCCGCCCCCACGCATGACCACCCACCGGCCAGTACCCCCAGCTGCTCCCCTGACCAGGCATGGAGTGCATCCTGACATGGTGACAGCATCTGTGATGGGGGTGCGGGGCTATCACAACAAAGGGTGAGGGGGACTCCCCACCACATCACTATAGGTGGTGCTGGCTGTGGGAATTAGAACGTTTAGGGGGTTGAAGGGCCTTTGTGTCAAGAGTAAAAACTGAGGCACAGAGTGGGCCAAGCCCTGGATCAGAGAGGGCACAGCCCTGCCTAAGATCACACAGCACACGAGGGGAAGGAATCGAGGAGGGTGGTGGGAGTCTCCATGGCCCCTGGGCCCTGTCGGCGCTGCAGTCCGATCCACTGCAGGCAGGCGAGGGCAGCTGACCAATGTGAACCACTGACCAGGGGACCTGACTCTCTGGTTACAGTTAATGGGCACCACCGAGACCTCACGCCGCACAGGGCAGGGGAGCCCAGCGGCGGCAGGCACGCAGGCCCACACACAGGCACCTGTGGGAGCCGGCCGTGTGTAGGTGCTCTCACACGTGTGTGCTTGCAGACCCCCACCTACACGGCCAGGTGCAAACAAAGCCACAGGAGACTGTCACCCCATCACATACAGACACCAGGAGCACTCTAGGCACCGGAGTCAGCACATTCTGGGACACCCAGTCACCCCTAGGTGTGTCCGGACCCCAGGGCGGACTCAGCAACATGTCCACATAAGTTGGAGACACGTCACATGGTAAGCACATGCAGACATACACACACATCAGGACTTGAGCATGTGCCCAAGATGACAGACACACATAGAAGACGCGCCCTGGCCAGTGTGACTGAGTTGGTTGGAGCGTCGTCCCGTACACCAAAAAGTGGCGGGTGGATTCCAGGTCAGGGCACATACCCAGGTATCGGGTTCAATCCCGTTGGGGTGCAGTGCGGGAGGCAACCGATTGGTGTTTCTTTCTTACATCGATATTTCTCTCCCTCCCCCCGCCCACTTCCTCTCTATAAAGTTAATTAAAAAAAAAAAAAAGATGCCGCAGATGGGTCTACATGGCCTCAGAACACACACACACACACACACACACACACACACACACACACGAAAGCCACGCACAAGCACAAGTGTGTGTTACGCACAAGAGGGTTCAAATGTCCCCGGGGCCCTAGCTCTGGCAAACAGACTCCGACACTCTCAGGGCCCTGGGAAGATGGGACCCCACAGCCCACGGAACCATATGCACCACCACGTCCCCACACCCACATGCACACGCACACACCCTGCCAGCGGGCGGCCCCACGTGGCTCACCCACGCTCATTCCCTGCTGGGCACTCGGGAGGACACTGCCTGCCAGGCACCGCTCCCTCCGTCAGCCGCGTGTGTTATTAGAGAGCGTGAGGCGTGGCTGGGCACTTGGCAGCGCCACCAGGGTGGGGAGCTGGCAGTGGGCGTAGGGCCAGGCCACAGCGGTGACCCCATGGTGGTGACCCTGTGGCTGGGTGACAGCATAGGGGCCAGATAAGGTTCTTCCGGCTGAGTCAGTGTGGTTCCCAGGGCTGGCACGGGCAGGGGCATGGTGCCAGGGGCTGGCGGGCAAGCACCCTCCCCACACCCGCCATGACCCAGCTGGCTCTGAGCCAACAGCCACAGCAGCTTTGATGAGGCAGGCGCTGCCCTAGGCAGGGAGGGCTGGGCTCCCCAGGGGCTTCCCAATACCCCTCCCCACCCCTTTGAACGCGGCCCAGGATTCCCAGCGCCTCAGGAAGACACCTGGTGCCAGAGCTGGCTGGCCCAGCACCCACGGGGCCTGGCCCCTGGCCCACTCGGTCTCAGGCACACCGGATGCACATGCTGGGCTCAGAACCCAGTGTCTGACCTGGCCTTTGCCCAGGCTGTGTCCTTTCCCTGGAGTGCCCTCCTCCACTGGGAAGATTCCTACTCATCCTCTGTCCCCATCCAAAAGGCTCAGCTGTGACGCCGGCCGCTCACCTCTGCCTGGCCCGTGGGCTCCTGAAGAGGCCTCCCAGCATCTCCCCCACCCCCCACCTAAATCCTGCCAAGACCGCCTGTGAGCCTACTTCTGGGTTGCTCTAATATTCTTCCCACCTCTTCCCTTCCCCTTTATGTTCCAGCCACGCTATTCCAAGAAGCAAACCCTACCCTTCTCTGCCCACCTGGCAAACTTTTTCATGCCCTGCAAAGCCCCCGCTCCAATGCCCCTTCCTCTGGGCAGCCTTCCTTCCAATCCTCTTCCTCTAGCCCAGCCCTGACCCCCTTAGGACTGGGAATACCTGTGTCCTGATCTATATTCCCCAGCCTGGGGGGCTGCCAGGCAGGATAAAGAAAATGTCTGCCACCTCCTCCCTGAGCCCCAGCAATTCCAGCTCCCCACCCCACCCCACCCCTCCCGACACTGCCCCAAGCAGCTCCGGTCAGGCCAGAGATGTTCACTGCAGTGTTTACAACAAGGAAACAGAGAAGCAGACCAGCACTGGTGTCAGCCCCACAAGGGAACTCTGCATGGAGCTAACAAAAACCAGGCAACTTGGGACATTCTCATACGACAGTCAGATGCTGAGTGATGAGGGCATGAAAACACCTACAAAAAGCAGTGTCCAGAGACAAACGGCAGGGGAAGGGGGGTTAGAGAGCAACCAAAGGACTTGTATGCACGCATATTAGCATAACCAATGGACACGGATACTGGGGCAGTGGGGGCTTGTCTTGGGGTGTGGGAGTGGCCAGGGAGGGATCAATTGTGGAAAAAGAAGACATGTAATACTTTAAATAATAGAAAAAAGTCTTTATTCAGGATGGACTTGGACACTTTGGCCTAAGTGAATGATTGCTGAATCACAAAAGTGAACCAGGTGCTGCTGGAAACATAGGAAGAACACAAATCCTACTTCCTGTGACCTCTGGACTCTGACGTATATATCCCCTTAGTTCCTTAAATCCTGTTGTAGGATTTATATGTGCACATATCACATTCCCACTCAGCATCATTATGAATTATGAGCAACCCCACTCCAGTTACCCTTTCCAGTCATTGGAGCTGGTGATGAAGTCGGCAGGCCACCACCATTGCCCATCAGACTCCATAGAGCAGGCTCAGAGTGCTCCTGGCAGCCCTGGGCCAACCATGAGGCATATGTAAAACTTTAGACTATAAATAAAAAAAAACAAAAGCAGTGTCCAGCTGAGCAATGGGTGGAACCACCCACATCTCTGAAAAGGTCACATGTCTGGGCACACGTGGGCCCAGAAAAACCATGGCTGACACCGGCCAGTTTGGGGTGGGGGCTGTCAGCCTCGAGCTTCGATGGAAGCAGTCCATGTTCTCTCCCCACAAGAATGGTGTCTAGTGTTAATTCTGGAACAAAAAATGAACTTAAAACATGTCCTCTAGGAATCCACTGGCCCTGTCTTTGGGGTTCGTGGGTCTCCCGGGGACGCAGAATAAAACCTTTCCTTTTCTTTCTAAAAAAAAACACCAAAAAACAAAAAACCATGTCCTCTAGCTGAGGACACCTCTGAGACCCATGGCTTCTTCACCTCCCAGTCCCTAAACCCATACCCAGGGCCACGTGTGTCAGAGAGGAGCAGGACACCCCTGGAATAAATGGGCCCCCAGAGGCCCGGGGGTGGGGGAGGCCAGATGGGGCCCTTGGTGAGGAGGCAGCCAGCGGCCTCTTGGGGCTGCTGGTGGCTATTTCTGCCCAAGTGCCCACTGTGTCCAGGCACTGGGTCCTGAGACCTCAGTGTGACGCCTTGGACCAGCTGCTGCCGTTTCAGATGAAGGAGACGGAGGCTCGGTAAAGCTGCCAGGCTTCCCTTCAACCCCGTAGCCAGTGGCCCGGGCCCCTTGCCGGTCCATCCGCTCCCCCAGGAATGCTCTGGCAGGTGCTGGGCCAGGTTACCCTGGAATCCCGTCCCAGCTCTGACACCTCCCCCAGGGCAAGGGCCTCAGTTTCCCCATTTGCACAACAGGGGCCATGGCAATGCCTCCCCCGTGGCATCAAGAGGATACACATGAGACATACATGAGCCGTGCAACCTGCTGCCTGCGGCACAGTTAAGCGACATATATTAGGCAAAATTGTCATCTCTGACCTCCTTTACAGGTTATGTGGTGAGCAGACATTACCTTGGAGAGCAGGGAAAAGTAGCCCAACATTTCATGCAAATCAAAACCACCGTTGAGATGCCAGGGGACTCCCACCCACACACACGGCTGGAACCAGGCATGACAGGTGCTGGTGAGAACTGGGAGAAACTGGAGCCTCATGCACGGCAGGTGGGATGCAAAATGGGGCAGGGCTGTGGCCAGCGCTCAGCAGCTCCTCGACACATCAAACACAGTTACCATCTGAACCAGAAAGCCCACTGCTAGGTGCACACCCAAGACAAGTGAAAACCTATGTTCACACAAAAACCTGCACATGAACATGCATGTTCACAGCAGCACGATTCCCCACTGCCGAGAGGTGGAAGCCACCCAAGTATCCGCCCACGGAGAAGTGGACAAGCACAATGGGATCCATCTATACTCTGGAATATCACTCGGCCACGAAAAGGAGCGGAGCACCGACACTCACTACAATGGGGATGGACCTTGAACACATGACTCTCAGTGAGAGAAGCCAGACACCCAAGGCCACACAGCGTGTGATTCTATTTATGTGAAATGCCCAGGACAGGCACATCCACAGAAAATGGGTCAAGGGCTGGGGAAGGGGGTGAGGGGAACTGCTAAAGGGGATGCAACTCCTTTCTGGGGGATGAAATGTCCAAAAATTGATGTGGTGATGGGCGCACAACCCTGTGAATATACTAAAAACCAGTGAACTGCACCCTTTAAATGGGTGAATTATGTACCATGCAACTTTTCTATCAATAAAGCTGTTTGAAAATGCCAACACTGATTTGAGTTCTTAAGACAAAGGGTTCAAATCCTTTAGCGGCTGAAGATCTGTGAGGAAGAGTTTGCTGATTTAAAATCCCACAGTGGCACTTTCTAAAGCCCACGCATGGCTGTGTTGGTGACAGGAAGCCACCAGGATGTCACCAGATGCCACATCCGACGCCAGGAGGCTGAGATCCTAATCACGGCCTGTTACACACCCTCATCCCCAGCCAGCAGCTCCGGGTGAGCTTCATGAGAGTACCTGTCTGGGGGGGTTTCCAGGTTTTCCAGGAAAGATTTTGTGGTCACGAGCCCACTGCTCCTGGCCCCTCCCCAGCCTGGCTGCCCCCAGACCGACAGCCGACAGTGAAATGTCAAGGCTGTCGAGGGTTTCAGGGCAGAAGTCAGGCCCTGCCAAGATCAGGGAGGAAGAGGCAGAGATGATGCCAAGTGGATGGCCGGCCGGCTGGCTGCCACGTGCCAGGAAGGGGGTGGGGCAGCGCCAGAGTCAACACGGCCCCCAACATCTGCCAAGCTGGCTGGGCCCAAGCCACTATTGACACTGGCTGCACAGGTGCCTGGCTAGCTGGGTGGGCAGGCAGCACCGGCAGCAGGACCTGCCATAAACGGGCAAAAATAAGCTCCCAGCACCACAGGGCAGGCCCCCGGTGTCCCCAAACCTCCCTCAGCCCACCTCATCTCGGAATACAGGCCCATCGCCTCTACTATTGACACTGGCTGCACAGGTGCCTGGCTAGCTGGGTGGGCAGGCAGCACCGGCAGCAGGACCTGCCATAAACGGGCAAAAATAAGCTCCCAGCACCACAGGGCAGGTCCCCGGTGGCCCCAAACCTCCCTCAGCCCACCTCATCTCGGGACCCAGACCAGTAATGTCTGGCCCCTATGCCCAAGCCAAGCCAGGTCCCACCGCAGGGCCTTTGCACGGGCTGTTTCCTCTGCCAGGCGCACCATTCCTCCATGTGTGTGCCTGGCTCCTTCTCCTACAAGGCTCAGCCCAAAGGTCACGTTCTAAGAGGCTCGCTGCTTCCTCTGTAAAAATGCCGGCCACATCCCATGTTATTATCCATTTACTGGTTTACTGACCTTCTCCACCCACAACAGAAAGAAACCATGAGAGTGAGTTTGTAACACTGAAGCTCCCTGACCGTCTGGCCTCAGAAACTGTGACCTGACCCTGTGTATCCCCAGACATCACCGTCACGTCCCCGACAAGTGGGACAATGGCTCCGGAGGCTCTTTGTTCCTGACATGCGAAAAGGTCTTTGGGGTCAGGGCTTCTAACCCCTGTCCCCACCTGGTCTGACCACCAACGCCCCCCTTCCCTCCATCAGTGTTGGGGCCAGGGGAGCAGGGGTTCTGTCAACCTCTGATGCCCCGAGGGCCGCACAACCTCGCCCCTCCCACCTGGCTGTGATGCTGTGAGGCAGGAGGGTCTGTCCAGCTGTGACTCCCAGCCTGAGGGCTGTGTGCAGGGCAGACAGCAAATATTTGGTGGCTAAGTAAACACGACTCGCCTACAACATGTCCGTCTGTGTTATGTTGAACCCAGAGGACGCCAGGGGCTCGGAGTCTGCAGAACCTGCTTCCAACACCATGCCTGTTTTCTCACCTACAAAATGGGGTGAGCGGCCACCTAGCAAGGGTTTTCTTCCCAAAGGGAGGGAAACTGAGGCAGGGAGCAGGGTGGGGCCGTCAGTCCTCCATGCAGGTTCAGGTTGGTGGCCACATCCTTGAAGCTGGCCTGGCCAACCCTCCTGCCTCCCCACCTCCTCCATCCCTGTCACTCCCAACACAGCCCCCATGGGTCCAATTTCCAGTTCTTTACTTCATCGGTGAGTTTTCTGATGGCCTGAACGCAAGTCTCCGAGGGCTCCTGAGTCCCAGCATCCTCTTCTCCAAGTGAAGCAGAGAGAGAAGCCACTGGCTCTGAGTCCCTAGAGACCAGCGCAGGGTAGCCGGGCTTCACCTCCCTCTGGGAGGGGCTCGCAGCCAATCCTGGAGCCAGCATCTGGAAGGGAGCTACCCGGAGGCCACTCTCGGGTGCCGTCATGTTCACAGCCCCGTGGAGCCCCAGCAAGGCTGGGCTCTGGGCCAGGGAGGCCAGGTCCCCTCCAGCCACTCCTAGAGGTCGGGGCAGGGCCCAGCTGGCCGAGGATGGAATGCAAGCCCCACTGGCCACCGAGGCCGCCATCTGGTTTCCATCTGCCCAGCCCAGCTCGGCCCAACTTCAAAGGATGCCCCGCCCGGCCACTTCCTCTGCCCTGGCCGCCCTTGGAAAGGCACCAGAATGGCCTGCTTCCTCCCCGCCCCTCCAGAGCCCCAGGGTGCTTGGCCGTCCACACCAACCACACAACGTGGACACCTCCTGCTCAGCCAACCGCCTGGGCCTCAATCTACTGAACTCCACTCAGGAGGCCGGACCGACAAGGCCTCCAGCCCCACGTCACCGGGCCACACCCACAAACCATGCCCAGCTAGGTCACTGCACAGCCTCTGCCTGGGCCATTCCCTCCACTCTGAACCCGTCTCCTCG
>NW_005358901.1:1187600-1189747 GCF_000412655.1 Myotis brandtii | reverse complement strand
ACCGCGGAAGGCCTGGGGCAGCTGGGCCTTGGGGGGGAACAGGGCTGCAGGGCCCAAGCCAGCAGAGCCCGGGGGCCCGAGCCCCTCCTCATCCTCATAGTCTTCCTCCTCTTCCTCCTCGTCCTCATCCCCCAAGTCTTCCTCCAGCTCTTCCTCCTCCTCTTCCTCCTCTTCCCATTTTGGCTTCCTGGGGCAGGCAGAGTGCAGAGGTCAGGAGAGAAGGCACCAGCTCACCCCTGTCCCAGGGCAAAGCCGGCTCCTCATCCTAGACTGGGTTTCCTCTCTCAACACGGGGAGGTTGGGCCTCACCTGCCCCAGCTGCTGAGAGGGCCTGGAAGCAGAGCATGGGCCATACACCTCTTGGTCCCAGTTAGCTCTGACCAAACTGTAGCTATTCCTTTGACATAAACCCCAGTCCCTGCCTAGTGCTAACTGGCTCCCCCTCGCCTCTCCCTGCTCCACCAGCTGCCGTGCTAAGCCTTGAAATGTTAAGCTGGTTCCTTCCTTAGGGCCTTTGCTCAGGCTGTTCCCTCTACTCGGCATGCTGTTCCAGGCTTCCTGGCCTTTCCTAGGGACTGTCACTACTTTGCCCATCATTCTAGAAAATTAATGCTGGCCCCAGCCACCCCCCGCCCTAGCACCTCTGCTTCATTTTCTTGACAGCCCCAATCACAACCTGCACTTGCCCCACTTCTTTGCTTTTTAAAGTCTTCCCGCCCTAGCTGGTTTGGCTCAGTGGATAGAGCATCAGTCCCGGGCTCGATTCCGGTCAAGGGCACATACTTTGGTTGCAGGCTCCTCCCTGGCTCGGGGCTTGTGCAGGAGGCAACCAATTGATATCTCTCGCAACTATGTTTCTGTCTTTCCCTCTCTCTTCCACTCTCCCTAAAAATCAATGGAAAAATATCCCTGGGTGAGGGTTAACCAATAAAAGTTTTCCCAGTGCCTTGGCTGATGTGGCTCAGTTGATTCGAGCATCGTCCCAAACACCAAAAGGCAGTGGGTTTGATTCCCAGTCAGAGTACATACCCAAGTTTTGGATTCGATCCCTAGTTGGGGTGCATATAAGAGGCAACCGATTGATCGATGTTTCTCTCTCTCTCTCTCTCCGCCTTCCTCTTTCTCTCAAATCAATTTAAAAAATTTTTTTAAGTCTTCCCAGAAAGATCCCACTGGGGTCCCACCAGCACCCAGTTCAGGGTCCACATTGGACTCCCGTGAAACACAGACCCCAGTGAGCCAACTAATGCCCACCCTGTGCAAGTCCTACCCAGTCCACCAACTTTATCTGCCCCTGATGTTGGATCTGCTGTAGCCTCGCTGGGTGATGGGGCCACTGGGCGTGTGTGGCTAGTTCTGTTTAAATTAAGATGAAATAAAGCTACAAACACTAATCCTCAACCACATCTCTGAACTGGCCACATTTCACATTCAGTAGCCACTTATGACTAGACAGCGCATGTGGAGAACATGTCTACTGCCATCCAGAACATTCTAAAGCAGTGATGGCGAACCTATGACACGCCTGTCAGAGGTGACACGCGAACTCATTTTTTTGGTTGATTTTTCTTTGTTAAATGGCATTTAAATATATAAAATAAATATCAAAAATATACATCTTTGTTTTACTATGGTTGCAAATATCAAAAAATTTCTATAGGTGACACGGCACCAGAGTTAAGTTAGGGTTTTTCAAAATGCTGACACGCCGAGCTCAAAAGGTTCGCCATCACTGGTCTAAAGGGTGGCACTTCCGTAAGGAGCCTTGTCCTGCCCTTACAACTCTGTCACCAAGACCTAGACACCATTCAGTGCACAAAGCCCTCAGACCCTCACTCACAGGTCATCATCAGAGCCCATATCCTCGAAGTGCCCATCGCCTTCGGCATGACCTGGCGCCTCCCTGCCTCGGCCAGGTGAGCCTGGTTGCCCCTCCTGGGCAGTGTCCTCGTCCTCCGAGCTGGGGGGCCTGTCCTCAGAGCCACCGGGGCTTGGTGCAGATCCGAGGCCAGCGGCAGCAGCCCGCATGGCGGCCAGGGCAGCCATCTGTGCCTGCTGCATTCGGGTGTTCTCGGGGTCTCTGTCCTCGTCCGAGGCAGCCTTGGAGAGGGCTGGGGGGCCACCAGGGGGCTCAGGCAGCAGTGGCT
>NW_005358901.1:1185149-1187425 GCF_000412655.1 Myotis brandtii | reverse complement strand
GGGGGCCGCGGGGGAGCCGGGGCAGTGCAGGGTGGCGGAGGGTGGGGGCCACTCGGCTCAGACTGAGGGCTGGTAGGGCATGCCAACAGGCAGCACCTCCTTCTCACTCCGGGCACGAAGGAGCAGCGGCTGGCATCCAGTTCATTCACGTGTTTGCAGAAACCTGAGGGCAGCAAGAGAGACTGTCAAACCACACTGAGTTCCTTAGCCTCATCCTCCCCACTGAGGTTGGACTGCAAAGGCCTCTGGGAAAATCCCTCCCATCCACTCCCATCAGGGAGCAAACCTGGAGGGCTCCTTGGAAGTGGAGAAGCACACTCCCCATCTCCCCTTCCTCTGTCCACCTTGGGAAGCACCGTTACCCCGCACTGGGCTCCTGGGGATCTCAAGGCAGCCCCACAGAGAAATATGCAGTCGCCAACTGCACCTCCCAAGGACCCGTGTGGATTATTGCTTCATAAACAGAGGAGAGGACAAGGCATTCCTGGCCTCTGATTGGCTACAGCTGCCTGCTGGGCACCAGAACCCAAATGGGTTCTGGGTTCTGATTCCAGGTTCTAGGTGCTGGTGCTGGCTGGCCCAGAGGGCTCCAGGTACCCTCCTCTCTCTCAGGCTAACGGACAATGGCTGGCCCAGACGGTGCTTGTTGCATATGGTTCCTGAGCTAAACCTCCCCCACTCATGCTCTCAGCCCTAAGCCTCAATCTCTCTGGACCTCAGTTTCCCCAGATGCAGAATGGTGCCCTAACTGCATCCACCTCGCTGTGACAGGCAGAGATGAAGTGAGTTTATGATGGTGAATTTGGGTACAAAATAGGCACCACATCATGTCAGTGTCAGGGTAGGAGGGGCTAGGTTGTCCCAATTCCGTGGATGAGGGAAACTGAGGCTCGGAGATGCCCTGCTAACAGGTGTCTGGGTGCCATGAGAGCCTCCCACACGGCTCCCATGTGCTCTCTGTAGCGGGCTTCCCCTGCACTTCGGGACCCCAAGTGGGGTCAACATCCCAGAATGCAATGTGCTGCCTGGGGTCCCTTCAGATCACCACCAACCCTAATGGCCAGGGCCTGCGGCAGACTCCGGAGAGGGATGTCCCAGAGCCTGGCACAACCTGGCTCCACGGGGACAGGGGGACGGGCTCTCACCCCAGCCCCCCACCCAAGCCAGGCCACACCCCCACCCACCCAAGGGGCCAATAAAACAAATGGACAGAACTCATCAGGCCTGGTGGTGACATCCCAGATGCTACAGCACAGGGACAGTGGGGAGGGCAGGAGGGTCCAGGAGGCGGCCCCTAACCCAGCAAATGAACCTCCTACGGCTCTTAGCCACTCATGGGGCAGAGGGGTCTCACACAGGTAGGGCCAGTGGGCAAAGGCAGGGGCTCCTCGTTCCAGCTGATGCCATGTCCCCACGATGGTGACCAGCTGAAAAGAGCCTGACACCACGTCCACTTGCAGTGTAGCCCCCTCCCAAACGCCCCAGTCATGGGAGAGGCCCTGTGGAGCCACTGCAAGCCCAGCGGCCCTCCACCTTCTCCTGGACCAGCCACTCATTACTCAGACCCCCTGGGGCCTCCGGGGTAAAAGGGCAATGGGGGACAGGTGAATGGCCCCTGTAAAAAGTGGGAAGGGGCACCCCCCCCCCAAAGACCTCAGTATCCAGCAGGGGCAGTGGTCCCTGGGCACAAAGACCCTCTCAGAGACCACAGTGCTGGCGAGTGACCAGGACCGCAAAGCAGCACCCAGCACGCCCCCCCCCAGCTCCCAAAGTGCTGAGGGGACACTTCTCACCCAGTGTCCAGGGCCCACCGCCCCTCCCCCACTTTTGACAACTTCAGGACAAGCCCCCTCCCAAGGAAACGCTCCAGGCAATGCCCCCCACCTCTTGGGGGGGGCATAAGGAAGAGGCCAGAGGAAGCCACTCCCCCCCACGCTGCCCCCGCCTGGCCTGCTGGGTTTAATGACCCTTCCGGGTCACCCTCGGTGGGGGAGGGGAGCAGGGCAGGCCTCCACACCACGGCTTGAGGGGGCAGGTGGGAACCCCGGAGCCCCTCTGGGCCAGGCCTGGGCCCCTCAAGGCTGCCATTAACCCTAAACTGGCAGCGCCCACCCCCTCCAGACCCCTCCCCCCAAGAGCCCTTTGTCCTCGGCCCCTACCCCCACTTTATGACAGCCCCCTGGGAAAGGCATTCCCCGGCGGGGACCTGGAAGGGATGGGGGGTGCTGAGTGGTCGTTAGGAACTGGCTGGGGGGGGGGGCGAGGAGAGGAGAAAT
>NW_005358901.1:1184212-1184913 GCF_000412655.1 Myotis brandtii | reverse complement strand
AGGCGACAAAAACCCCAGTCCGGTTTCAAACGCTTCTTGGAAAGCGGCGGATTTGCATGGGTGGGGGGGCAAACCCTCGGCCCGGGCGAGTGAAAAACGGAAGATTATTGACAAACGCGCTGCCGAGGTCAGACGCTGAACGTTGGAATTGACAAACGCGCGCTCCTCGCGCTTCCTGCGCCCGCTTTGTGTCGGGGGGCACTGGACGGGGGAGGGGGCTTTCCCCGGGGATCCCCTCCGGAGAGCCGGGGGCCCGGGTCGAACCCGCCCCCGAGCGCCGGCACCTCGGTGTCCCCTCCAGGGGCCGCTTTCGGCCCGGAGACCGACACTTTATAAATACACCGTCCGGGCAGGGGAGGGTCACCAGGGAACTGCCCTCCCCGGCCGGCGCTCCCACTGCTCCCGAATAAAACACCAGATTCCGGGGCGAAAAAAATGAACTGAATCGGGAGCGCAGCCCCCCGCGCGCGCCTGGAGACCATTTCCTTCCGCCAAAGGGGGAGCGCATCGGCGACCCCCGATCCACCCCGGGCGCGAGCACGCCCCTGTGCAACATGGTAGGTGATGAGGTCAACAGGAGGGTGCAGAGAAAAGCACCCCAACTCCTACCGCTAGGGTCGCCTTCCCGACGCTGGACCCCCATCCACATCCCTGCCCACTTTGGGGACCGCCCGCACCCCGGACCGGAACCCGCGATTTAA
>NW_005358901.1:1180602-1183274 GCF_000412655.1 Myotis brandtii | reverse complement strand
TGGGTGGGGCCGCGCGTCCTGGGGCCGGGGCGGGTGTGGGAACTGCTCGCGACATCGAGACGATCCCTACCACCGACTGTCACCGCCCCCTGAGAGCCTGACATCTCACCTAAGAGGAGAATACGAGAGCCTCGCTTTAGTAATCATTTCATAATTTCCATATTCTGAGCGCTCGGGTTCCTGGCCATTGGCCCAAGGCAAGGTTCAGCGCTCACACCTCTAGGTAGTGGAGAGTCTAAATGTCCCCATTTGGAAGAACCGGAAACGAAGGCGCAGAGCGGGGTGGGGCAAGGTCCGGGTGGGGGTTTGGTCTCTGCTTGAGGGGGCTAATCGCAGGGGCCCAGGCTGCAGCCCAGATAAGAGCCTTTGGGAGCACGGGGGCCGGCGGGGGCCACACAGAGGGCGCCCCTTCTCAGGGGTGGG
Source organism: Myotis brandtii (assembly GCF_000412655.1). NCBI lineage: Eukaryota > Metazoa > Chordata > Mammalia > Chiroptera > Vespertilionidae > Myotis > Myotis brandtii. The sequence goes on along the minus strand of NW_005358901.1, from coordinate 1,182,851 downwards.
CCCTCCTCCCCATCTTACCGAGCACCTGGGACGGACCCGCCAGGCTCGACGTTGCACCTCTGTCTCTTAGACTCGAGGGACCCGGCGCGAGCGACCTGGCCGCCTGCCCCGAGCCGAGCCACGGTTTTCACGTCTGTAAAATGGGGATTAGAGACCCGAAGCAGCAAAGGGCTACGGGGAGTCACCGCCCCCTGAGAGCCTGACATCTCACCTAAGAGGAGAATACGAGAGCCTCGCTTTAGTAATCATTTCATAATTTCCATATTCTGAGCGCTCGGGTTCCTGGCCATTGGCCCAAGGCAAGGTTCAGCGCTCACACCTCTAGGTAGTGGAGAGTCTAAATGTCCCCATTTGGAAGAACCGGAAACGAAGGCGCAGAGCGGGGTGGGGCAAGGTCCCGGTGGGGGTTTGGTCTCTGCTTGAGGGGGCTAATCGCAGGGGCCCAGGCTGCAGCCCAGATAAGAGCCTTTGGGAGCACGGGGGCCGGCGGGGGCCACACAGAGGGCGCCCCTTCTCAGGGGTCCCCACTGGGTGGGACTAGGGTCCCTCATCTTGAGTGTTGGGTTGGGATCTTGTGCAGCCCCTCCCCTCCACTAAAGTACAAAGCATTGCCATCTTCTGGGGGTCCTGTCCCGTATTGCCCCCCTCTCCCAAATTGTAGGCCCACTGTTGGGGGAGTCCCAAGCCCAGGAGACAGGTCTAGGGCCCAAGTCCTGCCCACCCCTGGCAGAATCCCAGCCTCAAGCCCCAGGGCTGCCTGCAGTCTAATGGCAGCAGGTGGCAGGGAGGCCACCACCTTTAGGCTATTAAACACCCAGCCCCAGCTGTTACCCCCCCACACACACCCACACACACCTGAGGGAGGGGCCCAGAAGTCTGCCTGGGGAGGGGGAGTTTAGAGACCCAGGTTAGCTGGGGAAGGAAGCCATCCATAAAGGGCCAGGCCCCAGCTCTGTCTCCAAAGTGCAGGGGAGCCCCCTCCACACCCAGAAAGAGCCAAGCAGATCAGAATGCACCCCTGCCCCACCCCTCTGGTGCCTTCGTTCCCTCCATCTGTACAGTGGATCAATATTAATTCATTCCTTGCACAGCAGGATCCCCTGAGAGCAGGAGGGGTGCTACCCTCTCCCCATTTTCCAGGGAAAAGCTGTAGTCCACACCGAGCTAGATGCTGCTTCCCAGAGGTGCCCTGCCCAGGAGGGTGAGGGACGGCAAGATTCCCAGCTGCCTCCCCATGAGGGGGCCCTATTTTTAGCCCAGGGAGGGAGCTGGAAAGTGATCCACAGCCTTGCGGGCTCTGCTACTGGTGGGCAGCAGGCCCAGGTTCCAGCTGGGTCCTGGCTGTGTGATTTTAGGTTAGTTCAGACACCCCTCTGGTCTCTGTTTTTCAACCTGGAAATTAGGCACAGCAACTCCCGTCTTACAAGGTTTCTTGGCCAGACCATCTTGTGGGGCCCCTGTGTGTTTTGGACAGCCCCTGGGGGAAAAACCACAAAAAACAGCCTGGTTCTTAGCCCTCAGCCCACCACTCAACCTGCTCTCCACCCTGAGAGGGGCGTTGGCTCAAAAATTCACCCAGATCTCAAACTGCCTCCCTTCCCACATTATTCCTGCTCAAAAAGATCCCCACATCCGAGCCTTTGCACTGGCCATGCCCCCCACCTGAGGTGCCCTCCCCACATCACCTCATGACCCTTGCCTTCTCCTGCCTCAACTGGACCTCAGCTCCCTGGCGGGTTCGTCCCTGACCCCCCAGCGTCAGGTGGGCCCCATGACCCCACTGTCACATCATTCTGTTTTGTCCTCATCCAGGCACTATTTCAAGACAGCTGTATTTTTTTAAAATTGATTTGAGAGAGAGAGGAAGGGGGAGAGAGAGAGAGGTGGGGGGAGAGGGAGAGAAAAACATCAGTCGGCTGCCTCCTGCACACCCCCTACTGGGGATTGAGCCCGGGAACCTGGGCATGTGGCCTGACCAGAATGGAACCAGCAAATCTCTGTGCAAGGGAGGAGGCTTAACCAACTGAGCCACACCAGCCAGAACAGAATAGTTGTATTTATTGAACCTACTCAGCCTTGTCCACAACTGTGTCTCCAGCCCTGAAGCTGAGTCTGGCATGTAGTAGGTACTCAATAAATGTTGGCTGACTAAATGAATTCATGTTCCCTCTCTTCCTCTCACATCATACACCATTTTTGGTGTCTGTCTACACAGAGGTGGAGGGCAAATTGAACTATTCACCATATAC
>NW_005358901.1:1175770-1180399 GCF_000412655.1 Myotis brandtii | reverse complement strand
ATATATTTTATTGATTTTTTAGAGAGGAAGAGAGAGAGATAGAGAGCTAGAAACATCGATGAGAGAGAAACATCGATCAGCTGCCTCCTGCACATCTCCCACTGGGGTTGTGCCCACAACCCAGGTACATGCCCTTGACTGGAATCGAACCCGGGACCTTTCAGTCCGCAGGCCAACGCTCTATCCACTGAGCCTGGAGTGGGGGTGTGGGGCACAGCCAGAAACCCCCACCCCTGACCTGCTATCATTCACACCTGGCCTCAGGTTGCCTTGTCCTTGTGAGCCAAGTCCCACGAACATGAAAATATAACCTTTTTAAATTAAGAAGGACCACCACCCTAGTCAGTTTGCTCAGTGGTTAGATAGTTGGCCAGTGGACTGGAGGGTCGCCGGTTTGATTCCAGTCAAGGGCATACTTGTAACTACTCGGTTTCGCTTTGGACTGGATCCCCAGCACAGTTGGGACGCATGCGGGAAGCAACCAATCAACGTGTCTCTCTCACATTGATCTCTCTCTCTCTCTCTCTCTCTCTCTCTTTCTCCCCCCCTCCCTCCCTTCCACTCTTTCTGAAACCAATGGAAAAAATATCCTCAGGTGAGGATTAAACAAACAAACGACAACAATAAAAAGAAAACTGAATAACAGATCAGAATGCACTCCTGCCCCACCCCAGGCAGGTGCATGAGTCTCCCTGTGCCTCCATTTGCCCCTCTGTAGCAATCAGGAGTACATAATGAATTTTGCCTAAATTATATTTGCCTTTATAGCAGCACAGTTGTAAAATGTAATTTTTAAAATACAGTATTTTTTCATGGAAGAGGCCCACGAGACAAACGTTCCTAAGACCCTGGAAATGAATTGTGTGGCTCTGCTTAACCTATTTTGCAGGGGGGAAACTTTCAGCCAGGGTCCAGTTTGGGATACGTATGAGCTCCGTGTAGTCCACCCAGGAAGCTAGGAATTTCCGTGGGGTGCGCGCGCCATCTGCCGGGAACCTGCGGAGCTGCAGTTTCGGGGCAGGACTGGCGCCATCACCCGCGGCTCCCGTCTGGGGCCGCTAGATGGCGCTGCATCGCCTGAAAACCAGTTTGCTGGGTCAGATGGGGAAACAGGCCCGCTGAATTTTTTTCTCATATGTAACATAGCGCCTTCTGGATGCTCCATGGTGGAGTTGCTAGGTAAAATGCAGTACTGAGCCTAGCTGGTTTGGCTCAGTGGATAGAGCATCAGCCTGCGAACTGAAAGGTCCCAGGTTCGATTCTGGTCAAGGGCACATGCCCAGGTTGTGGGCTCGATCCCCAGTGGGGGACTTGCAGGAGGCAGCCGATCCATGATTCTCTCTCATCATGGATATTTCTATCTCTCTCTCCCTCTTCCTTCCTCTCTGAAATCCATGAAAATATATATTTTTAAAAATGCAGTACTGGGCCCTAACCAATTTGGCTCAGTGGATAGAGCGTCGGCCTGTAGTCTGAAGGGTCCCAGGTACAAGTCCAGGCTCGATCCCAATCAAGGGCACATGCCCGGGTTGCTGGCTCGATCCCCAGTAAGGGGCATGCAGGAGGCAGCTCTTTCATTGATATTTCTATCTCTCTTTCCCTCTCCCTTCCTGAGATGAGTCTCCCTGTGCCTCCATCTGCCCCTCTGTAGCAATCAGGAGTACATAATGAATTTTGCCTAAATTATATTTGCCTTTATAGCAGCACAGTTGTAAAATGTAATTTTTAAAATACAGTATTTTTTCATGGAAGAGGCCCACGAGACAAACGTTCCTAAGACCCTGGAAATGAATTGTGTGGCTCTGCTTAACCTATTTTGCAGGGGGGAAACTTTCAGCCAGGGTCCAGTTTGGGATACGTATGAGCTCCGTGTAGTCCACCCAGGAAGCTAGGAATTTCCGTGGGGTGAGCGCGCCACCTGCCGGGAACCTGCGGAGCTGCAGTCTCGGGGCAGGACTAGCGCCGTCACCCGCGGCTCCCGTCTGGGGCCGCTAGATGGCGCTGCATCGCCTGAAAACCAGTTTGCTGGGTCAGATGGGGAAACAGGCCCGCTGAATTTTTTTCTCATATGTAACATAGCGCCTTCTGGATGCTCCATGGTGGAGTTGCTAGGTAAAATGCAGTACTGAGCCTAGCTGGTTTGGCTCAGTGGATAGAGCATCAGCCCGCGAACTGAAAGGTCCCAGGTTCGATTCTGGTCAAGGGCGCATGCCCAGGTTGTGGGCTCAATCCCCAGTGGGGGACTTGCAGGAGGCAGCCGATCCATGATTCTCTGTCATCATGGATGTTTCTATCTCTCTCTCCCTCTTCCTTCCTCTCTGAAATCCATGAAAATATATATTTTTAAAAATGCAGTACTGGGCCCTAACCAATTTGGCTCAGTGGATAGAGCGTCGGCCTGTAGTCTGAAGGGTCCCAGGTACAAGTCCAGGCTCGATCCCAATCAACACATGCCCGGGTTGCTGGCTCGATCCCCAGTAAGGGGCATGCAGGAGGCAGCTCTTTCATTGATATTTCTATCTCTCTTTCCCTCTCCCTTCCTGAGATCAATAAAATATACTTTAAAATAAATAAAATACAGCACTGGTTTTAAATTTGAATATCATATAAACGACGAATAATTTTAGGTATATCCCAAATATTGCACGGGATATACTTATGCTAAAAAATTCTTTTTCATTGTTTATCTGAACTTGAAATTAACCCCTCTTCCTACCCACCCAGACCCCTGGGGCTACCGTGGCCCTGGGCTCATCCTACCCCTCCCAGATGGTCTGTACTGTCCTATGACTGGTCCTGGCAGCCCAAAGGATAAGAAGACTAGTCACAATAATTAAATAACACATTGAAAGCCATCGCCACATACCTTGGATCATATTCCTCCCTGCTGAGAAGCTTCCCATGACTCCCATAAACCTGGGGAACAACCCAACTCACCCCTGCTGTTTGCAAGGTCCCCCCACTTCTCCCTCCTCTATCTCCCTTCCTCAGGGACTGAGGTCTCTGGTCTCGAATGTTGGGGTAGGGTCTTATGCAGCCCATCTCCTAAAGCACATAGCATTGCCATCTTCTCGGGGGCATTCCCCCAAGTTGCCCCCCATTTTGCAGGCCCAGGGGAGCTGCCCCCTCTCCAGGGCCCAAGTCCTGCTCACCCCTTGCAGGATCCCAACCTCTAGTCCCAGGGCTGCCTGTAGTCTAATGGCAGCAGGTAGCAGGGAGGCCTCCACCTTTAGGCTATTAAACATCCAGCAGCTGTTACACCCGCCCCCCCCCCCCCAACAAACACCTGAGGGAGGGGCCCAGAAGTCTGCCTGGGGAGGGGGAGTTTAGAGACCCAGGTTAGCTGGGGAAGGAAGCCATCCATAAAGGGCCAGGCCCCAGCTCAGTCTCCAAAGTGCAGGGGAGCCCCCTCCACACCCAGAAAGAGTCAAACGGATCAGAATGCACTCCTGCCCCACCCCAGGCAGGTGCATGAGCCTCTCTGTGCCTCCATTACCCCCTCTGTACAATGGGTCAATATTAATTCATTCCTTGCACAGTAATTTTGGGGACTGTATTTCCCTCTGTTATAAGGTCCCTTCCAGCCCCACCTCCCTGTAGGGATTTCTCAAATCCACCAGACATACCCTGTATCGGGGCCTTTGCACTGGCTGTGCCCTCCATCTGGTGTGCTCTTCCCCCACCTCTGAGTTCAGTTCACATTCCTTGGCCTCACCTCTTCCAGGAAGCTTTCCTGGACTCGTTCTAGTTACTTACAATGGGCACACATTTTCCCTTCATAACCCTTTCCACTACTATCACACTGCATCTCTCTAGGTAGGTTGCCACTTAGTAACCCTGTTGCCCGAGAGACAGGGGAACCTACTGGTGGAAGCAGGGCTGTTCACTGCCACTGTGCGGCCCAGTCCCTACCACAGGGGCTGGCACACAGAAGGGGCTCGAAAAACAGCGTCCATCTGAATGGATGTGAAGATAAGCTCAGGGCACACCCTGCATCTGCAGTTTTAAAATGATTCCTCTTTCTGAATGTCCCTTTCCATCCATTCACTTCATTTAAAAACCTTTTTTTAAATACTAGGTGTACCGGTTAATAATGCGGATTTTTTTTCAATAGCTGGAGTTACACATATGTTGATACATATGCGATTTGATATGTATGCTATTTTGTTGTATTGCTCCTTCAGATTGCCACTTGCTCCGATCGATGGCACATGCACTTTCTGAGCAGCACTTCAAAACATACAAAGAAGTGGAAAATTGGGTCTCTGAATGGTCTGCCTCAAAACAAGAAAAGTTCTATTGGGACTGTATCCACAAATTACCTGAGAGATGGGGGAAATGTGTAGCTAGCGATGGACATTACTTTGAATAAAGCACTTTTGGTGTTTCTCTTGAAATTATCGTGTTTTCTTTGATCACAAAATCCGCATTATTACGGTTAATAATTCGAATTATTAACTGGTTAATGCAAATTAACTATTAACCGGTTAAAAATTCGGATTAATTATTAACCGGTTAATAGTGCAGATTAACTATTAACCGGTTAATAATATGGATTAACTATTAATAAGAAAACACGATAATTTCAAGAGAAACATCAAAAGTGCTTTATTCAAAGTAATGTCCATC
>NW_005358901.1:1174780-1175522 GCF_000412655.1 Myotis brandtii | reverse complement strand
TTCCCAGGCAAGATCTTTTAACGTGTCTTTAACTGGTTTTGAAGTGTGTGATGGTGCGTCATCATGAAGCAAAATTACTTTGCCATGTCTTCTGGCCCATTCTGGTCGTTTTACGATCAAATTGATTATTTGTTGTCAGTAGCGATCGGTATTAACAGTTTCACCTGGGTTTAGAAGCTCATAATGCACCACACCTTCCTGATCCCACCAAACACAGAGCATTGTCTTCTTTCTGAAGAGATTTGGCCTTGCAGTCGATGTTGATGGTTGATCTGAATCCACCCATGATTTTGTGCGTTTGGGATTCTCAAAATAAATCTACTTTTCCTCGCCAGTCACAATTGGATGCAAAAAAAACTTTCCTCTCTTGAAATTATCATGTTTTCTTTGATCACAAAATCTGCATTATTACGGTTAATAATGCAAATTATTAACCGGTTAATGCAAATTAACTATTAACCGGTTAAAAATGTCTCTTGAAATTATCATGTTTTCTTTGATCACAAAATCTGCATTATTACGGTTAATAATGCAAATTATTAACCGGTTAATGCAAATTAACTATTAACCGGTTAAAAATGCGGATTAATTATTAACCGGTTAATAGTGCAGATTAACTATTAACCAGTTAATAATACGGATTAACTATTAACCGGTTAATAATGTGGATTAACTATTAACCGGTTAATAATACGGATTTTGTAATCCAAAGAAAACACGATAATTTCAAGAGAAACATCAA
>NW_005358901.1:1171974-1173169 GCF_000412655.1 Myotis brandtii | reverse complement strand
GAGAGAGAGAGGAAGAGAGAGGGATAGAGGGGACAGAAACTTGGATGGGAAACATCATCAATTAGCTGCCTCCAGAACACCCCCTGCCGGGAATTGAGCCTGCAACTCGGGCATGTGCCCTGACTGGGAATAGAACCGGTGACCTCTTGGTTCCTGGGTCTACGCTCAACTGCTGAGCCGCACCTGTTGGGCTAACTTCATTGTTTGTTTGTTTGATTTTTACTTTTTGTTTCTAGATGATTGTAGATTCTAAATTCTAACGCAGAGAGCTCCCATATCCTCACCAGGCTTCCCCTAGAGCAGCGGTTCTCAACCTGTGGGTCGCGACCCCTTTGGGGTTCGAACGACCCTTTCACAGGGGTTGCCTAAGACCATCAGAAAACACATATATAATTACATATTGTTTTTGTGATTAATCACTATGCTTTAATTATGTTCAATTTGTAACAATGAAATTGGGGGTCACCACAACATGAGGAACTGTATTAAAGGGTCGCGGCATTAGGAAGGTTGAGAACCACTGCCCTAGAGTAACATTTTAGAAAACTGTAGTACAACATCACCATCAGGATATCAACATGGATGCAATCCAGCCATCCTATTTGATTTCCCCATTTAACTTGTACCAGTGTGTGTGTGTGTGTGTGTGTGTGTGTGTGTGTGTGTGTGTTGTTCCCTACAGGTTTTTTTAATCCTCACCTGAGGATATTCTCTTTTATTGATGTTTTAGAGAGAAAAGGAGAGGAAGAGGGAGAGGGAGAGAGAGAAACATTGATTGGTCACCTCCTGCACACACCCTGACCAGGGATCGAACCCACAACCTGGGTATGTGCCTTGAGCTGGAATCGAACCTGCAACCTTTGGGTGTATGGCATGGGACGATGCTCCAACCAATTTAGCCACCAAATTGTAGTTCCCTACAATTTTACCACCGGTGTAAGTTCATGAATCTACCACCACAGTCCAGGGACAGGCCAGTTCCAACAAAAAGATCCCTCATGACACCCACCCACCTTTGCCCCCTTGCCACCACCCTTCACCTTGACAACCACTAATCTGTTGTGCATTCCGTCATTTTGTCATTTTGCCACCTTGAGGATCTTTTTTTTTTTAAATATATTTTATTGATTTTTTACAGAGAGGAAGGGAGAGGGATAGAGAGTTAGAAACATCAATGAGAGAGAATCGATCAGCT
>NW_005358901.1:1168204-1171673 GCF_000412655.1 Myotis brandtii | reverse complement strand
CCTCCCTCCCTCCCTCTCTTCCTCCCTTCCTCCCTTCCTTCCTTCCTCTTCCTCCACCCTGCTACCATAAATACCCTAGATGAGAACAAATCTACTTGCATCTCCAAACACCTTACTTTTCACAACCCCATGCCTTTTTAAAAAAAATATATTTTATTGATTTTTTACAGAGAGGAAGGGAGAGGGATAGAGAGTTAGAAACATCAATGAGAGAGAAACATCGATCAGCTGCCTCCTGCACACTCCCTACTGAGGATGTGCCCACAACCAAGGTACATGCCCTTGACCGGAATCGAACCTGGGACCCTTGAGTCTGCAGGCCGATGCTCCATCCACTGAGCCAAACCAGCTAGGGCCACCTCGAGGATCTTAATAGCTGGAATCACACATCATGAACCTCTGGGGATGATCCTTCCCACTCAGCATCCTTCCCGAAGATCCATCCAAGATGTTGCCTGTATCCATAGTACGCCCATAATTTTTTTCTTCTGAGTCATAGCTTGTGGTGTGACTGGCCCACAGTCTGTTTCCCCGTCACCTGTTAAAGGACATCTGGTTGGTTCCAGTTTGGGGATTTTGCAAATACAGCTGCTATGAACACATGTACAGGTTTTTGCATGAACAGAAGTTTTCATTTCTCTGAGATAGATGCCCAAGAGTCTCTCTTAAATGATTTTTTCAGTTCCTTTTTTTCACAGAGAAATCCCGCCATTCGCTGTGCACACACCTCCTCTTTTAATCCCTACAGCACACCTGGCTATTCATTCCACAAAATCCTATTCAGCCTTACTGTGCACTGGACCCTGGAGACACCTGGGGGACCAAGTGAGGATGCACCCAGAAGGTACAGCACAAGGATGCTAGAGCTGTGATGGGAAGCCAGGTGGGGTGCCTGACCCAGCCTGGTGAGATTTGGGAGGACTTCCTGGAGGAAGAGGCAGCTGACCTGAGGCTTGATGGGTGAGTGAAGGTATACCTCGCACAACAGAGGGACCTGCATGTGTAAAGGGCCAGATGCAAGAAGAATAGCAGCAGTTCAGGAAGCCACGGGGAGATAGTGATTTGGGGGGTGTGGGCAGAGGGAAGGAAGGTGGGCAGGGCCCATGAGCAAAGAGGAGAATTTCACCCTCACATCCAGCCTGGAGGCCAGGTCTTGAAGACCAGAACAAAAAGATTCAGGCCAACATCAAAACAGCATGATGGCCCAACCCAGTTTGGTTCAGTGGATAGAGCATTGGCCTGCAGACCCGAAAGGTCCCGGGGGTCAATCCCCGTCAAGGGCACGTAGCTCGGTTGCAGGCTCCTTCCCAGCCCTGGCCCTGGTCAGGGCATGTGCAGGAGGCAACCAATCAATGTGTTTTTCATATTGATGTTTCTCTCTGTCTTTCCCTCTCTCTTCCACTCTCTCTAAAAATCAATGGAAAAATATCCTTGAGTGAGGATAAAAAACAACAACATGATGTTCTAGCCTCTCAGTCTCATATTAATATCTCCACAAACCTGGGTGTTTTGGGGAGCTATAATGTCCCCACGTAATTGGGGAGGACTGGGGCCTTCCAAGATATGGGCAGATGTCCCTCAGGGCAAAGAAGCCTTCAGCTTGCAGGGCTGTTTGGGAGCCGGCACTATGCTCCCCTCTCCCCAGCAAGCACATGCAGCCCCACCCACCAAGAGGTGGGGTCCCCCACACACACATACTTCCACTCCAGCTGTAGGATGTGACGGGATTCTGACAGCTCGGGGTGGGAAAGTGAGGCTTTGGGACTCCTGAGCCCAGGCCTCAGGAAGCATGCAGTTTCTGCCTCTTCTCCGCAGTTTCTGCCCAGGAATGTCTGATGTTCCTGCCGGCCATCCAGGAGGAAGCCCAAAGGCCTCCTAGGAGTGCACACTGGCCACTAGAGGGAAGCTTTCTCCCAACTTCCTGGCCCAGCCAACACCACATGGTCACAGCACCACCTGCTGGAGGCCCATCACCCCACAGAATAATAAGAGATGAATGGCTGCTGTTCTGAGACGCTCTGTCTGGGCCAGTTTGTTACACAGCCATCAATCCTGCCTCTTGCACAGCAGCCCATGCCCTGTGCCCCAGGGAGGTTTCCCAGCCTCCAGGTAGCAATAACAACAGCCTGTTCTGCCATTTTAAAATGCACAACGTGTTCACATTTAAACTTTTTTAGTTATTGGTTTTATTTTTTTAATGTTTTTTTTATTGATTTCAGAGAGAGGAAGGGAGAGGGAGAGATAGGAATATCAATGAGACAGAAATATTATCCATAGGCTGCCTCCTGCAGGACCCCTACTGGGGATTGGTGGGCTTTATTGATTGATTTGGGGGGGGGGTGGACATCAGTTTGTTGTTTCACGTATTTATGCATCTGTTGGTTGATTCTTTTTTTTAATATATACTTTATTGATTTTTACAGAGAGGAAGGGAGAGGCATAGAGAGTTAGAAACATGGATGAGAGAGAAACATCAATGAGCCGCCTCCTGCACACTCCCTACTGGGGATGTGCCCACAACCAAGGTACATGCCCTTGACTGGAATCGAACCTGGGACCCTTCAGTCGGCAGGCCGATGCTCTATCCACTGAGCCAAACCGGTTAGGGCTGCTGGTTGATTCTTCTATGTGCCCTCACCCAGGATTGAAATCCCAATCTGGACGTATTAGGGTGATCGCTGTAACCAACTCAGCTCCCTGGGCAGGGTGTGTTTGAATTTTAATATCGCTGACAATGGGATGAATCTTGCGATCGTACAGTTAACTGAGTGAAAACGTCTATTGGGGCTTCCTGGAAAGTTCCAGACGGTGCCAGTATCAAAGTATCTTCAGTGTCAGGACATGCAGAAATAATAATCACAACAGCAACAACTGCAAACATCACAGCCAATTTGTAACACGTTACAAGAGGACAAGACATTTTCACTAAGATTTCTTGGACAAAAAATGAAGATATTAATAACAGAATAACGGCAACTGCTGTTTAAGCAACACCTGTTCCAGAGGGGGGCCCACCTCGATTCCACCAGAGTCGGCTCATGCGAGCCCAGGAAGGCGTAGAGCAGCGGGTTCAGGGCGGAGTTGCTGTAGGACATGCAGTGCGCCCAGATCTTCAGCGCGTAAGCCGCGTAGCTGCGAGGGTGCCAGGAGCCCGACGGGCCCAGTGCCTGCAGCACCAGGAACACCTGGATGGGGCCCCAGCAGGTAGCGAAGAGCAGGACCACGGCCGCCACCAGCCTTGACACCTTGGCCCGCACAGCGTCCGCTCGCTCCGCCAGCATCTGCCCCTGGGGGTGCAGGGGGTGGGAGGAGGAGAGGCTGTGGGACCTTCCCTTAGAGCTGCCATCCTGGGCCCCTCAGATTCCCCTACTGGGTCACCCCCTCAGATTCCTCAGATGTGCCTCCCCACTCCCCACTGTGCCCATCCCAGCCTGGCTGCTCCTCCCACCCACCCAGCAGCTCACCTGCC
>NW_005358901.1:1166670-1167970 GCF_000412655.1 Myotis brandtii | reverse complement strand
CACAGGCGCAGCTGCAGACCTTGCCCGGGGACGAGGGCCAGGAGGGGGCCCGGGCCCTGGTCTCCCAGGAGCCTCCCCAGTCTGCGCGCTCAGCGCTTCTTCGCTGGGAGCGCTATGGCGCGCATTTCCCGACGCCCAGAGAGAGATGGCGAGAAGGAAGGCGCCCAGGGCACAGGGACTTGTCCCCCCACCCCGTGTGCTCCCGCGCTGCACTCACCCACCCAGATGCCCAAGCTGACTGACAGCGCCAGGCGGGGCGTGCGGCGGTGCAGGGCGCGCAGCGGGAACACCGTCACGTACCAGCGGTCCACACTCATGGCGGTCAGAGTGGCACACGTAGCCTGTACCGAGACCTGGGAGGGCCGGGAGCTGGGCGTGGGCCCGCCCCCATCCCTCTCCCCGCCTGGTCTGGGGCCCGCCTTGTCTGTGTCCACACTGCGGCCCCCCCCCACACACAAATGTCCAAACACACAGGGCGTGTCCTGGGAGGGTCTTGGGGACACAAATTGAAGGGTCAGGAGAGGGGCGATACCAGAGAGCACCCCAGAATAGTGAGGGCTTGAGGGCGCCATTGGGGGCTTTCTAAGACCCAGAGACTGAGACAGGGAGAGGCAGAGCCATCCTAGGGACAGGTGGGGCAAGAACCCGCATCACCCTCCCGTGCTCATCTCCAACACCCAGTGCCTCTCTGTAGCCCTGCCCTACCCATTGCTGGGGTCCTCCGCCCCCCACCACTGGGTCTAGGCTACACCTCCTCCCAGCCTATCCACCAGCTGATTCACCCACAACCCCTTCCCCCTGTGCCCCATTCTCCCCCCTGCACCCACCTGCCCACACCCAGACCTGCCCCCTGGCTCCCCAGTCCCCTCTCCCAGCCCACAGCCCGCCTGCTGGATGTAGCTGACCTCGGGATTGCGCCCGCCACCTGGGTGTGCGCCCGGACTCAGCCACCACCTGTTCGTGTCCGGGACGACGCTTAACCAACCGAGCCACCCCGAGCGGGGCCCGACGTCCTCATTCCAGAGGTGGGTAAACTGAGGCATGCAGCCGGTGCTCCGGGGCTGCACTGTCATGAACGACAGGGGGGAGCTGGGGGAGGAAAAGGCCGTGGGTGCCCGGGGAGGGGAGCGAGTCATCATCCTTCCCTCCCCGTTACCCAGGCCTCGGTTTCCCCTTCCCCCGGGCTGGCGCCCCGCCACGCCCGCAGCCTGGGTTTGTGGCCGCCGAACCATCACCCCCCGCCCTCATTTTTTCAGTTTCCCCGTCGGTCTCCCTGGGGCTGGGTGCCCCCTCCCACCGC
>NW_005358901.1:1160463-1165911 GCF_000412655.1 Myotis brandtii | reverse complement strand
GCTGGTCTGGGGCCTGCCTTGTCTGTGTTCACATTTCGGCCCCCCTCCCCCCACACAAATGTCCAAACACACAGGGCGTGTCCTGGGAGGGTCTTGGGGACACAAATTGAAGGGTCAGGAGAGGGGCGATACCAGAGAGCACCCCAGAATAGTGAGGGCTTGAGGGCGCCATTGGGGGCTTTCTAAGACCCAGAGACTGAGACAGGGAGAGGCAGAGCCATCCTAGGGACAGGTGGGGCAAGAACCCGCATCACCCTCCCGTGCTCATCTCCAACACCCAGTGCCTCTCTGTAGCCCTGCCCGACCCATTGCTGGGGTCCTCCGCCCCCCACCACTGGGTCTAGGCTACACCTCCTCCCAGCCTATCCACCAGCTGATTCACCCACAACCCCTTCCCCCTGTGCCCCATTCTCCCCCCTGCACCCACCTGCCCACACCCAGACCTGCCCCCTGGCTTCCCAGCTCCTCTTTCCCAGCCCACAGCCCACCTGCTGAATGTAGTTGACAAACTTGCACATGAAGTCACCCAGCACCCAGGCAGGCAGTGGGTAGAGTAGGGCGGTGAAGGGCACACAGCACAGCAAGAAGGTCATGTCCGTGGCTGCCAGGTTGGCTGCAGGCGGGAGATGTTCGGGCTCTGGACATGGGGCGCCGGGCCTCCGCCACCCAGCGCTTCTGGCCCAGCTCCCTAGCACTCACCTTTGTCTGAGTGACCAGCAGGGCAGCTGCAGAAGGCCCCCTGCATCCTTCAGTCTCCCCCTTTTACATTTCAGACATCCCCACACCGGCTTCACAGCTATTCAAGCTTCAGTGGGCCCCGCTCACCCCTGTCTGGGCTGGGAGAGCCTGAGCAGGGCCCTGTCCCTCCGAGCCTCAGTTTCCTCCTCTGCAAATTGGAGACAGCGGTGCTGGCCCAACACCCACCATAGAATGGAGAACAGAACTGAGCACTCACCTGTATGGCAGGCCATCCCATGACACCAGGGTGCAAACTGAGCCACTGTGGCAGAAACGGCAAACTGGGGGCCCAAGGACCAAGCAGTCCCTCCCCTCCACTGCTCTTATTCATCGAATACTGTGTCATAGACCACATTTCAGCCGGACAGCTTCCTCGAGGGGGCAGGGGCGAGCTCTCCAAGCCACACTCTCCAACCTTTTAACTGCTGCGACCCCATGAACCCTCCGACCTCTAGCCTAAGGCACAGGGCCAACAGGGAAAAGAGCGGAGACCAGAGACCAGCGGGGGGACTCCTCTCTGGGAGGGCCCGGGGCACCGCTAGGGGGCGGCCCCGCCATTCCCTCGTGGCGACAGGGGGACTGGCAGACGCGCAGCGCGCAGCGCCGAGGTGCTCACCTATGTAGAAGTTGGTCACCGTGCGCATCTGCTTTTGGCGGCAGATGACGAAAATGACCAGCGAGTTCCCCGTCAGGCCGAGCAGCATCAACGCGCCGAAGAAGAGCGGCACAAGCCAGGCGTCCACGGACCGCATCGCGGGGACCGGGCCGTCCGAGGCGTTGGCGCCACAGCCCGGACAGCCCGATGCGTTGGCCAGCGCCCACCAGGACGCATTGGGCCCAGACTTGGCCAAGGCGCGCATGACTTTGCCGCCCTCTTTCTATCGATCGCTCTCCGGGACGTCCGGGGATGCCCCTGCGGACCCCGGGGAGGATCTCGGCTGGAAGCCACCGGGCTTGGAAGGTGGCTCCCCCGGACTCAGCGGCGCCTCTGCTCTTGCCGCAGCCGCCTCGAATTTATACCCCATTCCCGCCTTGTCCCCGCCTTCCTGCCTCTCCTGCAGGCCTCTCCACTCCTTCCCCTGCCCGTGGCCCTCCGCGCACCGGTCCAGCAACCTTACCCCCATTCTCTCCTCCCCCTGAACGGCTGGGAGAGAGCACTGGAGAAGAGGGACTGGAGGAAGGGTTGGGGCAGAGCGGGATGGGATGGGGTAGGCTGCTGTGCAGACTGGAGGGACCCACCCTGACCAGGGGGTCTGGACTCACTGCCCAGGTTCTGGCGGTTAGAAGATGCCTCTTCTTTAAAGAACACAATCTCCCCAGATTTGGGTTGCTGCAAATCAGACCCCTTAGGCGTGTCCACCTCCCAGCTCATGGGCAGCTATTGGCAGACACCTGTACCGCTGGTGGTAGGTGCCCCGTGGTGGACGCTGTTGTACCTGAAAATCCACACCTAGAAATGGACCCCTTGACCGGAATCGAACCTGGGACCTTTCAGTCCGCAGGCCGATGCTCTATCCACTGAGCTAAACCGGTTTCGGCGATGCCTCTTCTTTAAAGAACACAATCTCCCCGGATTTGGGTTGCTGCAAATCAGACCCCTTAGGCATGTCCACCTCCCAGCTCATGGGCAGCTATTGGCAGACACCTGTACCGCTGGTGGTAGGTGCCCGGTGGTGGACGCTGTTGTACCTGAAAACCCACACCTAGAAATGGACCCCATAGACTAGCCTAGGTACCAGGATGGTCGCCATTGTGGAGTACTTGGCAGCAGAGAATGAGATGCTACCATTTGTATAAAAAGACTAAAATGGGGGAGAAATGAATAGCTATGCACAGGCATCAAAGCACATCAACTCTCTCCAGGGGGGAGTGCAAAGAGCCAGGTGGAGGGGAATGTGTCCTTGTTCGCCCTTTTTATACCTTCAAAGTTATTCTGGAGAACTTAGAATAAAGACCAGGGAAGAGAAATCCATGTGGGATGGTAAGAGGAACAGGTTAGATGAGATAGAGGAACTGTGTGGGGGCAGCTGCTGAGTTGAACGGGCCCGAGGGAGCACTCAGCAGGTGGCTGGGCCTTCGAGGTGGGGGCTCTGGGGACCAGCAGCAGCTCACGGACAGGCCAAGGGCCCAGGAGGTTGGAAGAAAGTGCCGTCCAGACTCTCTGGGAATGAGGCCCTGTCAGGTCAAGGCTCAGGCTGCTACTCTAGGACTGGCCCATGTATCGAGCAGCTACTCATCATGGGCCGGAGCAGGAGAGCAAGCATTTGTAGCCCCCAGAGCCCCCTCCTCACTTCTTCCTTCTCTCCTGATGTGCAGCACCATTAATTTCCTTTGCACCTTTGCACATTTATCTACATGAAGGCACATGGTATGAGCTCTTTGGGGGGGGGGGTGTGTCTTTTAATTGTTCCTCTTCCTTTTTTCTTTTTTTGTTAAATATATTTTTTTATTGGAGGAAGGGAGAGGGAGAGAGAGATAGAAACATCAACGATGAGAGAGAACCATTGATCGGCTGCCTCCTGCACGCCCCCAACTGGGGATCGAGCCTGCAACCCGGGCATATGCCCTTGACTGGAATCGAACCTGGGACCCTTCAGTCCGAAGTCCAACGCTCTATCCACTGAGCCAAACCAGCTAGGGCTCTCCTCCTTTTTTTCTGTCCTCCATTGCTCTTTTTATTTTATTAAAATATATTTTATTGATTTTTTATAGAGAGGAAGGGAGAGGGATAGAGAAACATCAATGAGAGAGAGACATCGATCAGCTGCCTTCTACACACCTCCTACTGGGGATGTGCCTGCAACCAAGGTACATGCCCTTGACCGGAATCAAACCTGGGACCTTTCAGTCCGCAGGCCAATGCTCTATCCACTGAGCCAAACCGGTTAGGGCCATTGCTCTTTAAAAAAAAAAAAAATTTTCCCCATCACCATTTATCCCATCTATGCCCCCTTCCACCTCCACCCACCCCGACGCCTACAATCTCCCCCCTTGCTCCTTCTTTGTTAAGATAATCGGGTTATTTGTTCTGTACAATTTGCACCCGACTGGATCTGGCGGGTTGCATCCCTGTGGTGTAGGTTCCCCACTTTCCTTGTAGACTGAAGGGTGGAGTCTGGATGTTCGAGCAGGTTTAATTCTGTGCTCTAAGTCCTCCCATGGCTCCCCAGTGCCTTTGGGACCAAAACCAGAGCTGTCATCACAGAGCCACCGGACTCAGGGTTCTGCCCCTCCCCTCTACCCCTATTCCCCCTGCCTCCCACTCTTCTCCCTGCTCTGGCCACTCTGCATTGGCTATTTGTTCCACCCAGAGGCTCCTCTTCCTCTCCCTGTGGGTGAGGGAGGGGTCTGTCTTGGTCACTGCTGGGTCCACAGAGCCCAGAAGCGGCCCCATGAAATAGGAGGCATCTGTCGAATGAATAAACCCAAAATGGCAAAAGTGGTGGGTGCTGACACCCTAATTTTTTGTTTTTGTTTTGTTTTGTTTTTTTAGTCCTCACCCAAAGATATGTGTGTGTGTTTAATTGATTTTTTTTTAAAGGCAGGAAGGGAGAGAGAGAAACATCCATTGGTTGTCTGTGCCCACACCGAGGGTCACCCCCCCCCACACACACACACATACACACAAATGTCCACTCAATGCACACAGGGCATGTCCTGGGAGGGTCTTCAGGACCCAAAAATGAAAGGGTCAGGAGAGGGGAGATACCAGAAAGGACTTCAGAATGGTGAGGATTTTTAAAATATATATTTTATTGATTTTTTTACAGAAAGGAAGGGAGAGGGATAGAGAGTTAGAAAAAACATCAAGAGAAACACCCATCAGCTGCCTCCTGCACACCTCCTACTGGGGATGTGCCCGCAACCAAGGTACATGCCCTTGGCCGGAATCAAACCTGGGACCTTTCAGTCCACAGGCCAACGTGCTATCCACTGAGCCAAACCCGTCAGGGCCAGAATGGTGAGGATTTGAGGGCACTGTTAGGGGTCTTCTGAGACACAGAAACAGACAGGGAGAGGCAGAGCCATCCTAGGGACAGGTGGGGCAAGAACCCAGATCCCCCTCCAATGCTCATCTCCAACACCCAGTGCCTCGCTGTAGCCCTGCCCGACCCATTGCTGGGGTCCTCCGCCCCGCACCACTGGGTCCAGGCTACACCTCCTCCCAGCCTCTCCACCAGCTGATTCACCCCCAACCCACTTCCCCCCGTGCCCCATTCTCCCCCCTGCACCCACCTGCCCACACCCAGACCTGCCCCCTGGCTCCCCAGTCCCCTCTCCCAGCCCACAGCCCGCCTGCTGGATGTAGCTGACCTCGGGATTGCGCCCGCCACCTGGGTGTGCGCCCGGACTCAGCCACCACCTGTTCGTGTCCGGGACGACGCTGTAACCAACCGAGCCACCCTGAGCAGGGCCCGACGTCCTGATTCCAGAGGTGGGTAAACTGAGGCATGCAGCCGGTGCTCCGGGGCTGCACTGTCATGAACGACAGGGGGGAACTGGGGGAGGAAAAGGCCGTGGGTGCCCGGGGAGGGGAGCGAGTCATCATCCTTCCCTCCCCGTTACCCAGGCCTCGGTTTCCCCTTCCCCCGGGCTGGCGCCCCGCCACGCCCGCAGCCTGGGTTTGTGGCCGCCGAACCATCACCCCCCGCCCTCATTTTTTCAGTTTCCCCGTCGGTCTCCCTGGGGCTGGGTGCCCCCTCCCACCGC
>NW_005358901.1:1149572-1160199 GCF_000412655.1 Myotis brandtii | reverse complement strand
TCCTCGGTGACACCCCCAGACGCCGGTGGGAGCGGGGGGCTTATTGTTTCCGTGTGTTTCCCTGGGGAAACCCCATTTCCGACCCACGGGGTATTGCTGGGGCGGAGGGCGCACCCCGGCGGGGGGTGTGAGGACCCCGGGGCCCTGGAGTCCCAGGTGCCGAACCGTCTGGGGTCCTGGGAGCACCTGTGACCGCTCGGCCAGGCGGCCGCTGTGTGGTGTCCCCAGGCTTTTGTCTGCGTGCGGGGTTCCTGTCCCCAGGCCGAGCGCTCACCCCACAGCCAGGGCTGGCTCCCCACCTGGACTATCAGCTCCTTCCTGGGGGCACAGAGTATATGGGTCCATCTCCGGCTACAAACCCAGCTTAACCGGGGGTGGAGGGGCTTAAAACCCGGTCCACCGGAGCCCGTCTGTCCTCGGAGGGAGCCTGGAAGCCGGTGGAGCGAACCCATATGGGTGTAGACACCCCTCCCCCATGTGAGTGTGGATCCAGTGGGTCCCCGATTTCCTTTGAACCCTGGAGTTTAGGCCGAAACACCAGGGTCCAAAGGGTGTGGTCCACCGGGCCCGTGCCTCAGTTTCCCCACTTGTAAAATGAGATAACAACAGTGGCCTCAGAGTGGCTGGGGGTCAGTGACCCTGTGCCCCCTGAGGTGCCCAGCACAGGAGTGTCCATTCTTTAATTATCTTAAACATCTTATTATTGTAATTTTATTATTATTTTTAAAGGATTTTATTGTCTTATTATATTTGTTATTACTTTATTGTTATTTATTATTAGCTTATGTTATCTCATCTGGGCATTTACCTGAGGCCATACTGATCTCTACATATATCGGTATTTACCGGGATGAGAGATAATACCTCTTTTAAGAGGCCTTAACCTGGGTATTTACCTGCCAGGTGTGTTACCCTGACCTGCGCAGAGTGCCCCTCACCTCTGTGTTTTGGGGGGTGAGGCCACTGCTGGGTGGCCCCACCCAGTCTGAGTCATCTCTACCCTGAGCCCTCTTGGTTTCCTGCTAGGGAAGTAGGTTCCTCTCTTGCCCATCCCTGAGGGGGGTGGGGGGGGGACAGGTCAGAGGAGGTGATTTTTGCTCAGGGCAACAGTGTCAAAATTCCCCATTTCAGGGAGCAGAATTGGGGGCAATAGGATCTGGTCCTCCCAAACCCAACCTGACTTAGCAGCTGTTCACCATCGGGCCTGCCCACTGGGCACACATTTCCTGAGGACTGCTGGTCCAGGAAGCCTCGCGTGCCCGCTCTGGATCCTCAGTCTTCCCATCTGTAGAGTGGTCTTTTGGGTGGCACAGAGAGCAGATGAACGCTATTGAGCACCTGCTGTGGGCCTGGTGTTGGGGACACAGCAGAGACCAAAACGACCTCGTCCTGTGTCCTCTTTGCACAGGTCTAGCAAGGAAGGTGAGGATTAAGGAATAAACACATACATGGGCCGGCTGATCTTGGATGCCAACTGGTGAAGCATGCAAGCAGGGCTGATTGGGCTAGGGGGGGCTGAGGCGGCTTCTGGGGAGGTGACATTTGAGCAGAGGCCAGAAAGAGCTAGGAAAGGGTGCTTCAGGCATAGGGCTCAGCACATGCAGAGATCCTGAGGTGGGTTGTTTCTGGCTAGTTTGAGGTACATGGAGCAGAGGAAGCCCCCAGAGGAGAGATGGGGTTGGGCATTGATGTTTTGCCAGGTAGAGATAATTTTCTATAGAGTTTACACTGATAGTCAACACCCCTCCCCCCAGCCTTTATAACAAATAAGAATTACTGGGAAACTGTGCCCTGCCCCCTTTATGCCTTGTCCTCTCTGTGTCTTGAGTGGGGGGACCCAGGCCCCCCATAGCCACATGTTTCTTATCTCCTGCTGGAATCTGGTTGAAGTTAGCAAGCTTGAATTGATGGTGGACTGCTGGAATCTGGTTGAAGTTAGCAAGCTTGAATTGATGTGATGTGATGGGGAGCTCACCCCTCAGCCACACCAATGTGATGGGGAGCTCACCCCTCAGCACATTTTACAGTGCTCAGCTCAGCACTTGAGGCCCATAAGAGGGTAGTAATCCCCCCGAATTCCTGGGGACAAGACAGACAGGGTCTCCAACACCAGGCCAAGGAAGAGCTGGGCCTTTCTCTGACAGTGCTAGGGAGCCACGGGTGGTGGTGGAACAGGGGAGGGGCCTGTTGGGTCTTAGCTAGGTGGGCTTTCGTCTGAGGAACCCACCACAGATCTCTGTGAACCCATAAGTGAAGCAGGAGGCTTCCTTTTGTTGTATGTGGGGGTTCTCTTCAGACTCAGGTTCAAATCTTAGCTCTGTTCCTCCCCTGGAGGTGCCAGGAAGCCCTTTTTCTCAAAGAGCCCATGCCATAAGGGCTGGAGCTCTCCCACTGAGTCCTGCCCTGCTCTGATGTCTGATAGCTCCCCCCAGGATGTGGCTTCTGTTATCTGCCCAGCCAGGCTACCATCCTGGACTCTGTCCAGCTCCTGGAGTGGAGACCGAGGCCCTGGAGCCCCAGGGAGGCCATGGGTGAATCTGGAGGTTGGGGTGGGTGTGCTTCAGCCTCGGGAGTCAACTCTCAGGTCGGATCCTGTGCTGACTTGATATGTGAATGCTCACCCCAGCGATGTTGCTATGATCATTGGTGTGGCTGAGGGGTGAGCTCCCCATCACAGGAGGAAACCAAGCAGATGAGGGTTGGGATGCCAGGGGAGGGTGCCTGTCCCAGCTTCTCTTGGCTTTGAATGTCCTCTCCCAGACTCACAGGCACCCACAGGTATTTTCTGGGACATCTGATGCAGCAGTGTGTGTGTGTGTGTGTGTGTGTGTGTGTGTGTGTGTGAGCACCTACTGTGTGCCAGGTATAGCTGTGAGTGCCCTAGGAGAGGTTATGATCTATCGGGAGAGGTGAGGAGTCATCAGTGGAGAGTAGAATGTACGGTGATCCAAAAACCAAAGCAATAAGGTATTAAACGGAAGAGATTGCAGTCTCACTGAGGAAGTTTCAACAGAAGCCAAAAGGAAGTGAGCCAGTGAGCCATTCGGAGTCTAGGGGACTTAGTGTACCAGGCAGAGGGCACAGCCAGCACAAAGGCCCAGAGGTGGGACTGTGCCTGGCTTTTTGGAGGAGCAACAGGAGATGACAGGAGCGAATGAGGGAAGGTACATGGGGAGGGGGATCCTGGCACCCCAGACATTCAAGGACCAGAACCCACTATTGCCCCGCACCGCACCGTGAGGGTTTCTGAGCCCAGCAGGGACCATCCACACTCTATGTGAGTCCATGGGGACCATCCTGTGGTTTGGTGTTGTCAGGGACTGACCAGAAAGCCCCAGCACCTTCTTGCCTTGAGGTTTCTATCCGAGAGCCCCCTGCTGCTCCTATGCACCTGGCCTTCTGGTCCCCAGCAGGAGGCTTGGTGGCCCTGCTAATCCATCTCCATAGTTAATGCCATTTGCTCTGAGGAGGGCAGATTAGCTGGAGGGGGGCACTCCAGCCTCCTCCCTGGTCCTGGTCCCTGGGCACATTGGGGAAGCTGGGCTCAGGCGAATCAAATCTTTGAGAAACTCCCAGAGGATGGTGGTGCTCAAATCCGTATACTCTGGGCCTCATCAGCTTGCAGCTAAAATCTGGAAACCTGGGGGGAGAGGGGAGCAGCTTTTCTCAGCCACCCACCTGATGTGTGAATTCAGGCAAGGGTCTTCTCTGAGCTTCCGTTTACTAATCTGTCATCACAATTATGCCTGCATTTCGGGTGATGTGACGATGAAACAAAATTAAATGTTAAGGGTCCAGGGCTGCATACACGGCAGGGGGTGAGCTGCCGTTGCTGAGGGAAACCAAGCAGGTGAGGACTATGGTAGAACGGCAGTGGTAGGGTTCTGCCTGGGCGTCCTGGCCTGTCTTGGCCCTGAGGACTGCTCCCCGCCCTAAACCCTGGCCCACAGGCACCTCTCGGGATGCCTGCCCGCTCTAGCTGGCTCCCAAGTGAAGAGGTTCTCGGCCTCCAAGCGGAAGCAGCACTTCATCAACCAGGCCGTGCGGAACTCAGACCTTGTGCCCAAGGCCAAAGGGCGGAAGAGCCTCCAGCGCCTAGAGAACAGTGAGCAGGGGTCAGGGGTCCCTCCTGGGGGTTCCGAGGTCTCCGATGAGAATGGTATGCATGTTGGAATTATCTGCTGCCCTTACCATGGGCCTGACCCTGAGCTGGGCGATCCTGGGGCTGGGCCAGAGGGAACTTGAGGCATTGGAGCCGGGGCTTTAAAGGGTGTGTAGGAGTTCAACTAGGCAGGGAGAGGTAGGAGGACTTCTGGAGGCTGGATGGTTTCTGTACCTTCTGGGAGAGACAGTTGGAGTGTGGAGGTGGGGAGGCTGGTACAATCCAGAGAATAAAAGCTATAAATATAGAGAAGTTAGAGTGTCAGCCCACGTACTGAAGGGTCTCGGGTTTGATTCCCGGTTAAGGGCACATATCTGGGTTGCAGGTTCAATTCCTGACCCCAGTCAGGGTGTGTGTGGGAAGCAACCAATAGATGTGTCTCTCTCACATCGACGTTTCTCTCTCTCTCTCCCCCTCCCTCCCTCCCATTCTCTAAAAATCAATGGAAAAAATATCCCCATGAGAATTAACAAAAAATATAAATAGAGAGAGAGGGAGGAAG
This sequence comes from Myotis brandtii, assembly GCF_000412655.1. Classification (NCBI taxonomy): domain Eukaryota; kingdom Metazoa; phylum Chordata; class Mammalia; order Chiroptera; family Vespertilionidae; genus Myotis; species Myotis brandtii. The sequence continues at coordinate 1,155,535 of NW_005358901.1, read as the reverse complement.
CCTGGAGGGCCCCAAACGCCACACCCCAGCTCAGAGACCATCTGTTTCCATCTAGCCCAATACCTCCTGACCCTGCTGAAGACAGACGGGGACACACTTGGTCCGGAGGATGGGGACCTGGCACCCCCCGCAGCACCTGGCATCTTTGCGGAGGCCTGCAGCAATGAGACCTATGTAGAGGTGGGGCTCCCTACGCTCTCGCTCACTCCCTCTGCTCCAGCCACACTGTTTCTGTTCTGGCTCCTACCGCCAGGCATTGCCTGTGCTAGTGCCTCCACCAGGAGTCCCCACCTACCTCTGGTCCCTTGATGAATGCCTCTTCAATCTTCCTCTGGGTTCCCCAGACCAGGCTGGAACGCCCCCCACCTCACCCCAGAACCTCCCAGCACCCATGACTCATCTGCTCATCCCTATAGATACCCCTCCGCAGACAAGCAGGTCTTCAGGCGTCCCATGAACTAAACTCCTGGCGGGTCCCGTGGGCAAAGGTGTCCACAAGGAGTATTTCCATACACTTGGTGGCCCGCTGTGTGCATTGGCCAGATGGGGAAGCTGATGCCCAGAGATGCCCCATCATTAGCCCAGCGCCTGCCTGCCTCTGTTCCAGGTCTGGAATGACTTCATGAACCGCTCCGGGGAGGAGCAGGAGCGGGTCCTCCAATACCTGGAGGATGAGGCCAAGAGCAAGGCCCGGAGAAGGGGACCTAGCCGGGGGGTGGACCGGAGGAAAGGTGCGGCCTGCGTTGGGGGTGAGGGGGACCCAGACTTGTGGATAGGGGCCTGGCCTAGTGTGTGGGGCGGGACTAGGACAGGTGGGGAGGAGCCCGGTGGGGCAGGCAGGCAGTTTGCTTCAGCGGCTGCCCAAAGCCTTGGACTCTTGCAGAGGACCCAGCCTACACCCCACGAGAGTGCTTCCAGCGCATCAGCCGGCGTCTGCGAGCCGTTCTCAAGAGGAGCCGCATCCCCATGGTGAGTATCAGGCTGGGCCCGTCTTTCCCCACCTGCCTGTCTTAACTTTTCAGTTGGGGGTGGCATGAGGGCACCAGTTACAGAGTGCACGTGCTGCAGTGGAAACAGGGTGGGATACACACCAGTGTGATCAGAATGCAGGGCCCAGGGCTGGTCAAGGGTGGGAGGGTCATGGGCAATGAAGGTGGGCACTGCAGGATGTGTAGGAGTTCACCAGGCAGAAGGTGTAGGCATTCAAAGATAGGAAGATTTCTAAGTGCCTGGAATTCTTGGAACTCGTTACGTAGCCTCATGTTGCCGGTCAGAGGCCACATTTGAACCCAAGGCTTTGAGCACTGGAGACTGTCCTGGGCATGGGGGTGCCTGGCCAGCCTGGCCCAGATCTCAGTGTCAGCCTGACCCTGGGCCTATATCTCCTGCAGGAAACGCTGGAGACCTGGGAGGAGCGGCTGCTGAGGTTTTTCTCAGTGTCTCCCCAGGCCGTGTACACGGCCATGCTGGACAACAGGTGACTGGTGGGGGCAGGTGCAGCAAGCTCCCTCCATGTGTGCCATGACTCCAGCCATGGCCATTCACCGCCCATTCCTCCACAGCTTCGAGAGGCTCCTGCTCCATGCTGTCTGCCAGTACATGGACCTCATCTCAGCCAGTAAGTGCCCGGCAGCTCTGGGACCCTCCCAGTGAGCCAGTTCTGCCCATTCTGCCCACAGAAACCAGGCTACACGGGATCTGTTTACTCAGTGGGAGGCCTCTGGGGTGCGGGGGGGACGACAGCCTGAACAAAGCAGTGGTAGTGGAACTCTGCATTAATTCATCAGAGCACCTGTGGTCCTGGCCTCACACAGGGCGATGCTGTGGACACAGACCCCACCTCCATCCACATCTTCAGAGCCAGAGGGAGAGAGGGGCCTATGTGAGGGTGATGAAGCTGAGCTTCGAGGGGACCCCAGTGTCTGCAGGGTCCTCATTTAGCCATATTCCCCTCTGCTGTGCCACACATGACTTCTGGCAAGTGCCCCTTCTTGGGGCCTGTGTCCCCAGTTATAAAGGGGGTGGGGGTGGTCTTGGGACACAGCTCTCTAGGGATGGTGCTTGTAGGCCTTTGCTGTCTGTCTCGCTGTTTCCTGCCCAGAGTCACTTAGGAGACAGTTCCCATGGCAACCCCAAGATGGTTCATCCACATGCTTGTCTTTGTTTTCATAGATCAGGATGGATGGGGGGCTTGGCTGGGGGGTGCTTCTCTGCTGGAGTCCAGCTGTTGCCTGAACACAGCGGAGGAGGGGCCCTGGCAAGATGGGGAGCAGGAGAGAGGCAGAAGTCTCCAGGTGGGACTGAGCTTCAGAGTCACCCCTAGGGTAGGGATGGAAGCAGGCGAACTGGGAGGAGGCAGGACATTTGTTCCAGGCTGAGTGTACCCTTGGCCTCCGGCCTGTGTATCTCAGTGCATCAGTCTGAACATGGATAAGGAACAGAAAGGATGAAACGGGTTGCAGATGGAAGTTCTCATGGATTTGGAGCTGTTATTGTGAGCCTGTCACAGTCAGCCAGACCCCAAGTGCCGGCTGGCCATGCCTCTTGCATTCTTTCCATTCTTGCCCCACTTGTCACCTCTTGCAGGTGCCAACCTGGAGGGCAAAAGACAGATGAAGGTCAGCAATCGGCATCTGGACTTCCTGCCTCCTGGGCTGCTCCTGTCCGCTTACCTGGAGCAACGCAGCTGATGCCAGCCTGCCCGCCCCCCTCCCACCCCCCTTCCCTTCAAGATTCCCTATACCTCCACTAAAATGTTTGTTAATTTTAGAATTTGTCATGCTGTCCCCCTTGGGGTGGCACTCTCACCCTAGCCCCCTCCCATCCCATCCCATCCCAGCTCTTCCAGGTAACTGCTGGCGGCTGGAGCTGCCTTAGACTATACTGGGCCCGGAACTCCCTGCTCTGGTACTTGTATTTGGGTGGAGAGACCTTCATTCAGCTTCCACAGCCCAGGCTGAAGCTCACGCAAGGAGGGAGAGGCTAGGTTTTTATCACTTTTAATGAATTCGGGATGATGTGTTGTAGATTTTTAAATTTTCCTTTTGGGAAGAAAAACCAAATACGCCAACTGATAAATTGGGGGCTTTGTTCTAGTCCCTGCTTGACTTCCCTCCCAGTTTTTGGCTAGAATTGGGGGGTCTCTGGGGTGCTGCCCCTCACTCCAGGAGCATTACGTGTTGTGTGTGCGTGTGCGTGTTATTATGCATGCTGGTGTCCTGCTACCCAGGACAGCAGCTGTGTCTTAAAGGCTGGTTTTACCTCTTTGGAATGTGTGTTTCCTCCCCGGGTGCTTTTTGGTGGCTCTTGGGGCCCTGCCTGCTCTACAACCCCTCCCCCCATCTTTTCTCCTCTCTTCATACTGGGAGTCTGGGACTTCCAGCCAGAAGCCTCCACCCTCCCACTGCCAACTTCCCCTCTCCATGTTCTCTCACCACCGCCCCCCCCACCCCCCAGCCTGACCCTGGTCTATAGCTTTGGGGTGTCACCCTGACCTGGGCCACAGAAGCAGGGCTGGGGACACCCCTCCACACACTGCCATATGTGTGGCTAGTTGCGCTTTGGGAAAAGTGAAGAATTCAATAAATTTCTGGTGCTCTGGTCTCCAGATGTGGGATTTTCTTTTGGGGCCGGGCGGGAGGCACAATAGGTGCTCAGGATGTGCTTGGGTCCTGATCACTGAGGGCCGTGGGTCTGGGGGAAGAGCTGAGTTGCTCCTGGAGGGCGAGGCAGGTGGTGGGGAGGCTGCTGGGAGCATCTGGGCGTTGGCTCTGCCATCCTGGCCCTTCCTGGATGTCCAGGCTCTGCCACTTCCCAGTTGTATGACCTCCAAAAAGTCGCGAGAGTGAGGTTCCTGGGGTAGACGGCATGAAACACCACACCCCGCAATGAAATAACCCGCATGGAGGCTGAAAACAACAGGGGCTTGTTGTCTCCCAGTTCTGAAGGCCAGCAGTCCCAACTCAAAAGTGTCCAAGACCTTGCTTCCTCTGGAGGCTCCAGGGAGGGGCCTTCCTACCTGTCCCAACTCCCAGTGGCTCTGGTGTCCCTTAGTTCCACCTCCCTGAAGGCGGAGACTCTACATTAATTATGGGGATTTCTGCCCAGGAGGTTTGTCTCTTCTCCCCCATGTATGGATTTATTCAATTTTATAGCAATGTGGAGGCATGGGTATTTACTTCTACTTTGGATTAGAATGCAGTATTACTTAACTTTGTTATAGAAATGATTCCAAGTTTGGCTCCCGTGTCTGTCTCTCTCTCTTTTTTTATTGATTTCAGAGAGGAAGGGAGAGGGAGAGAGAAACATCAGTGATGAGAGAGAATCATTGATCGGCTGCCTCCTGCACGCCTCCTCACTGGGGATCGAGCCCGCAACCTGGAAATTGAGCCCGAAACCCAGGCATGTGCCCTGACTGGGAATTGAACCATGACCTTCTGGTTTCATAGGTTGACACTCAACCACTGAGCCACACTGGTGGGGCTCCTGTCTCTCTCTTTTTCCCACATTGACCCCCTGCAACCTTCCCCCCTCCCCTACCTCCCGCCTCAGGCCTTCACTACCCTATTGTCTGTGTCCATGGGTTATGCATATAAATTCTTTGGTTAATTACTTCCCACCCACTCCTGTGGGGTTTTTATTTCTTGAGCATGATTCTGACTTTCTGCCATTACGTGATGCTCAGGCTGGGCTGGTGTGTTTCCCCAAGGAGTCCAGTTCCTTTTATCGGGGCACCGTGTTAGAAACCAGTGGACGCTGGGTGCACTGTATTCCATTTTAACATGCATTTAAATAGTTTTAGACACTAAATAACAAATCCAAACGGCCAGTACAGAGGACGGATAAAAGGAGATATTTGAGTAACAAGCTCGGAGGCTCCCATCTGCAAAGGGGACCCATCCCCAGGTTCCCAGAGGACAGGATTGGGTCTCAGGGAGTGGGGCTGTGTGGGGTTCTTCTTGCCCCTCTTCCCCAGCTCGGTTCCGAAGCTGCCTGGCCTCCAAGCCTTTGTCCAGGCCTTGCCTTCCGCCTGGTGCACCCTTCTTTGCAATCCCAGGAGGTAAGACGTCCCACACTGGCGCGGGCCTAGCAGGAATAGAAGCAGCTTGTTGGAGGAGGAAGTGGGGATGGGGTTTGAACTCAGAAGGGTCCTCAACTGGATAAGTCACCTCACTTCCGCCACCGATGAACAATACAAAAGTAAAGCAGCCCTGGCCGGTTTGGCTTAGTGGATAGAGCATCGGCCTGCAGACTGAAGGGTCCCGGATTCGATTCCGGCCAAGGGCACATGCCTGGGTTGCAGGCTCGATCCCCAGTCGGGGGTGTGCAGGAGGCAGCCGATCAATGAATGATTCTCATCATTGATGTTTCTATCTCTCTCTCCCTGTTCCTTCCTCTCTGAAATCAATAAAGAAATATATTAAAAAAAAAAAAAAAAATAAAGAAAACACAGAATGGAACTAACCAGCTTTGGAAGGAGTTAGAGATGGGGCCTGAGGTTGGGAGGGCCCTCGATTGCGTAAGGCACTTTCTTATCCAGCCTCAGTTTCCCCACCCACGAATATTAGAAAAGCAAAATACTGAACGCTTCACGAGTCTGTGTGGCATTCTTGTGCAAGGGCCATGCTAATCTTTTCGGTATCGTCCCAATTTTAGTGCAGTACTGCCGAAGCCAGCATTAGCTAGGGCCGAACCTAGGGCCATTTACAGGGCATATAAATACTTCCCACTGAGGGCAACCCATCTGGATACGATATTAGTGCAGCACATAACGGGATCTCTCACTGGAGTTGAAACAGTGTTCGTTATCCTAACAAAGCTCAGGTAGCTGCTGGGAGTCTATTGAGCCTCCCAGACAAACAAGCCCGGAAGTGGGCGGAGCCAGCGCCGCCGCCGTCCCAGAAGCCTCTGGGGCGGCCGCGCGCTGCGCAGGCGACTCGTTGGTCCCAGGGAAGATGCTGGCA
>NW_005358901.1:1129205-1149256 GCF_000412655.1 Myotis brandtii | reverse complement strand
TGCAGAAGCGGGGTCCTCAGCCGGGCGCGGGCGGGGGATGGTGGCGGGGGAATCGCAGCGGGGCCTAGGGATTGTTTCTCTCTGGGGAGGGTCCTGGACGAATTGGGGGCGGAGTTTAAAGGTTGCGGGGGCTCGGGGGCGGGACCTAGCGGTTGCGTGTGGCCCCTGGTTGGGCCTGGAGTTGTAGGGGAGACTTGGCGGCGGAACCTGGAGGGCCCCGAAGTGGGGACGGGGTCTGGAAAGCCAAGGGTGTTAGGTCGGGGCTGCAGGGCTTCGGGAGCGGACCTAAGGATTGTTGGGGAGTCCCTGCGGCGAAGCCTAGGAGTTCAGGCTGGGCCTGGAGGCAGATTGGGTGCGGGGTCTGGGAAGCCAGATTGAAGGGGAAGAGAAAGGGCTTTGGGGGCGGGGCCTGAAGAATTCGGACCTGGGAGTGATGTGATTGAAAAAAGCGTTTATCATACGAACTTCACTGGGCTTTTGTAATGGTGAAAGGAAATAACCCGTAAACGATGCCAGGCACATAGAGAGCACTGAGGAGAAGTTCACCGTTATTGTTATTCTTACAATCCATAAGTCCACACCAAAAACAAACTGCTGACTCCCCCCAGCCTGTCTCCCCAACTCTGCCAGAGGTAGCCCCACCGGTGCCCTTCCGTACAGACAGACCCAGGGTCTGACCTCCTCTCAGTTTCCACTGCTCACCTGGACCAGTGCAGTCAGCTCACCCCATCCCCAGCTGCATCCTCCAGACAGCAGAGGGGTCCTCCTGAAATACAAAGAAATCACTGCCTTCCTGGGACTTCTGTGCCATGCAGGGGAAAGCCAGGACCCTGCTGTCGCCTCCCACCTTACTCCAATAACCAGGCCCCTTCTTAAACACCCCAGGCTCCATCCACCCTCTGTGCCTTTGCACTGGCTGTTCCCTCCACCTGCAGTACTCCTCCCCAGATATCTGCATGCCTCTGTGTGTTCCCTTGCACGTATGCTCACATGTCTTTTCCCCGGTGAGGTCTCTCTTGCCCTCTGTTTAAAATGCAGCCTTCCCCCCTGACACACACATGTAAGAACCAAGGGCAGGTATTGGGTCCTTTTCATTCCTCAGGGTGACCCAGCATCCAGCATGGCATTCAGCACCCTGCAGGCACTTGGCAAAGGCAAGCCAGTCCTCCCTGTCACTTCCTCCTTCAGGTGGTCATTCTCTTCCTCAGGTGACTGTTCTCAGTGTGTGACCTGTGGCAGGTGGGCACAATGGATCTAGCTTATGTCTGCGAGTGGGAGAAGTGGCCCAAGAGCACCCACTGTCCGTCAGTGCCCCTGGCCTGTGCCTGGTCCTGCCGCAACCTCATCGCTTTCACCACGGACCTCCGGAATGATGACCAGGGTACACCCCTTCACCTCCAGCCCAGCTCCCATTTCCTCTTCTCCCCTACCCGCACATTATATACCCCTGGCTCCCATGGTGCCTGGCATGGGTGACTCCATGTCTCTAGCCTGCCTGGTAGCCACCTCCAACCTGTCCAGGCCCTTTCAGTCCTTCCTCATTCACAGTTGGGGGGTGGTGAGGGCCCCAGCCTTTCAGGGGTGCAAGGGCACATGCATTTAACTGATGGCTGCAATCCTAAGTGAGCCGTCTATTTAACTGATGCTTGCTCTCCTCGGTGAACCACCTCCCATTTAACTGGTGGCTGCTTTCCTCAGTGAGCCACCCAGTTTAACTGATGGCTCTGTGATGGTGCTCTCCTACATCTGGTGCCTGGCGGGCACTGGGATCACCCCTGCAGGATAGAAGGGGGGAACGGTGGGCATTTTACTCAGGCTTGTTGGAGATTTGTGTCTCACTTTCCTTACCTTACATATCACTTTTTAAAAAACATGTTTTTACTGGTTTTGAAGAAGGGAGCGGGAAGATGTGAGAGCAAAGCATTGATCGGCTGCCTCCTGCATGCCCTCCACTGAGGATAGCTCGCAACACTCAGGCTTGTTGGAGATTTGTGTCTCACTTTCCATACCTTACATACCACTTTTTAAAAAACATACGTTTTTATTGATTTTGAGGAAGGGAGCGGGAAAGAGAGAAACACCGATGTGAGAGCAAAGCATTGATCGGCTGCCTCCTGCATGCCCTCCACTGAGGATTCAGCCCGCAACCCGGGCATGTGCCCTGATTGAGAATTGAAGCAGCAACCTTTTGGTGCATGGGATGATGCCCAACAACTGAGCCACACTGGCCAGGGCACATGTCACTTGTGACTTTTGAAAGCCTGTAAGGTGCATGCCCACCGCAGACTTCTCTCCATCATTTGAGTAATGAGCACTTGTTAGAGAAATTTAGAAAAGCACAGAAATTTAGGATAAAGAGAACCACCTATTATCTTCCATGGAGAAGCACACTGTTAGAATTTTGGGGTCATTCTCTTCCTGTTCTGTTTTCTGGGTCTCTAAAACACGTGGTCGTAGACACACTGGTGGCAAACTCACAGGCCTGCTCTTTTTCCCGAGGGGGCACAAGCCCGTTCCTCATTAGTCCCCAGGCTGTATAGATAGTTAGCAACATCTCCATGACTTCCCTTCGGGTGAGACTTTTGCTGGGTTCCTCCATGACTTCAGAGCCACGTCATTGTCACTGAACTCACTGTGCCCCGTCCTGTCTCTTGCAGACCTGACCCGCCTGATCCACATTCTGGACACGGAGCATCCCTGGGACGTGCACTCCATCAGCTCTGAGCACAGCGAAGCCATCACCTGCCTCGAGTGGGACCAGTCAGGTGAGGGCGGGGCTGGTAAGGTTGGTAGGGTCCTCTGTGGCTGAAGGAGACTATGGTGATGCTCACACTTGACCCTGAATCCCAGGGAGATGTGTTCTGTATTTCTTTGGTCCTGTTCCCAGAGTCAGAGCTGGGACTGGAACCTTCGATTTACGGCTTTGCGGCTACTGCTTTTCCTGTTCCTGTGTTCAGAGCCATTTCCGCATCATGCCTTGTGCCACTCCCCTGCTCCACGGCCGGCTTGCCGGCTTCTCCCAGGTCCTTGAAGTACTGCGGGTAATAGTCCTTGCCCTTGGTGGGGATTTGTGATGTACCACACAGGCACCAGCATCTTCTGTTGTTGTTGTTTTTTTTTGTTTGTTTGTTTTTAATATATTTTATTGATATTTTACAGAGAGAAAGGGAGAGGGATAGAGAGTTAGAACATCGATGAGAGAGAAACATTGATCAGCCGCCTCCTGCACACCCCCTACTGGGGATGAGCCCGCAACCAAGGTACATGCCCTTTACCGGAATCGAACCTGGGACCTTTCAGTCCGCAGGCCGATGCTCTATCCACTGAGCCAAACCGGCTAGGGCTGTTGTTGTTTTTAAAATATATATTTTTATTTATTTCACAGAGGAAGGGGGAGAGAGAGAGAGAGAGAAACATCAATGATGGGAGAGAATCATTGATCAGTTGCCTCCTTGCACACCCCCTACTGGGGATTGAGCCCACAGCCTGGGCATGTGCCCTTGATTGGAATTGAACCCGGGACCCTTCAGTCCCACAGGCCGACACTCTATCCACTGAGACAGACCGGCTAGGGCATCTTCTGGTGTTTGAACCTGGGGCCTGGCTCATACCTTTTCTCAAGCTGTCAGTTGGCACTTGTATTTTCAATGGGCCACCTGTTTAACTGATGGCTGCTGTCCTCAGTGAGTCTTCCATTACACTGTCCTGAGAACCCAGTCCACACTTTGATTCAGTAATATTCCAGAGTTCCTCTCTCCATGCCCTGGTTTAGCCCAGTGTCATAGTTAACCCATCGCAGACCAGTAGTTTTATTGCTAGCTTTACCCAGTGGCCAGATAAGTTTCTATTGAACGAGTATAAAAAACGTTTTACATAACTGTTAAAGGCACGCTTTAAATACCGATTGCACTTTGAAGTTACTTATTACATGTTTTTACAAGCTAATATCTTTTTAAAGTATGATACTTTGTAAAACACTGTGTAATATGAAGTGAGATTTCTCGTGATCGTCCGCAATGTGTTAAGACTGAAGCCTCCTAGATCAAAGGGAACCTGAGTTAAAATCCTGACTTCATGCCTATATGCATCACTTTGCTTATTATCAAATGGGGTTGGTGGTGGGTCATGGTGAGGATTCATTGAGAGAATGCATGAGAGGAGTCAGCCTGGGGCCTGGCACAGGTCAAGGGCCCAGGAACCTGCATTCTGTTCCGGCTCACAGGAGAGGGGTGTGCCACTGCTCTCAGGCCACTTAGAGAAACCCTGTGTAGCCTCCAGCTCAGTGCTGCTTCAGTGATTAAAAGTGTCATGCTGAGTGAAAGAAACCAGGCCTACAGGCTGCACACTGGTTCCACTCAGGGACAATTCTAGAAAAGGCAAAATCAACGACACAACCAGGACCCAGGGTAGGGTGGATGGGGACTGACTGCTAAGGGCCATGAGGGCCCTTTTGAGGGGAGTGGATTCTGGTCACGATTTTAGTGGTTTTCCATGACAATACGTTTGTCAAGACCCATGGAACCATATGCTTAAAAAAAAGAGTGAATTTTGTTGCACATAAATCGTAACTTAAACCTAATTTGACATAAAATAGCAATAAAACAGCAGCAGCCAGTAGTTTTATGGTACCTCCTGAATTCTTAATGCAGGGTCTGCACACTCAGCCGACGGGCCAAATGCAGCCCCACCTGTTTCTGTGAACAGTCTTATTGGCAGCTGCTTCTACAAACTCAGAAAGAGCAAGTAGTGCACCAGCAGAGGCCACCTGGCCTGCAAGCCTAAAAACACTGAGTGTCTGGCTCCTTACGGGAGAAGGTTGCTGACTCCTGTCCTTCATGGATTCAGTCATTTGACTCTCAGCAGGGTCTTCTGAAGTACAGATGAGGAAACTGAGGGTCAGAGAGGCCCATATGACAGAGTGCTCAAGTGGCCGAGGCAGGATTTGAATTCAAGTCCAAGCTTTTGTAGCTTCTACCTCATTGTTCCTCTGTTTCTGTGGGTGTGACTCCCAGAAGGGGGTCGTCGGGTCACAAGAGGCAGACCCCTAACAGCTCAATGGGGCATCTTTCCTCATGCCCTAGGTGGGGGTGGAACCAATACTAAGAACCCTCGCTCACTCCCCTGCAGTCAGGTGCCTCCAGCTTCGGGGAGAAGTTCTCCCGAGTCAAGTTCTCACCGTCGCTCACTCTGTTTGGGGGCAAGCCCATGGAGGGCTGGATCGCAGTGACAGTCAGCGGCCTGGTCACTGTGTCCCTACTGAAGCCCAGCGGGCAGGTGCTGACATCGACGGAGAGCCTGTGCCGGCTGCGTGGCCGTGTTGCCCTGGCCGACATTGCCTTCACGGGTGGCGGCAACATTGTGGTGGCCACGGCGGATGGCAGCAGCGCCTCCCCCGTGCAGTTCTACAAGGTGTGCGTGAGTGTGGTTAGCGAGAAGTGTCGCATCGACACCGAGATCCTGCCCTCGCTCTTCATGCGCTGTACCACCGACCTCAACCGCAAGGACAAGTTCCCCGCCATCACCCACCTCAAATTCCTGGCCCGAGACATGTCTGAGCAGGTGAGGCCACCTGGGATGCGGCTACAGTGCCACATATTTCTTATTTCCAGTCCTGCATCGGGAGTCCAACATGGGTCACACGGAGCCAAACCCAGGTGTAGGCAGGGCTGGTCCTTCCAGAGGCTCCAAAGAAAACCGTTTCCAGCCTTTTCCAGCTTCTAGAGAGGCTGTCTCCCTGGTTCTTGGCACCTTCCTCCATTGTCACAGTCAGCAGCACAGCCTCTACCATCTCTGACCCTTCTGCCTCTCATGTGAGGACTCTGTGATGACACTGGGCTCCGCAGGGAATCCAGAATCGTCCCTAACTCAGAGGCCTTTTATCATGTGAGGTGACATGTCCACAGGTCCTGAGACCAATCTGTGAGGCTGTTGTTCAGTTGACCCCACTATATCATGTGAGGTGACATGTCCACAGGTCCTGAGACCAGGACAAGAATATCTGTGAGGCTGTTGTTCAGTTGACCCCACTAGTCACTATGTCCCCATCATAACAATGCAGCAGTCAGGCCCCAAGTAGCAGGGAGGGCACCATGGGGTGATGTGTGCTGTTCCAGTGGAGTGGGGATAGGTAGGCCTGGATCCGAGTCCACACTGGCTGTGAGGCCAGGGCCAGTGTGAGCAACTGAGGAGACACAGGCCTAGGGAGGGGCCGTAGCTAGATCAGGCAGGCAGCACCTGAGCCTGGGTTGGAGTGAGGGCCTCCCATAAGGTGTGAAAGGCCAAGGTGCCGCCGCTGCCTCCAGCCACCCATTGTCCTCCAGGTGCTCTTGTGCGCTTCCAGCCAGACAAGCAGCATCGTGGAGTGCTGGTCCCTGCGGAAGGAGGGGCTCCCCGTGAACAACATCTTCCAGCAGATCTCTCCTGTAGGTGAGTCACCTTGGTGGGGCTGGGCATTTGACTTAAATTGGGGAAACTTGGGCGCAGAGAGGTGAAGTCCTTACTCGTAGTCACCCCGCAGGCAGCCCTGCCACCTCACCCTGAAACCTGTAGGGCGTGTAGGGTTGGTGGAGGAAGAGCAGAGCAAAAGTCCTGGGCACAAAGCCAGGAGCTGAACCAGCTCAGCAAGGGGGGATTGGCTGCAGGGCGGCACTTAATCCCAAAAGCCATGGAATCGTGCACAAACCCTGGTTTAGAGTGAGGAAACGGAGGCTGGAGGGCTTAACTGAGTTTACCAAGAACAAGCCTACAGTCTCACCTCCCTCTCCCCGATCCTTTCACCCATGGGGAGACCCCATGGCTCAGGATGGCCCCAAGACGGGCACCCCCTCCTCAGTACAGACCCTGGAACACACTGGCCTGGCCAGGCCTGAAGTCAGTGGGAAGCTGGAAAAGCTACTGGTTTTCAACCCCTGATGGTGGGCTGTGGGGGGTAAACCCTGCCCTGAGACACAGATGCAGATGTTTTCCTGGAGAAAGAAAGCTCTGCTCTTTGCTGATTAGTGCTAATGGGCTCTGGGGTAGTTGGATGTTGGGGGCGGGGTGCTGCTAAACAAAAGCCGCTAATGAAGCTGTGTCAAGAGGCCCCTTGAGGCTCCATTCGCTGCTCAAGGCGGTTACATAAGCTGTCTATTGTGGCTGCAGAGTAATTAACTTGAAGAGGGCCACATTGCCCTGTCCCTGGACAAGCATCCCGGGAGCTTTTAGATGTGGCTGGTGGCCCCACAGGGGGCAGGCAGGGCTGCATTAGTGCCTCCATGTGCACCAGTGGGGGGCGGGGGGGGGGGCAGGAAGGGTTTAAATGCTGGGCACTGTTCCCAGCCCACAAACCCTCCCTGGAACTCTGCTGTGGTTGTTACCTTGACACTCTAGTGTCTTCCATGCCAGATACTGAAACCCACTCTAACCTCTCTGGGCTTCATCTTCCCCTGAGGGGGCAGCATTTGCCAAGAGTCCCTTACTGGGTTTACAGCAAGTTTATAAACCGTGAGGAGCCACCTGGTGCACAAATCTGGACATAGATGGTGGCAGAGATGAGCCCTCTGACAGTCAGTAACAAACCACAGCCCAGCCCTGGCCGGTTTGGCTCAGTGTTTATAGTGTTGGCCCATGGACTGAAGGGTCGTGGGTTCGAATCCCGGTCAAGGGCACTTACTTGGGTTGCATGTTCAATCCCCCGCCCCAGTTGGGATGTGTGTGGGAGGCAACCAATCCATGTATCTCTCTCATGTCAATCTCTCTCTCTTTTTCTTCCCTTTCTCCCGCTCCTCCCCCCCTTCCACTCTAAAAATCAATGGAAAAAATATTTTCAGGTGAGGATTAAAAAAAATAAAAATAGCAACAAAAAACCACAGGCCATATTATTCTAGGCTGGGTCACCCGCTGTACCTGCTTGGTTCCATGTGCCTGCCATCAGCCTCCGGGCTCAGGCTGCTGCCCACCAGCTGGGCCCATCCTCCCATGGCGCACATCCCCGGCCCAGTCTGCTCACCTCAGTGTCCTGGGTACAAGCACTGTTTGATCCTTTACTCATATCATGTTCACCAGCGCCCACTGGCCAAGCCCAGATTCACAGAAATCAGTCCACTTCTTGGGGCAGGGGCTTCCTCATCACCCTGAGGGTGTGGGTGCAGGAAGGGGTGCATCTTATCTGATGGGGAGAGATGGGGTCCTACCTAGGATCTCTTAGGTCATAAGGGACAAAACCAAACCTAAGCTGGCTGAGTTATGAGGGGAATTTGGGGGTTTGTGTGGCGGCAGGATATGGAGGGTGGTGTCCCCCTTCTCGGTGTGTTGGGTCCATCAAGTGGGCACCCACTACCACCAGCTGACAGCTTCCTGAAGGATGCCTCCTCCCCGTCCCCAGGAAGTCCCAGGATTGAGTTCTGTCGGCCACCTTGGGTCATATACCCGTCCTGCACCAACCGCCTGGCTGGGACATGATGTACTGGGTGGCCAGGGCTGGGGTAGGGCCCCTGTGGGGGACAGGCCGTGGATCAGAGAAGGGGACTTGGCCAATGTCAGGGCCCCCCATTGTGGTGTTTGTCTTGTCTTCATTCCATTGCTGTCCTGTGTCCCTGCCCCCTTTTCAGTTGGCGACAAGCAGCCCATGATTCTCAAATGGCGGATCCTGTCAGCCACCAACGACTTGGATCGAGTGTCTGCCGTGGCACTACCCAAGCTGCCCATCTCGCTCACCAACACTGACCTGAAGGTGGCCAGCGACACGCAGTTCTACCCTGGCCTTGGTATGGTGGTCTCGGAGCTCGGATCTTGGGTCTTAAAGCTGGGAGAGTTGCCTCTGGCTTCAAGTCAGTTCCCAGCGAGGAGGTGGCCCCACTTTCAGGATCAGACGAGCTCAAAGGGCTATGAGGCTGGATGAAAAGCTGCTTCTTTAGCTGATAAAGGGTAGTTAGAAATCAATAAGGCAGAGGTTGGAAACTTGGGGGCAAACTTTGCAGATAAGCAGCACTCCCTTGTAGCCGCTGAGACGCTGATCCTGGGTTCAGTCCCTGGAGCCTGTGACTGTGAGCGAATCAGGCGGGAAGCACTGGGATGGCTAATGGTCAGCCCAGCCCTGTTACACGTTCATTACAAGCTTTGGGCTTGAGGAGCCCCTGACCTTACTGACCTCTGCTCCTGCTATGAGGCCCTTCGTGTTCCTTGTCCCCTCCACTTTGTCCCCCTGGGAGTTGTGCACTTGCTCACATCAGCTAAGACAGTGCCAGCTGCAAGGGGGCCGGGGACATGCAGCCTGAGCTGGCAGTGCTTGCTCCACTGACTCTCATAGGCTGTTAGCAAAGGAGGAGCGGGTAATGGCCATGGGGGCAGCCAGCCAGACATGGGTGGTGAGCCCTTTGTGGCTTGGGGCTCACCCGTCCCCAGAGTAGTCACTTCCTATTGTTCAGAACTGGGCAGCCCCACAGCTGCCCATGGGCCTGTCCTAGGCCCTTCCTGCCCCTGACCCTGCATGTGCCCTGCCCCTAGGGCTAGCCCTGGCCTTCCATGACGGTAGCGTCCACATCGTGCACCGGCTGTCACTGCAGACCATGGCCATCTTCTTCAGCTCCACAGCTCCGCGCTCCATGGATGAGCCAGCAATCAAGCGCCCTCGGACCACGGGCCCCACCGTCCACTTCAAGGCCATGCAGCTGTCCTGGACCTCCCTGGCCCTCGTGGGCATTGACAACCATGGGAAGGTAAGCGCTGTCCCAGGTGCTCCAAAGCTGCCCACTTAGTGTGTGTGGCGGGGAGCATCCTCCCCCTCCCCCTGGCCGTCCTGGAGGAAATGGGCTCCGTGTAGTCATGTCGGGCGCCTGCCATTTGTTTTGGTGTCTACCTGACTCCTGGTTCATTTCCTCAGCACCTGCATTTAGGGGCCATCTGCCGTCCACAGGCCTGTCTTGTGTGAGGTGCTCAGCTTCCCTGGGGAACTATGTCTGTGTCTGGAGGGATCCCCACGCCCCCTCCCACATGGGTTTGTGTTCATCATGGAGCCTAAATGAAGGCTCCAGTAACTCCAAATGTGCCTGTGGGTATAGGGTGGCCTCTTGGGCCGTTTTTGGGAAGCACTGCACAGCTCCCTCAAGCCCATTAACACTTCCACACACCAGGCTCCGACTGCCCCCACAGCAGCAGGACCATCAGCCCTTGGAGGGACATGGTGCCCGGAGCCTTAGGTGAGCGAGGATCCTCAGCCACCGAGCGTTCCCTCTGTGGCCTCACCTGCCGTTCCCTCTCCCACAGCTGAGCATGCTGCGCATCTCGCCCTCCATGGGCCACACGCTGGATGTGAACCTGGCCCTGCGGCACCTGCTTTTCCTGCTGGAGTACTGCATGGTGACTGGCTATGACTGGTGGGACATCCTGCTGCACGTGCAGCCCACCATGGTGCAGAGCCTGGTGGAGCGGCTGCACGAGGAGTACACGCGCCAGAAAGCTGCCCTTCAGCAGGTAGTCTGGGGCCACGTGCCATCACCCGACAGAGGATGCCCCCTCCCTTCTTGCCTAGTCCTTCATCTGGAGAGATTTCTGTAGGAAGTCAGAGCCCTGTAGGTGACACGTGAACCCCTGGGGCCACCGCCTCTGCTGCCAGTGGGGGCTTTCTTCTCAAACAGCTTGGAGTGCACGCGTGTGCGTGCATGCGGAGTGGGGGTTCCTCATGAGATAGGAGCAATAAACAGCCTTAGAGATCAGAAAGGAAGAGGGAACAGTGACCAGGAGACAAGAGTGTGTGCCTGTGAAACCACAAGCACCTCGAGGGGCCCTGAACTCCAGTGCAAGTTCAGCAGGGAGGCTGCAGAGAACAGTCTCAGAGGCGGTAGCTTTCCTCTGCCAGCAGTGACCAGTAAGACAGTGACGTGGGAAAGGTCCCCTTCATAAGAGCAGCCTGAGAGGACCTGAGTGAGATTATTGGGGTGGATGTGAGGGTGCAGCAGAGGGTCAGCGCTGATCACGGTGGAAATAAAATCACTGCTGCCTTTTCCGGCGGTGACGACCTCCCACGACAGTCTGCCTCTCGCTGAGGATCTCCTCCTCCCTCTCCAGTAGAGGGGAAGGGGAAACACGAGAGGAGCGGCTGGTGCAGAGCCCCCGTTCCTACTTCATGGGTGTAAAATGCCCAGGATGCTATAGAGTCACCCCGTCTGTAGCCAGGCACAAACGGTAGTTTTGTACGTTGGTTGCTCCATTGTCCTCTGTCAGCTAATAGGAGGAAAAGCAAGGCTTACAGAGGCTGCTCCTTCCGAAGGAAGCAGCACTAAAAGCCCCTCAAATCAAGATGAGTGGGAGACCATCCCAATAAACACATTTGGATTAAAAAAAAAAAAATCACTGCTTATGGGCGGTGACCTAAAGCATTTTAATACTTTTCGCGCATTCACCCATCCCGATCAAGATGAGTGGGAGACCATCCCAATAAACACATTTTGGATTAAAAAAAAATCACTGCTTATGGGCAGTAACCTAGAGCATTTTAATACTTTCGTGCATTCACCCATCGCATGAGACCAGGTCTTCCCTCAGCACCGCTGACATCTGGGCCAGGTCAGCGGTGGAGGAACCGTCCTGGGCACAGTGGGGTGTTGAGCAGCCCCCACCCACTCAATGCCAGGAACACCCCCAGTGTGACACTACAGATGTCCCCAGAGGAGGCCCAGTGTCCCCTGGGGGCAGGGCCACTCCCAGGTTGACACCCTCCCCATTCTGTGAGATAGGTTCTCTTTTCTGATTCTGCCATAAGGAGGTGGGGCACAGAGACATGATACAGGTTGTCTCAGCTTGCCCAGCCCAGCTACACACTGGCAAAGTGACTTCCTCACGCTGTCCACCCCCAGGTCCTCTCCACCCGGATCCTGGCCATGAAGGCTTCGCTCTGCAAGCTGTCGCCCTGCACCGTGACCCTCGTGTGCGACTACCACGCCAAGCTCTTTCTCATCGCCATCAGCTCCACTCTCAAGTCCTTGCTGCGCCCACACATCCTCAACACCCCCGACAAAAGTCCCGGCGACCGGCTGACCGAGATCTGCGCCAAGATCACAGATGTTGGTGGGTCCTGCCCCCACCCAGCAGGCCACCCTGAGAGCTGCTGCACATGCACAGTTGTGCACGGGAATGTGCTAAATCCCACCCGCACACTGTCCGCTGGGAGCTGACTGTGCCAAGCATGGGGGTGGTAACTGAAGGAAGGGGAGGCCTTGGCCCTCGGGGTTGGCCTGGAGCTGGGGACAGATGTTCACCAGAAGGGAACCAAAGATGAGTCATGCTGGGAAGGAGCTGCAAGGGGCCCAGTGCAGGTTGGCCTGAGGGACACTGGTTGTCCCGAGAGCTGGCAGTGGACACTGTTGCTCTAGGTCCAGCCCTTTCCTCCAAGCTCCTCAGCTCAGCATCTTGTCCACTTGCTTGTTCAGTGTTGGGTTGACCTCGTCAGGCCCAGCTCACATCAGGTGCTGGTGGGTAATAAGAGGCCACGGTGCAAAGCAGGGTTGGTCCCTGTGCACGGTGGGGCCCAGCCACCTGACCACCCTCCCCTTCCAGATATCGACAAGGTCATGATCAACCTCAAAACAGAGGAGTTTGTCCTGGACATGAACACACTTCAGGCCCTGCAGCAGCTCCTGCAATGGGTGGGCGACTTCGTGCTCTACCTGCTGGCCAGCCTGCCCAACCAGGTGTGCCCCCTCCCCCAGGACCCGTGGAGGTCACAGGGTGTGGCACACATTTAAATGCACAGCCTGAGTGCCTTTTCCTACAGGGCGCCCCTCTGCGGCCTGGGCATAGCTTCCTGCGGGACGGCACCTCGCTCGGCATGCTGCGGGAGCTGATGGTCGTCATCCGCATCTGGGGCCTGCTGAAGCCCAGCTGCCTGCCCGTGTACACAGCCACCTCTGACACTCAGGACAGCATGTCCCTGCTCTTCCGCCTGCTCACCAAGCTCTGGATTTGCTGTGAGATTCCAAGCCCCCCACCAACACATAACCCTAGCTGAGTCCCCCCCACCAGCATATAAACTTCCACAAATCGAACCAGCTCTGTGTTGGTCTCTACTGTTCACCCAGCACCCAGCACAGGTCCAAGCACGGGGTGGGTGCTCATTAAACAGCTGTTATTAGGCACCTAGTGGCTTGTCTCGAGTCACCAGGTTACATTTCTGTTGTTCTTGCAGCCCCGTTCCTAGGAAGGCACCCAGTGCTCACTGAATGTTTTTCAAATGAATGGTTGGGTTCCCGTTTTACAGAGAAGGGGAGGAGCTTCCAGGACAACTCAGAAAGTCAGGTCAGAGCTGGGCCCTGAGCGCTAAGCTGACCACACCATCCCCATGGTCCCTCCGCAGGCCGTGATGAGGGCCCCACAAGTGAGCCAGACGAGACCCTCGTTGATGAGTGCTGCCTGCTGCCCAGCCAGCTGCTCATTCCCAGCTTGGACTGGCTGCCCGTCAGTGACGGCCTGGTCAGCCGCCTGCAGCCCAAGCAGCCCCTGCGTCTGCACTTCGGCAAGGCTCCCATTCTCCCTGGCAGCGCCACCACCTTGCAGCTGGATGGCCTTATCAGGTGGGTGCCCTCTGCCTCGGGCCCTTTGCATATTCTTTCCGGAGGGTTGTGTGTGTGTCCCCCGTCCCTGTCGTCCCCCCCACTGAACCTACCTGACTCCTTCACGCTTCTGCCTCAGGGCTGCTGTGCTGTGCCTGCTGCTTCCTTCTGACCTTGACCTAAATGCTGTCCCTGGGAGAGGTCCCTAGCTTAGGCAGTGAATCCCCCCCGCCACCTCCTAGTGTCCGTCACTTCCCTCCACCATCACCTCAGTCTTTTTTTTATCTTTATTTTTTTTTAATTTTAATTTCAGAGGAGAGGAAAGAAGAGGGAAAGAGAGATAGAAACAACAATGATGAGAGAGAATCATTGATCAGCTGCCTCCTGCACACCCCCTACTGGGGATTGAGTCCGCAACCTTGGCATGTGCCCTTGACCGGAATTGAACCAAGGACCCTTCAGTCCACAGGCCAACCCTCTATCCACTAAGCCAAACTGGCTAGGGCCATCACCTCAGTCTTCACTGATTTGTGCACTCGGGTATCCATGAGTCCTCCCCCTGGTCTGTCACCTGTTGCATGCAGTGCCCACATGGCTGACCGTGGTTACTTGGGCTCCAGCCTCTGCAGAGGTCACGCTGATACGTGGCCTGAGCCCCCCACCATAAAGCACATCTGGCCTGGCCCCCGGCCCCGATAAACACTAAGTCAGACAGGACCTTCACTGGGCTGAGAGGAACTCATGCGGCCAAGGACCAACCCTGTCTTTGGGAACAGGGGTCTGATCGCCCAAGCCTGCTAAGTTAATCCTTTACTGCCCACAGTACTTGGGGGGACGGCGGGGGTGGGTTGTCCCCATCTTACAGAGGAGTCAACAGCTCAAAAAGGTTCAATCACGCCCTGGCTGGTGTGGCTCGGTTGGTTAGGCATCGTCCCATGCACCAAAAGGTTGCTGGTTCAATCCTTGGTAGGGGGCGTGCAGGAAGCAGCCAAGCAATGTTACGTTCTCACATCATTGTTTCTCCCTCTCCCTCTCCTACCCTCTCTATAAAAATCAATTAAACAAAAAACGAAAATAAATAAAAGGTGCAGTCACTGAGCCAGGGTTACAACCAGGAACCCTGTAACCCTGGGCCACCATCTGCACGGGGACCCATCAGGCTCCCACCCCTGCTCAGTGCTCATTGGATGGAGAAACACACATGACCTCCCCAAGTATGCTGTTACTTTGGAAGTTTCAGAAAACATGAGTAAGCCCTGGCTGGGAGGCTCAGTTGGCTGGAGTGCCATCCTGTACACCAGAAGGTTGCGGGTTCAATTCTCGGTCAGGGCACATAACCTAGGTTGTGTGCTCAATCCCTGGTTGGAGGTAACTACTTGATGTTTCTCTTTCTCTCTCTCCCTTCATCTCTAAAAAAATCAATAAACATATCCTTGGGTGAAGATAAAAAAAAATAAAACAGGTGAATAAAAGAAATACCATTCACACCCTGTGGTCCCAGCTCTGGGACCTCCCTGCATTTCCTTTCCTGGGTCATGGTAGGACACACCCTGATGAATCGCAGGCTTCCCTCTTTTTGGCGGTTCAGAAAAGACTCTGTGAATGAGTGTGCTGGTTGCAGGGAGGTTTTAAACCCTTTGTTCTGGAAACTTCCAAACATGTTTTAAACGAATATAACCAACTGTCCTGCCCCAGCCACCAGGTCCACTCCTGCAGAAGCTCCTACTGCCAGGTTCTCTGGTATCATCCGGCACCGTCCCTGCAGGGTGTCTGTGTGTTGAGGGAGTGTAGATGCACACCTACATACACACACTCCCTTGTGTTTTGCCACAGTGGGTGTGTCGTGTGTGCATGCATCTGTGTTCACACTTCCAAACATGTTTTAAACGAATATAACCAACTGTCCCGCCCCAGCCACCAGGTCCACTCTTGCAGAAGCTCCTACTGCCAGGTTCTCTGGTGTCATCCAGGGTGTCTGTGTGTAGAGGGAGTGTAGATGCACATGTACACGCACACACTCCCTTGTGTTTTGCCACAGTGGGTGTGTCATGTGTGCATGCATCTGTGTTCACATGTGTGCACATTTGCCTGCATCTCTCTGTGTGTTGTGGGATTGGAGGCCTGATCCCGTTTGTTCTCCCCTCTCATCTTCCAGGGCAACGGGCCAGCCCAAGATTGACCACCTGCGGCGGCTGCACTTGGGAGCCCACCCCACGGAGGAGTGCAAGGCCTGTACGAGGTGAGCCACCCACTATGGACCCTTTGTCAGTCCTGCGGCAAACACTGTCCCCACTCTGCCACCAAGTGACCACAGGGTGAGAGGTTTCCATTCTGTGAACTTCACTTTCCCCACGTGTGGGGCTGTCGAGAGGGCACACCAGGCGGTTTCTGTAACAGACGAACTGCCTCGGGAGGTCCTGGGCTTCCTTTCCTGGGCATGATGGTGGTCAGGTGACCGACCACACAGCCCTTGCAGAGCTCCTAGTAACTCAAGTGCAGGAATGAAGGTGCAACCACAGCACTATGAGGCCTGGGCCCTGCGCTGGCCCTTTGCAAACGTGGCCCTGATTGCTGCCACCTGATCCCAGACACAGGTTCTGACTCGCAGGTCACACCACTAGGCGGTGTCTAAGCCAGGACGAATCCCTACCCTGGCCTCGTTCACTCAGGGAGGTGAAGGGGCAATGCCTGAACTTGGACGGGAGGATGTGGAAGAGTTAGCTCAGTGTGGAGGGTAGTGCATGGAATAGTATTCCTGGTGGGGGAACAGCATGTGCAAGGGCCCCGTGGCAGGTGAGAGAGGGCCCTGCCAGCACACGCTACCACCCACGTCTGTCTGCAGGTGTGGCTGT
Source organism: Myotis brandtii (assembly GCF_000412655.1). Lineage (NCBI taxonomy): Eukaryota > Metazoa > Chordata > Mammalia > Chiroptera > Vespertilionidae > Myotis > Myotis brandtii. The sequence continues at coordinate 1,132,881 of NW_005358901.1, read as the reverse complement.
GTGACCATGCTCAAGTCGCCCAACAAGACAACAGCTGTCAAACAATGGGAACAGCGCTGGATCAAGAACTGCCTGTGTGGGGGGCTCTGGCGGCGGATGCCCCTCAGCTGCCCTTGACTGGGGCCCCCAAGCCCTGTAAATAGATTCCTGATGGATTTTATAGGAAGGTGATTCTGTCCCTTCGCCAGTGACAGCATTCCACACACGCAGGACCTTTATTCGTGCATTAAAAAATGGTCATCCGTGGCCCTGGCCAGGTAGCTCAGCTGGTTAGAGCGTGGTCCCCACACAGCAAGGTCGGGGGTTGAGTCCCTAGTCAGGGCACATACACGAATTAGCCAAGGAACGCGTAAGTGGAATAACAGTCGATGTTTCTCTCCCTCTAAAAATCAATAAATTTTTTTTAACTAGTCATTCTCAAGTGTGGCTTTTGGAGCCTCATCAGCCAAGCCTGATGAGGGGGGTGGGGCAGGTGAGGACATGGCCTGAAGCCTCAGGTTGGTGCCCAGGGGCTCCACTTTCTCTCTCTTGGAACCTAATGGTGCATCCCAGGAAGTGGGGCCTTTCACAGCTGGCTCTATCCATGCCGTGTGCTGAGACAGACCTAGGTCTGCCCACGTCTTGTGGCTCAGGTGCCAACTTCCCCGACTTCCAGACCCTTGGGCTCCCCAACTCCCAGATGCCCCTGGTCATAGTTCAGAGGGTCCAGGGCATTTTGAATGTTGGGCCTTTAAAACGTCCTATGTGAGCCCTGGCTGTTGTGGCTCAGTTGGTTGAGTGTCATCCCATGGACCAAAAGGTTGCAGGTTCGATTCCTAGGTTGCAGGCTCAATCCCTGGTATGCAGGAAACAGCTCGATTCCGGTCAGGGGCATGTACCTTGGTTGCAGGCACATCCCCAGTGGGGAGTGTGCAGGAGGCAGCTGATCGATGTTTCTAACTCTCTATCCCTCTCCCTTTCTCTCTGTAAAAAATCAATAAAATATATTTAAAAAAAAAAAAAGTTTGCCCACCCCTGGTAATGGTGCATCCCAGGAAGTGGGGCCGTTTCACAGCTGGCCTCTATCCATGCCGTGTGCTGAGACAGACCTAGGTCTGCCCACGTCTTGTGGCTCAGGTGCCAACTTCCCCGACTTCCAGACCCTTGGGCTCCCCAACTCCCAGATGCCCCTGGTCATAGTTCAGAGGGTCCAGGGCATTTTGAATGTTGGGCCTTTAAAACGTCCTATGTGAGCCCTGGCTGTTGTGGCTCAGTTGGTTGAGTGTCATCCCATGGACCAAAAGGTTGCAGGTTCGATTCCCAGGTTGCAGGCTCAATCCCTGGTATGCAGGAAACAGCTGACTCGTGTTTCTTTCTCTCTCCCTCTCCTCTCTCTCTAAAAACATTTTAAAAAATAATAAAATGTCCCACTTGAACCTATTGGGTGTCCAGCGGTTGCTGCTGGTAACACCAGCCAGGCATTTTCCTCAGTTTCCTCACCTGTATCTACCGATGTTGTACCTGCTCATGCAAGTGGCTCTGACCCAGGTGGCCCAGTAAACGTTCAGCTGTATAGGGTGGCAGGTGCTTGGCCATGTGGTGGGCATCACCCAGCAGCGCCCCCCAAGTCCCACCCAATCCTGGCTTCCCCTCCCCCATCGTGTTTCTGGGCAGTTCTGTCTCTATGTGCCCATATGTGTGCTCTCTTGCTCTGTCAGCATTTATGGAGCGCCTAGTGTATGCCAGCACAGGGGTCCCGAAGGGAGCAGCAGGCTGGTGAGGGTAAGGACTGTGCCTGGCCTGCCCTGTTTCTCTGTAGGAGGGTGGGTGTCTGCCTCGTCTGTCTTTGAGTGTGTGTCTCTCTTCTTGCTCTGTATTTGTCTCTCCCTCCCAGCCTCCAACCCAGAGCTGCTCAGGTTCCCATTCCCTGCCACCAGCAGGCACTTCCTCTGATTATGTCCCCTCCCCTCCCCAGCCCCCCGAGGAAGATGCAGTGGCCTGCCTTAGTGGTAATTGGTTCTCATGTTTTTCTTCTGGAAGCTCAAGGGAAGCAGGCCGGGTGGGCACCCCACAGGAGGTAATGCCTTCAACACTGCACAGGCGCTTTTTGGCCTCTCAGGATGGTGGGAGCTCAGGGAGCCCCTTACCTGGGCTGGGGACATGTTGAAAACCCGCCTACCCATGGCTACAGGACTCAGACAGTGTCTAGTCCTAAGTGTGACCAGTGTGGTCTAGCTGGTGCTCTCCACAGGGACTTGGAGCTCTGAGCCAGCAGCGGGAAGGGAGGGGGAAGCTGGCCCTTGGCCAGGTGAGGGCTGCTGGCCATCACTCCCCACTGCCCTCAGTGAAATGGGGATCCCCCAGGGCAGTTCTCTGGGGGAGGCACACCTGGCTGAGGGGTCACCGCCCGAGGGACGGAGCCATCATGAGCCAGTGGAGGAAATGTCTGTAAATCACTTGTTCTAACTCAGAATTAGGAGCAGATTCATGGCTGTTTGGGAAGTAGGAACAACTGGCCTTCCCTCCCAAAGGTGTTTCCCCGGGTCTGTCCCACCCAAACCTCACCCGTGACTCCACTTCGGTGCCATCTGCGTGTTGAGGTGGGTGGAGTCCTTTTACTGTCCTGTCATCTGCACCTCATTTGGCCATGTACCTACTCAGAGTCTCCCCCGCCCGGACCCAAGGGGAGTGAAGACGCCTGCACGTGACCCCAGGTCACCTGGACGGGGTGGAGGAGGGGCAAGCCACCTGCCTCCCGATTCCCAACCCGCAGAAGCTGAGCACAAGTGACGTAGGGGCTCCATGTCAGTAAGTCCAGGGGGTCTGTTTTGCAGCGGCCACCAGAACACCTCGTAACTTGCTCTGCGGGCCTAGTGGGCAAAACGTGCCAGGCTGCCCGGGAGCATTGGCTAATGGGGGGCACATGGGGTAGCCTGCCTGCCATGGGGGGGAGCATCTGCAGATTAAGATGTCCTGTTGCCCCCCAACCTGTCCCCCACCTGGAGTCATCGGGATGCCCAGTTCACACAGTTCATGGTTCCTGCCTCTGGGGTCGACAATGACAGTGTGACTGTAGCAGGAAGAGCTGTTCAGCCCGTCAGGCTGCAAGTGTTCTCTGTGCACCAAATCCTCAGCCTCCTTAGGGCCAGCGGCCCTGGGCCTGGTTATGGACGAGGAAACCAGGGCCACAGCGGCTGCGAGGCTGGAGCCTGTGCCTTGGGTTTGGAAGATACTCATCCCTTCTCGATTTGGTGTCCACGGTGCTCCCAGGCCTCCAGCCTTCCTCTACTCACAACCCACCTCCTCCTCCCAAACATCTCTGGAACCTTCTGTGGCTCCCATTGACCACAGGATGGGGGTGAACCTCCTAAGACCCCCCCAAGGCTGCACCCCCTTTCACCTCTCCCCATCCCACCCTCCAGGTGGAGGAAGCCTGGCCCAGCTTCATCAGTCATCAGCCCCTGGACAGGGAGCAGTCCATCTGTAACCCCCACCAGTGTTGTCAGATAAAAGGCAGGATGCCCAGTAAATGTGAATTTCAGATGAACAGTGAATACTTTCTTTTTAAAAAAAAATATTTTATTGATTTTTTTACAGAAAGGAAGAGAGAGGGATAGAGAGTTAGAAACATCGATCAGCTGCCTCTTGCACACCTCCTACTGGGGATGTGCCCGCAACCAAAGTACATGCCCTTGGC
>NW_005358901.1:1121100-1128854 GCF_000412655.1 Myotis brandtii | reverse complement strand
TCCGCAGGCTGACGCTCTATCCACTGAGCCAAACCGGTTAGGGCTGAATACTTTCTTAGTGTAAGTCTGTCCCAAGTGTCACCTGGGACAGATAAAATATAAAATGTATTTGGTTTTTGAAAGTCCCATGTAACTAGCCAGCCTGTGTTTTCATTTGCTAAATCTAGTCATCCTCCTCCCTCCCCATTTCCAAGCCACTCCCTGGCATCGTCACTTCATTCAGGAAATGCCTATTGAGTGACTGAGCCTTTGGTGCAGAATGACCAGCAATGACGTCTCTCGTTCCCTTTATCAGATGTGCACAACTCCTTACGAAACTCATGAGCGTGCTGAGGAGGACCTCACACCGTCATAGGAAAGCCTGATCAGTCAGATCCCAGGCAGCAGAATACATGACCGGCTCGTATGAGCAGGACTGGGAGTCAGCTGTGTCCACAGCGCCCAGCCCAGGGCCAGGCACACAGGATGAGCTCAATAAACTCTTGTGTATAAATTAATGCTCCATGTACAAAAACAAAACCCTCCCACAGGTCCCAATCCCAACTGCCCATCCCCAGTGGGGCACCCATCTTCACCTTTTAGACCCTCCTTCTCTTTTTCAACAAAAGGGAAGTCATGAATGCCCTTGGGGACTAGGCTTAACTAGTGGGGCCTTAATGGCCCCACATCCAGGCAGGAGAAGGGGCGCAGGGCCTGGGGGCCTGGGTTCTGCCCTCTGTCACCTCCCTGTCATTGCCCAGAAGGAGGGCAGTGAAGTGGGTGGGAGCAGGGCAGAGCTGTGTGGCTGCTCAGGGACACCCGTCAATCTCTTTCTATGACCCTCTCAGCCCAGGGTATGCCAGTGAACGCAGGGGTCATGGCTCTGGGTTCGAATTCAGACTTTGCCCAGTAGCTTCTGTGTGACCACATGACCTCTCCCAGCCTATTTCCCAATTTGCAACATGGCCATAAAGCACAACTTTAGAGTCTCTGTCCACCTAGATCTCAGCCCAGAGCAGGGGCTTGCACACATAGGCCCTCACAGTCCATTTGGGAAGCAAAAGGAGAGCTGGACACTAGCCAGACCAAGGGGACAGGCGTCCTCTCTATTGGTAGGGAGGGGTAAGGGCGCCACCGTGTGGCCAAGGCATGGAGAGGTGCCTGGCAATCAGCCCCTCATGAATGGTGTCAGATCTCCCCACTTTTCCCCTTCACCTCAAGGTCCCCCCAACCAGGTTCACCACCTTTCAGCCCTCCTGCCACCTCCTGGCACCGCATTACTGGTGCAGGTACTTGGATTCCGCCACCCCTAGGTCTGGCTTGTCTGTGTCCTGCAGTGTGTGCTCTAATGGCAGCAGCAAGGGAGCAGCTGAACTCACCTAATCAGAGGCCAAAGAACCATGGGGCGGCAGGAGCTCTATTCAGGGGATTTGGCCTGCAAGGTCAGCACAGGAGGCTCCCAGCTACACTGCCTGGAGCCTTCTGCCTCTGAACAAAGGGACAACGGGGCTGGTGGCACCTGCACACCTAGCCTCCCTGCCAGGGAGTCACTCAGGTCCACAGGCCGGAGCCCCAGGTGTTATAATGCCTGCCCAGCTCCAACCAACTTCCTAAACTGCAAAACCCACACGTAACACCTACACAGTGGTCGCTTCTATGCCAGACCACTTTCTAAACGACAAAGGAGAGAGAGAACGTACAGAGAAGATTGGAGAGTGAACTGCAGGAACTCTCCCAGATGGCGGGGTCAGCGGGGCCATGAGTGTCATTGTTTACATCCCTCTACCTCTAGAAGGCAGCAGAAGCTCTATCCGCGGACTTTGGTCTGCCTGCAAGGTCGCCTTCGAACAAAGAAAGCAAGCAGGATGAACAGGGCCTCACCACACTCACCTCGCCTCCCTACCCGGGCCACTCCAGCTCAGTGGCCAGTGCCCCACACCTTTGGCTCCCACCAGCTTCCCAAAACCAGCGGGCGCATGCTGACCAAACAGCGGCCGCTTCTCCATCAGGCCACTTTATCGAGACTGGGAGAGACAGCTACTTTGTCTAATTGATATTTTTTAAAAATCACATAGAAAGCAAACAAAATAAATGACAGAATATCTCTAAACTGAAGGAACAAGAAAAATCTCCAGAAAAAGGTAAATAATTTAATAATTTGCCTGATAAGGAATTCAAAGGAGATGCCCTAGGGCAGCGATGGCGAACCTTTTGAGCTCGGCGTGTCAGCATTTTGAAAAACCCTAACTTAACTCTGGTGCTGTGTCACATATAGAAATTTTTTTATCTTTGCAACCATAGTAAAACAAAGATTTATATTTTTGATATGTATTTTATATATTTAAATGCCATTTAACAAAAAAAAATCAACCAAAAAAATGAGTTCGCGTGTCACCTCTGACACGCGTGTCATAGGTTCGCCATCACTGGCCTAGGCAGTGGTTCTCAACCTTCTGGCCCTTTAAATACAGTTCCTCATGTTGTGACCCAACCATAAAATTATTTTCGTTGCTACTTCATAACTGTAATGTTGCTACTGTTATGAATCATAATGTAAATATCTGATATGCAGGATGGTCTTAGGCGACCCCTGTGAAAGGGTCGTTCGACCGCCAAAGGGGTCGCGACCCACAGGTTGAGAACCGCTGCCCTAGATGGACAGGGCTGGCTTAAAACCTTTCACTAGAGAAGTTATAGAGGGAGGACTGGAATGAAAGGAAGGCTTTTCACTTTCTACCTTCTATGTTGCTTAGGGAATTTTTAAACCACGTGCATATATATATTTTTTTACTTAAAAAGAAACAATTGAATGTTTTTTAAAAGTAAAATAGCAGATGCTCCCTAAAAAAGAAGAAGAAGAAGAAGAAGAAGAAGAAGAAGAAGAAGAAGAAGAAGAAGTTGTTATAGGCCTGGACTTGACTACTCACCATGACCTGCCCACTTAGGAATTTATAATCAGGTCACCCTATGAGGTTACTTTCCATAGAACCCCCTGTCCCCCCTCCATAGTACATAATTAAATTTGGTTTTCTCCTGTTAACCTGTCTTATGCCAATTTGATTAGACCAGCCAAAGAGCCTAGAAGAGTAGGAGGAAAATGTTTCTGCCCCTTAATTTGAAATATTGAAAAGATGCACAGAATATAAGTTTGTGATATTCATGCATTCTTTCAACAAATACATACTGAGAACCTCTTAGGAACCAAGTATATAACAGAACAGAGTGATGTTTAAGTAGTATGATGCACTGACACAAAGAAATGTGACATGATTATTAAAATACTAACTAGAAATACTCATAGGAAAGTGCTCATGAAACAGGGTAAAGTAGAGCACACAATTTTATAGAGACTATGTAAAACAAAATACAAACTGTAAATTATAATAAGTCCACTAAAAAAAAGATTTCAAAGGAGTGGTCATAAGGATGCTTCCCAAACTTGAGTAAAATAGAGGAACTTAGGGAGAACTTCAACAAAGAATTAGAAAGTATAAGAAAGAGCCAAGCAGACCTAAAGAATACAATAACCTGCCCTAACCGGTTTGGCTCAGTGGATAGAGCGTTGGCCTGCGGACTGAAGGGTTCCAGGTTTGATTCTGGTCAAGGGCATGTACCTTGGTTGCGGGCACATCCCCAGTAGGGGGTGTGCAGGAGGCAGCTGATCGATGTTTCTCTCTCATCAATGTTCCTACTCTCTATCCCTCTCCTTTCCTCTCTGCAAAAAAAATAAATTATATATATACACACTGAGTGGCCAGATTATTATGACTGGTCAGATTATTATGACCACCCCATCAGTACTTTGTTGGGCCACCTTTTGCCATCAGTACTTCGGTGATTCTTCTTGGCATTGACTCCATGAGATGTTGAAAGGTGATGCGAGGAATCTGACACCATGCCTGATGAATGGCACTGTCCAGTTCTGTGAGATTTGATGGTTGTGGAACCAGCTGCCTGATGGCTCTTTTAACTTCGTCCCACAAATGCTCAATTGGATTGAGATCTGGTGATTGTGGGGGCCACCTAAGCAAGGTAAAGTCTCCCTCATGTTCTTGAAACCACTCCTGCACAATACGAGCACCGTGGCATGGCGCATTGTCTTGTTGGAAGAAGCCATCTCCATTGGGATACGCCATCAACATGATAGGATGAACCTGATCAGCAATGATACTTAGGTAAATTGTGCTATTCAGACATTTATAATGGTCTGGCCCTTTAGCAACTTCAGCGTGAAATTATAGCTAATTTGCCTACAAACGTCAGGTGGTCATAATAATCTGGCCACTCAGCATATGCTGAGTGAAATGAAAACCACATTAGCAGGAATTAACAGCAGATTAGCTAACACAGAAGAATGGCTCAGTGGCCTGGAAGACAGACTAGTGGAAAACAACCATTCAGAACAGAAGAAAAAAATAATTGAAAAACACAAGGATAGTTTAAGGAACTTCTGGGATAGCATCAAGCACTCCAACATTCACATTATAGAGATCCCAAAAGGAGAAGAAAGAAAGAAAACAACAGAGACTTTACTTAAAGATATAATGGCTGGGCCCTGGCCAGGTAGCTTAAATGGTTAGAGTGTCTTCTGGATATGCCAAGGTTTCGGGTTTGATCTCTGGTCTGCAGGGCACATACAAGAATCAGCCAATGAATGCAGGAATAATAAATAAGAGGAACAACAATCAATGTATTTCTCTCTAATAATTTTTTAAAGGAAATAATGGCTGAAAACTTTCCTAATCTGGGAAAAGAAGCAGATATCATGGTGCAGGAAGCACAGAGAGTTCACAAGATGAACTCCAACATTCACATTATAGAGATCCCAAAAGGAGAAGAAAGAAAGAAAACAACAGAGACTTTACTTAAAGATATAATGGCTGGGCCCTGGCCAGGTAGCTTAAATGGTTAGAGTGTCTTCTGGATATGCCAAGGTTTCGGGTTTGATCTCTGGTCTGCAGGGCACATACAAGAATCAACCAATGAATGCATGAATAATAAATAAGAGGAACAACAATCAATGTATTTCTCTCTAATAATTTTTTAAAGGAAATAATGGCTGAAAACTTTCCTAATCTGGGAAAGGAAGCAGATATCATGGTGCAGGAAGCACAGAGAGTTCCAAACAAGATGAATCCAAAGAGACCCCACCAAGACATGTTGTAGTTAAAATGGCAAAAGTTAAAGATAAAGAGACAATTTTCAAGGCAGCAAGAGGAAAAAAAAAAGAATTACATACAAAGGAAGTCCCATAAGGCTATCAGCTGATTTCTCACAAAAATAAATTCAAAATGGATTAAAGACTAAAATGTACAACCCCAAATCATAAAACTAGAAGACATAGGCAGTAAACTCTTCTACATCACTCTTATCAATATCTTTTTGGATATGTTCCCCCAGGTAAGAAAAACAAAAGAAAAAATAAACACGGTACTACATCAAGCTAAAAAGTGTTGCAGCCCTAGCAGGTTTGGCTCAATGAACGTTGGCCCGTGGAGTGAAAGGTCCCGGGTTCAATTCCGGTCAAGGCATGTACCGTGGTTGCAGGTTCCCCAGCCCTGGTCAGGGTGCATGCAGGAGGCAACCAATCAAAGTGTCTCTCTCACATCGATGTTTCTCTCTGTCTCTCCCTCTCACTTCCACACTTTCTAAAAATCAATGGGAAAATATCCTCGGATGAGAATTAACAAAACAAAACAAAAACAAGTTTTGCACAGCAAAGGAAACCATCAACAACAAACAAAGACAACTTACTGAATGGAAGAAGATATTTGAAAATGATTTCTCTGATAAGGGGTTAATATTCAAAATATGTAAAGAACTCATATAACTCAACATCATAAAACAAACAATCCAATTAAAAATTTGGCAGAAGACCTAAATAATAATTTCTCCAGAAAGAACATACAGAGGGCCAACGGACATATGACGATGCTCAGCGGCACCAATCATCAATGTGAATCAAAACCAAAATAAGAGCCCTGGCCAGCGTGGTTCAGTGGTTAGAATGTTGGCCTGCACAAGGGAAGGTCTCAGGTTCTATTTCTAGTCAAGGGCACATACCTGGGTTGCAGGTTCCATCTCTGCCTGCCTCCCTCCCCCCGTTGGGGTGAGTGTGGGAGGCAACCAATAGGTGTGTCTCTCTCACATTGATGTTTCTCTCTCTCTCTCCCTGTCCCTTCCTCCCTGAAATCAATAGAAATATTTTTTAAAAAAATAAAAGAATCAGTGGGAAAATATCTTCACTCCTAGGGTGAAGATAAAAAAAAACCCAAACAACTTGGGGTAGGGCAGGCCATTCAATTCCAGTCAAGGGGCGTGCAGGGGGCAGCCGATCAGTGATTCTCTCTCATCATTGATGTTTCTATCTCTTTCTCCCTGTCCCTTCTTCCCTGAAATCAATAAAAACATTTTTTTAAAAAATAAAAAATAAAAGAATCAGTGGAAAAATATCCTCACTCCTCGGGTGAAGATTTAATACTCTTTGTAATACTTTAAGCAATAAAACTATTTAAAAAAAAAAACCCAAACAACACAATGAGACACCACCTCATCCCTGTCAGAATGGCTCTCATCAATAAATCAACAGACATGCCCTGGCCAGTGTGGCTCGGTTGTTTGGAGAGTTGTCCCATGCCCCCGAAGGTCACAGGTTTGATTCCCAGGGGCGCATATGGGAGGCAATCAATCCATGTTTTTCTCTCACATTGTTTCTCTCTCTCTCCCCCTTCCTAATCTCTCACATTAATGTTTCTCTCTCTCTCCCCCTTCCTACCTCTCTAAAATCAATTCAAGAAAGTGGTTGTAACAGGATTTTTAAAAAATAATAATAAATCAACAAACAGCAAGTGTTGGTGAGGTGTGGAGAAAAGGGAATCCTCGGGCACTGTTGGTGGGATTGTAAACTGATATAGCCACTGTAGAAAACAGGATGGAATTTCCTCACATTAAAAATAGGGCTGCCGTATGGCCCCGCATTCTGGATATTTAGCTGAAGACATTTACATCCCTGTGTTCATTGCAGCATTATCTACAATAGCCAAATACGAAACAACCTAAGCGCCCATCGATCGACAAACGTAAAAAGAAAATGTGGTGCATATCCAATGGAATATTACTCAGCCACGAGAAAGAATGAACTCTTGTTATTCGCAACAGCATGGATGGACCTAGTCCGAGAGGGGATTACGCTAAGTTAAACAAGTCAGACAGAGAAAGACAAGTACCATATAGTTTCACTTATATGTGGAATCTTAAAACGAATGAATAAACAAAATAGAAAGAGAAAAAAATGAAAATAAAGTCTGATGGGATGCAGGAGTGAATGACTTTATTGCTCCTCCTGCCCCTGCCCCTCAGGCTCTCCTTCGGAGACCGCGCCTCCATCCATAACGCTATCGATCCAGGCCGCGTAGCTCCCCACCCGAGTGTAGATGCCCGGCTTCTTGCGGTTGCCACACACGCGGGATCCTGAGGTGACCACGCCTTCGGCCACGCCGTTGCACACGAGAGGGCCCCCAGAGTCACCCTATGTGAGAAAGGGCCGTGAGGGGGTGTTTATCCCCCCCTCAGCCCCCCAAGAGTCCCCACCCTCTCCAGTGTCACCCCTGCAATTCCCGCTCCTCCCTCCAGCCCAAACCTGACTCCCCGCCCCCCGTGTGTCAATCTCCCCAGGCCCCACCCACCATTGCAGGCCCCCATCCCTGCCCTCCAAACCCCACACTTCAATGCCCCGCCCTCTCCCAGCCCTACCCCTCTATGGGCCCACCTCCCGG
>NW_005358901.1:1120463-1121020 GCF_000412655.1 Myotis brandtii | reverse complement strand
CCCTCTTATGGGCCCACCTTCCGAGGCCCCGCCCTATTGCCCTCACCCTCATAGTAGCCCCTCTTCAGCTGGCCCTGGTCCACCCGGCCCCGCCCCACCCCACACCTTGCAGCTGTCCCGGCGGTGGCTCTCGGCGCACATCATGCGCTCAGTGATGGTGCCATCGTGGTATATGCGCAGGTTGCAGGTTGCTCGGTCCATCACGGGCAGGAGCAAGTATTGCAGGCGGTCGGGCCGGCGGCCCGTTTCTCAGACAGCTGCGGGTGGGGGGAGGCGGGTGTCAGGGCTGCAGGGAGAGGATGCAGCAGGAGGGACTGTGGCTAGACTCTGTGGGACCGGCAGGGGAAGGTGGGCATCAGGGTTGGGGGTCGCGTGCAGCCAGGCTTGGCCGACCTGCAGCAGAAGGAGGTCGTGGTCGATGGTTTCCGGCCGGCTGCCAGGGTGGGGCACTGCTCGGGACACATTATACCGGCGCTTGGAGAGTTCAGGTTGCGACAGGGAGTGCGCGCCTAGGAGCACCGTCACCGTCTCATTGGGCCTGGAGCTGGGGCAGGGGT
>NW_005358901.1:1112684-1120233 GCF_000412655.1 Myotis brandtii | reverse complement strand
GTTTCGGCAGCCCAGCCCTCAGAGGCCCCCTCAGGCCACCCCAGCCCCCCTCAGACCTGGAATTTCATCATTGGAGCCCCCACCCCAGGGTCATAAATTCAGCTGCTTGGGGGAACAATAGGGAGCAGCTGGGTCCGGGGCAAATTCCATTCTATACACTGAGCCTAACAGTTTTGATTTAAACATAAGAAAAGTGGGGTAGACCAAACCAACACTCCTGGCAGCCACTGAACACGCGGGCTGCGTGTTCTCACTGCAGAGCTGCGCGTTCTCACTGCGGGGAAAGCTTGCATTTCAGACCCAAGTTTTGAGAATCCCCCGACTTTCAGAGCCTTCCATTCACCTGGGCGCTGCCCCCTTTCTGCCTATCTAGTGGGGCTGGGGGACAGTCCTTTCTGCCTGATGGAGGGGGCCCCATGGCTGACCACCCCGCAGGCTGGTGCCCCCCTGCTGTCAGCCCAGTCCCAGGTCCACTCTCACCACACAGGGCCACTCCTAGAAGGATCAGAGCCGCCAGGCGCACGGAGAGGTCTGTCATGGTGCTGCTGTGGCCTCGACACTGACCAAGGCGGGGCCCTGGGACACTCTTATGAGAGGGGGAGGTGGGGCGGCTCCCACTGGTCCTATCTGCCCAATGGCAGTGGCCCAGCTGGGTCAAGGGGAGCCCGCCAGTCTGCTTCCGCCCACCTCGCGGTGAGGTTATCCTCTGCTGGACTTTGCACCCTGCGGGCTGCCTCCTGCCGCTGGGTACCTAGCCCAGAGCTGACCCTGGTGTGGGGAGCAACCCCTCGGGATGCAGGAGGAGAGCCGAGGGATGGAGCCCCTCGAGCCCCCCAGCCAAGTCTCCCACAGTGCCCTTCCAGCCCTCAAGTTTCACAACAGCCGCTGGAGGCCACAGTGTGTAAACAACCCACTTCCTCGTGTTTTTCTTTTCTTTTTTTTTTCCTGCACCTCCCTCCTTTGTCTTCCTTCTCCAACTTGGAGGGGAAATCGGGTGGGGGAGGGAATAGGGTCACCCTACACCTTGTCGCCATTGCTGTGCCTCTGGGTCCTGACACCCCAACCAGTGGAATGTTGGAAAGGTGCTGTGTAGGGGCAGCTGGAAAGACCGTGCCTTCAACAAGGAAATTTTAATGGGAAGTTCAGGTCTGCCTTCAGGTGTGGCGTGACCCAGGCGCCTTGAACAATGTCAGGTCTTTGCCGCTAGTTTCCCCCTTCCTCCTGGATGGCTTCTCTCCTCACCAGGCTCCCTGTTGTGGTCCCAGGAACCCCAGACTCAGCCCAGTGGCTCAGTGGGCTCCTGCTCCAATTCCCCATGACACCAGTGTCCGAAGGCTGCCTCTGATTGGCTGAGCTTGGATCACAGGCCCCCTCCCAGGTTCTGAAGAGAAGAAAGGTGGCGGCAGGTGCTGGGACCAGAGGGGTGGGGCAGACCTTGAATATCCCCAGTGGGAACAGTGCACAATACTTTCCCCTCCTTTTTTTTTTTTTTATCTCCTCACAGCAGATTATTTCATACCTATAGAAAATAACAAATGTGATCTGTTAGATCCTAACAGTTTTCTTATTAAAATCAGAAGTTCTGAATGAATGCCCATGAGGAGATGGGAGTCCGGATTATGTAAGAATGTTCAAAATTGCAACAAAATTTGGAAATGACCTAGGAAGATGGTGTGGTTCCATAAACAACCCTGAACATCTCCAGATGTCGTGTGGACAAGGGAAGGTCGCCTGGGTGTAGTATTAAGTGGGAAAAGCAGGGCAGCTAGGCACCTTCCTGAGCAGCTGGCACCTGGGGGCGGCTGGGTAAGGGGAGCGCCTGCAGGCAGAGCAGGCAGAGAAACAGCCAAGGCAGAGGCCCCGAGGGGAACCCAGGGGGCTGAGCTCCAGAGGGAGGGCGTTTGGGACCAGGGGACAGAGAGGGAAAGATTTATCCCAAACTCATGGTGTGTGTGTGTGTGTGTGTGTGTGTGTGTGTGTGTGTGTGTTGGGGTGTTACCTATTGTTACTCCGCTCATTTATTTGTTTGCTTGGGTGACTATCTCCTCCCCCATCATCAGACTCTGGGCTGCATGATGGCAGAGGCCATGCCTGTTGTGGTCCCCACCCGTGGCCCCAGAGGGCTCCTCATGGGACCAGGAAGACAAAAGAGGGTACAAGTCAGTCATGCCCCCCCCCCCCTGCCCGGCCAGGGCAGCAACTCCCACCGAGGCTGGGGGATGCCTGGGGAATCTTCTGCTCTGCGCCTCCCCACTTGTCAGAGCGAAGGGCTGGGGAGTTGGGGGAGGGCTTGTCTCTGTCACCAGTGAACCCCAGTCCCTGGCTGCACCCTTCCCAGACAGCACTCACTCCTCCCCACAGGGAAGCAGAGGTTCAGAGGCAGCCGCCAAGTTGCCTAAAGTCAGAGCTGGGACTCGAACTCAGACTCCTGAGTTCTTCTCTGTAACACATGGCACTGATGGGACCCGCCTCAGGGGCCGGAGATGAGCCAACACTTGCAAAGACTGAGGTTGATTCCTGCACCCGGTGAGCACTCAGCAAACACCTGCTACAGCGACTTGTGTCGCAACCACTTGTAACTCTAACTTAATCATGTGTGAATGCGTTTTACAGGAGGGAAACCAGAAATGGCAAGTGGCATCCTTTTGTGCCAGGAGGGGAAGGAACTTCTGACCCCAATGCCCTGGTTTTGCTGCCACCTGGTGGCAGCATACTTGTGAGATGCCCCAAACACTCTCCTGATTACTTTTTCTTTCTTTTTAATTTCTTTATTGATTAAGTTATTGCACATGTGTCCTTATCCCCACATTACCCTCCATCCCCCCACTCATGCCCTCACCCCCCTGTTGTCTGTGTCCATTGGTTAGGCCTATATGCTTGCATATAAGTCCTTTGGTTGATCTCTCCCCCTTACCCCCACCCTCCCCTACCTTCCCTCTGAGGCAGTGGTTCTCAACCTTCCTAATGCCACGACTCTTTAATACAGTTCCTCACATTGTGGTGACCCCCAATTTCATTGTTACAAATTGAACATAATTAAAGCATAGTGATTAATCACAAAAACAATATGTAATTATATATGTGTTTTTCGATGGTCTTAGGCGACCCCTGTGAAAGGGTCATTCCACCCCCAAAGGGGTCGTGACCCACAGGTTGAGAACCGCTGCTCTGAGGTTTGACGGTCTGATCGATGCTTCTCTGTCTCTGGATCTGTTTCTCCTAACTACTTTCAATCTCCAGTTGCACAACCAACAAACACCCAGACACATTCTACAAAACAGAGAAGGTTTTTATTCTGCCAGATGCTGCATAAGGCAGCATGGATGGGCCTGGCCAGGGGCAGGTGAGGTGGGGTGACTGGGGCAGCCCTTGCTAGTGGCTCCTACTTGCAGGGTCCCTGGGGTGGAGAGGAGGGCGGTCACTGTGGCTGCGGATGATGGAGTTGATCCAGTTTGCGTACTTCGCGACGGGGGCAAAGGCATCTGGGAAGAAGCCGGAGCCGCAGCTTCCTCTGATGAAGGAGTCGATCCCGTGGATCAGCCCGTTGCAGACCAGGGGCCCGCCGGAGTCCCCCTGTGCGGGGCCAGGTGAGGTTAGGGGGCTAGGCTTTCAGGGCCCCCCACCTGCCTCCCTTCGGGGTTGGGAGGTCCTCCTGGCATCTGGCTTGCAGTCCTGGTTGCTGTGGCCCGGGGAGGAGTGGGGTGGGAGCTGAGAGGGGGGTGGCAGGTACTCACAAAGCAGATGCCGGCGCGGCGGCGCGGCACCAGGGTGCACACGTTTGTGGGGCGGCAGAGGGATGTCACCACGGTCACGTTGAGCTGCTGGAGGACTCTGGGTGGTGGCTGGTTTGTGCCCAGCCGACCCCATCCCATGGCCAGGCACCGTACCCCGTTACCCACACCTTGGTCCTGCTCCGGCAGGCTGGCCACCTGCACGTTGGCGTTGATGGTGGCTGACCCGTTGAGCTGCAGTGGGCAGGACAGAGCATCAAAGAGTCACATGGGGCAGCGGGTGCCGACTCTCCCCTTCCTGAGCCTGTTTCCCCATCGGAGGCCCCAGGATAGTTCTGGGATTTTATGGAGCAGCGTGGCCACCCTGCCAGATGCTCCCCACCCTGAGCGTCCGTTTCCCCATTTGTGAAGGAGACGCAACCACAGTGGCTCAGGGTGAACTTGAACATGTCTTGAGTGCAGTGAACAGTAGGTACCAAACTGTGGGCAACACCAACGACAACAAAACCCTTGTTCTGGAGCATGACAGAGAGTAATCATAGCTCTGCCAGCTGTGGGGGAGGGACGGTTTCTCCCTCCAGCCTCCCGCCTGTCTGAATGTGGGGAACTTTGCCCCAGTTCACAAAGACAGGGACTGTCCCTGCCCTCGGCCACAGGGCACGAATCATCACAACAGCCTGTCGATGGACAACTGCTCAGAGCACTCTGCATCCTCTTGTTCACGAGCTCAACAACCCTGCCAGGTGGGGCTTCTTTCCCAGGTCACACAGGTGGAGACGGAGGCACAGAGATGACCTGCCCCGTTAGAGCCAGGTGGGACCCCCAGTCTATCGCCCCTTCTGTGCCCTCCCCACGCCTCGGGCCCCGGGCCTTTACACCAGCGTGGGCATCCCTTCCCCACCCCAGGCACCCCTTGGCCGCCCGGCTGGCCTCCCACCTGCAGAAGCACGATGTCATTCAGCAGCCGCTGGGCATCGAAGCCGTTTTCAAAGACTTGCTGGACGCTGAATAGCTGCCTGGTGGGCTCACGCCGGCCCAGGTTGTGCGCCCCCAGCACCACCTGCACTGTCTGGAAGTTTCTGCAGCAAAGTGGGTGCAGGAGGTGATTCGAGGTGGCTCTTGGGTTTGGGGGTGGGAGAGAGACCCCAGAGCTCAGCCGAGCCCAGGCCCAGGCCCACGGGGTGCCTCACCACCCAGGACAGATCTCTGGGCTCCTGGACTGAATGCCGGCACTTCGGCCTGGTGAAGAAGGTGCATTAATGGGGGCGCCCTGGAGGGGCCCAGACCCTGGTCTCACTCCCCACCCCCTCCACCCCGACTCGCTTTGACAGATGTGGGAATGGAGGGAAGAGGGAAGGTATGCCTGGGAGTCACTCACATGCCATTCACACAGTGCGCGGCCGACATGACAAAGTTCGGGGCCACCAGGGTACCGCCACAGAAGTGGCCTCCACGCCGCTGCAGGGACACCATGAAGGGCCACGCATGGGGCTGGGCCCGCCGGCCACCCACGATCTCGGAGGCCAGCACGGGGCCTGGAGACAGTCAGGGGGAGCGTGGTGGTGAGTGTCATGGAGGAGCCCTACCCCACTGGGCCAGTTGGCCCTTGAACTCCCACCCAGAACCTCCGGGTCAGGACTCTTTCGTGCTTGTTGCCAGATGAGGAAACTGAGGTACGGAGAGGAAAGAGGGGCCTGCCACCGCCTCCTGCCAGGGCACAGCTAGATCTGAGCTTCATTTGGCTTTGGAGTCCCCAGAGCCGGCCCACTGACCCGCCCCCACTGGATTCCCTGGGCCCCTCACCACTCTGAACCTCAGTCTCCTCCTCTGGAAATGGGTCTCCTCATCCCAGCCACCCCTTCCCGTGAGGAGAAGGGGACCACTTAAGTCAAAGGCACAAGTGGAGAAGCAGGAATGGATGCCCAGGGACAGATGGATGGACAGACGTGTGGCTCCACTCACCACCCAGCAGCATGGTCAGCAGGATGGAGGCCAGGGCCGGGCCGGAGGGTCTGCAGCTTTGGGTCATGGTTGAGCGGGGGCTCCAGTGTCTCTGTCCCCTGCACCCACCTGGCCCTCTTATAGCCCAAAGCCCGGGGGCCGTTGCATTGCCCCACTGCAGGGCCAGGTGTCCCCACTTCCTTTCTCCACCCCCAGGAATGGATGAGGGTGATGATGGCAAGAACAGGGGGGATGGGTGCAAGGGGCCTGGGTTGGCTCCAGATAAAATTCAGGGCACAAATTTGAAAGTCAGATTTAAAAAAATTCTTTTTTCTTTTTAACTAAATGTATTGGGGTGAAATCGCTTAATAAAATTATGTAAGTTTCAAGCGTACAGTTCTGATACATCATCTGTATGTTGCCTTGTGTGCCCACCACCCAAAGTCAAATCTTCTGTCACCAAATATTTGACCCCTTTACTTCGCCCGAACCCCCTTCCCTCTGGTAACCACCATACCGATGTCTGTGTCTATGAGTGTTTGCTTTTTTCTGTATAGATGATTTTTATTATAAACAATAATATGCTATGCCTCCGTTACAAACCTTTCATATTGAAAGGCTCTCTAACATGAACTGCTTTAATATTAATTATGAAGCAAAAAAAGTTTAAGAACCTCACAGTGGGAACAATCCAACACCGGCAAACTCTAGTGATGAGATATTCTCTTTTAATGTGAAACAAACACAATTCATAACTGCAGAGAGAATGTCCCGGCTGTGGGTGTTAGGAGACACGTTAACTTTCCAGACCAAGAGGCACTCACTGCCAGGGATGCAACAAGCTCTGAGCCAAACCAGCCACGTGGGGTTGGTTCCTTGAAAACAGCGGCCACCTACTGTTCAGCCTGAGCAGCCCCAGGACAAACGGAGCGAGCAAAACCGTCCCTTCTCTTTAAACCCACCGCTCACACGTGGACTGGCCGCCCTCATCACACTGCGCAGGGGGAGTGTGCGGAGAGCAGTGCAGTTCTAGTTTGGAGCTGTCACCCCCTCTGCACAGCGGCCACACGGATGAGCCAGACTCCGCATTTTGCCTGAGAGCCACCTGCCACACATCCTCACGAGGTGGCCATGACCGGGCACTCCCAGACTGCTTCCTGACGAGGCCCCGTTTAAGACTGACACGATAGCGCCATTCTTTCCAGGGCCACAGAACTCTCCTTGGTCCACTCTGGAGCCCCTGTGACAAGCAAGAGGACCCCGAGCACCTCTGCTGCTGGGCCTGGGTGGGGCGCAGGGCGGTGCTGGGCTTCACCAGCCGGTTCCTGTGCAGATTCCCAGCCCCCGCTGAGTGTTTTTTTAAAAAAACAATTTATTTAGCATAACTATGTTCCAAATATTGTACTTATCTAGAAAGTTAGCCATTATTTACCTGACATTCGAATGTAACTGGGTGTCCTGTATTTTTGCTAAATCTGGCCACCCTGGGCCCAGAGTGGCGGCTGCCGCGCATGCCTCGGTCTCCCCAGAGCACCACCATCGGCCGGGGCACCCAGCTCGGTCCTGACGTTTCACAGGGGCGACGGGGGGCTGCTCGGTTCCCATCTGAGATGAGGAAGCTGATGCACAACGAGGCCTCCCCTGTGAGTGGCTACCCAGTGACATGGTGAGCAGCTGGGGTTTGAACTCAGGCCCCCACAATTCGCAGCTGGATGATGATTTGCTGCCCGCCTCCCTGAGTCTGGGGTCTCCCTCTCCTGGCCTGGCCTTCCAACCTCCCTTTGGCGATTGCTCACAATGGGGAACTCCTTCCCCCCAGGGGCCCTATTAGTCTCAGGTCACCAGCAGAGGTTCTGGGGAAGAATCCCCGACTCCCC
>NW_005358901.1:1102121-1112552 GCF_000412655.1 Myotis brandtii | reverse complement strand
ACCCCCCCGACCCCCCACCTCCTGGGGTTTCACAGACCCCCTCTCTGGCCCGGGAAAGGAACCCTGCCCGGGCCAGGGGGCTGGACCATGGATGTCCATTGAAGCTTGAGAGCTTCTGTCTGGGGCTGTGGAAGAACTCAGGCCAAACAGTGGAGAAGGGGCCCCCAGGGCCCAGCCCCCATCCCCTGGCCCTGTTCCTCTTCCCACCTCCCCCAGATGCTCCAGCTCCAACGGCTGTAGCCAAGGCTGTCGCAAGAAGCAACGTTCTCCTGACCAGGAGCAGGGTTCACGGGGGGCAACCAACGGATCCATCGCAGGGACAAGTGGGTGGGGGCATGGAGGACACCCGGAGCCAGGGCTGGAGTCCTGCTTATCCCTGGGCCTCCCTCTCCATATGTGGCCACAGGCAAACGAACCCCCATATCTCATCATTGAGGGTGATGGCCCTGCTTTCCCAGAGCCTGGCACACAGCAGGCGCTCAGTGCTCACCCTCATCCCTCCCTTCATCGGATACATGTCACCTGCCCTCCTACCTGCTTGGCAGGGTCCCCACCCCATTGTGTTAAATTTGCCACAGAGCATTTAGTAAGCACCTACTGTATACACAGTCCTGTTTCCAGTCCAGGGATGAGGGAGAGTGGAGGAAGCCATGTTTTGGGGGTGGGGAGTGGGGTGGGGGGGAGGCTGTGGCTCAGACAGGGAGACCCCATTTAATCAAAGTTGCATTTATTGAGCATCACCTGTATACTGTGTACACACATCTCATAGTGGTCAAGCCTCTGGGTTCCACTCTGGGTTCCTATCCTGCTTGGCCACTTGCCTTCTATATAACTTGAGGACACTGACTTAACCCACTGACTTAACCGTCTGTGCCCCAGTTTCCTTGTCTGTAGAAGGGAAGTTATAACAATAGACTCCATTGTATAGGATTATCCCAAGATGAAGTGAATGAACGTTGGCCAAGTTCTTAGATAAGAAAGTGATGTTAACCATTAACCACCTCCAGGCTGGGAGGCAAACTGCTAGGCTTCTCATTTGCAATCAGAGTCGTGGTAACACTGGCCACACCTGCGTAATGAGTAACGCGTCTTCCAAATAAGACACCTGCACTTTATAGACCCGAGTTACCCTGCAGGGAGGAAACAGTGATTCGAGTATCTCTCCCTCCCCTGGAGACTGGGTGCCTCTGAGCTGCAGGGACTGGCTCCCCCTGCCTGTGGCCCCGAGCAGCACAGACCCACACACCCCTGGGGGGGGGGGGGGGGGGGGGGACCCCTTGCTCCCTGAGGCCTCCCGATTTGCATGCCTGACCATCCTGCTTGTTATTCTCATGGGCTCCTCATTTCCTGAATCCTCCCCAGGGTCCCCGACCCCTGATCCTCAGCTCCCAGTGTTGGGTTTGATCTTTGTGGTGCAGAGCTTCCCTGAGCCATCATCTTTCACACACGAGCCCACAAAACTAGCAAACATCTCTTGTTGGATTTTTGTGGGCCTTTCTGTTCCCTACATTCCCTCTAGCACAGGGGTCCTCAAACTTTTTAAACAGGGGGCCAGTTCACTGTCCCTCAGACCGTTGGAGGGCCGGACTATAGTTTAAAAAAAAACTATGAACAAATTCCTATGCTACCAAATCCCTGTAATACCCAGAAACTTTTCTTAGACCCAGGTGGATGTCAGATGACCATACAAGGTCTAAGGCAGTGGTTCTCAATGTTCCTAATGCTGCGACCCTTTAATACAGTTCCTCATGTTGTGGTGACCCCCAATTTCATTGTTACAAATTGAACATAATTAAAGCATAGTGATTAATCACAAAACAATATGTAATTATATATGTGTTTTCTGATGGTCTTAGGCGACCCCTGTGAAAGGGTCGTTCGAACCCCAAAGGGGTCACGACCCACAGGTTGAGAACCGCTGCTCTAGCAAACCTCTTTCACCCCCAGGGCTGTGGGGTTTTATAGAAACCACTTCCCTGCCTTGAGCCCCTGGGAAGTGCAGGGAACCCCCAGCACCCCCTGCCGCTCAGCGTACATTTCCCAGGATTCAGCTATGTCCCCCGTCTTAGCACATATGTGCTCCGGGCGCTGCTGCCATAGACCAGTCCTCCAGTCCTCGCACTTACCCTGGGCTAAGGTGTAACAGAGTTGCAGAAGGGGCAGGCCCGGAGTTCTCACTCTTATTGAATTGTATGCTGACACCAGGTGGTGGGAGAAGAAATCAATAAGGAAAGAGCTTCCTTCCTGGTCCCGTTTGTCCTGTGAGCAGGTTGGCCCTCTCTCTGAGCCTCATTCCCATGGCTACTCGCCTGCTGGCCAATGATCTCTACCTCTTCCTGGCCTCAGGGCTGGTCTCTAGCCCCCCACCCCCCCTCATTCATGTCTGTGGCCCTGCATGCTCCAGCCCCACCACATGCCTGAACTCCCCTTCCCCAGCCCCTTGGCCGTCTGTCTCCATTCCAGCCACACCGAACCCTTCCTGTTCCTCTGCACTCAATGAGCCTCCCGGGGGGCGGGGGGTGCTTTTCTCTTCGTGCTCCTGCTCGGGCACAGCTGCCTTCTCCAGGAAGCCTCCCTAACAGCCATTCTGCCGGCCCCCGGCTGAGTCAGGAGCCCCACAGGCCTGGGCACTCCATGTTATTATTATTTTTTAAATACATCTGTATTGACTTCTGAGAGGAAGGGAGAGGGAGAGAGACATAGAAACATCCATGATGAGAGAGAATCATTAATTGGCTGCCTCCTGCACGCCCCCGCCCCCCGCCCCCGGGGATCGAGCCCGCAACCTGGGCATGTGCCCTGACCGGAAGGGAGTGGAACCATGTCCTCATGGTTCCTAGGTGACGCTCAGCCACTGAGCCTCGTCGGCTGGGCAGCACTCGTGTTATGACAGCCCGGTCCTCCTGCAGCCCCCGAGCTGGAGACACAGAGCCCACACTATGGAGAAGCAGGCATAGATGCCCAGGGACAGATGGATGGACAGACGTGTCCGTTCTGGGAAATGTCTGCGGTGGCTCCCTCTTCCAGATGAGGAAACGGAGACGCAGAGATGGGCAGCGGCTTGTCCGGGGCCGCACTGGTGGGGCTGAATTAGAACCCGTCTATGGGCGCTGGGGGAGGGGACCCACTGTGACCCGGGCCCCACACTGGCTTCGAGGCTTCTGCTCCAAACCCCCATCCAAAGCCTGGGGTCTGGAGATTTGGATGCCGGGGACCGTGGGCCACTCTCCCCACATGGGAAGGACAGACAGGAGCCAGAGGAGGGTTTCAGTTTTTATTGACGTCACCGTGAGGCTGGGCACCGGCTCCCTTCCCCCCATTAGGGCTTGTTCTCTGGCCTCAGCCCATGGGGGGACCCGGGGGAAGGGGCTCAGGAGCTGCCCTCACCCCCCACACTTCTCAGCACAGACTGAATCCAGTCCACATAGAGGGCAACTCGAGCATAGAAGTCCGGGTACTGGCGGTTGGCACACTCCCGAACGAGGAAGGAGTCCACAGCCTGGAGGACGCCGTCGCAGATCAAGGGGCCGCCAGAGTCCCCCTGGGAAGGGCGGGAACAGGCTGGTCAGTCACCCAGGATGTGGCCGCGTCGGGCAAAGTGTAGCTGGTGGCAGCCTAATGCCATTTAGCCGTAACGTGTTTCCAGTGCAGAATTCTCTTTAAGGCACGTGGGCGACAGAGGGAGATGGGCCACTCAGGAGGGGGGTGGGCATTTACGGCCCCTGCTATATCCCTGGACCCCTGGAGTGAGCTGGGTGGCTCCGAGAGGGGGCCCTGGAGTGGGAGGATTCCTAGACCCACCGAGGCCACCGGGTGCGACATGAGCACCCCTGGGTGCCTGTGGGAGCCAAAGCTGTTCTCCATCCCTTGCTGAGCCCTCACGATGGGTGCGCCCCTCTTCCCGACAGGAGACCAAGGCACAGCCTGCAGCTGCTCGGTGGGGAGGAGGTGGGTTTGAACTGCTGCCACCCCCGCCCTCCCTCCTGTGGGCAGCTCCTGGAGCCCTCTCTGCCATCCAAAGAGGCCCAGGGCACTGGCAGCCGGGCAGGTACGTACAAAGCAGATGCCAGCTTTGCGCCGGGGAACGAAGGTGCACACATTCTCTGGCCGACACAGGAAGGTGACCACGGTGACGTTCAGCTCCTGAAGGACGTGGGGCAATGGTTCCATGGTGCCCAGGCGGCCCCAGCCCATGGCCAGGCACTGGGTGCCGTGGGGCAGCAGCTGGTCCTGCTCCGGGAGCTGTGCCACTGCGACCTGGGCGGTGAGGTTGGCAGGGTGGTCCAGCTGGGGCAGTGAGAGAAGGTGGGCAGTGAGATCCTGTCTCCAGGCCCCGTAGCCACCCCCTCTCACATCCACTCACGTCCTGACCACCCCAAAGTGCCTCCTCGGGGCCCCCTCCCACTCATTCTCAGGTTCTACCTCAGGGTCACCTCCTCCAGGGAGCCTGTTCTGATTGATCCTCCAAACCCCA
This sequence comes from Myotis brandtii, assembly GCF_000412655.1. NCBI lineage: Eukaryota > Metazoa > Chordata > Mammalia > Chiroptera > Vespertilionidae > Myotis > Myotis brandtii. The sequence continues at coordinate 1,108,078 of NW_005358901.1, read as the reverse complement.
CCAGGGCTGTTTTACATTCTCTGACACCATGGGCCTCCCTTTTGCAGCATTTGTCACTGTGGTTTTCATCCACTCACAAAGCGCTCATTGAGTGCCAACTGTATGCTTAGTCCTCCACTAAACCCTCAGGGAGCTGACCTTTCAGGGAGTGGGAGAGGTCAGGAGAATGACAGATGCATTGTCGAGGGAAATGGCGAGATGGTGAACCGTGCATCAGGGGAGGGGTGGCTGTCTTTGCACTAGGGTGAGGGGAGCTCTCGCTGAGAAGGTGAGGTTGGCGCTGAGGTGGGGGGTGAGGATGTTGGGAGGATGGGTGCCGGGCAAGGGGCACGGCCAGGTTAAAGGCAGGTGGGGCAGCCATTTGTGGGGCTATTGTCTGAATGGCCCTCTCCTTACCAGGCCTATTGTGTACCAGGCTATGTCCCAGCACCGGCAGGGACCTGGCATACAGTAGGTGCTCAGTACGTGTTTGCTAAAGGTGACTGAAGGGGTAATTACCGGCCCTGCGGGCTCCGCCCACCCACCTGCAGTAGGAGAATGTCATTGTGCTTCAGCTCTGGGTCATAGTTGTTGGAAAACTGGCGAGTGACGGAGAACTTCTGTTGGCTGGGCTCGGCGTTCCGCAGGTTGTGGGCCCCGAGCACCACCCTCACCAGGGCCATGGGCCTGAGAGGTCAGGGTGCTTATTGTTTGCTCCCCCCATCCACCCATTTCCTTACCCCATGGGCACCCTGAGCACCAGATGCAGCTCCCTCAGTTACAGCCTCCCTCAGACCCAGGGCTGGGCCACCTCCTCCCTCAGACCCAGGGCTGGGCCACCTCCTCCTTCAGACCCAGGGCAGGGCCACCTCCTCCCTCAGACCCAGGGCAGGGCCACCTCCCCCATCAGACCCAGGGCTGGGCCACCTCCCCCATCAGACCCAGTACTGGGCCTCCCCCATCAGACCCAGGGCAGGGTCACCTCCCCCATCAGACCCATGGCAGGGCCACCTCCTCCCTCAGACCCAGGGCTGGGACACCTCCCCCATCGGACCCAAGGCAGGGCCACCTGGGCACTCACATGTTCGCCAGGCAGTGAGCAGCGGTCAGCACGAAACTCGGGTGGATCAAGGTGCCTCCACAGAAGTGGGCATTCAGCATCTGCAGTGACGCCATGTAGGGCCGAGAGTGGGGCTGAGCTGCCCGCCCGCCCACAATCTCCGAAGCCCATGCTGCACCTGAGAACGAGGGGCATCGGCGGCTGTCACTCTCCCTGCTGCGTGCGTCCCCACCCACCTCCCTGGGAGGGAAGCACTGGGCCGACACCGAGTCCCATGTCCCAGAGCTCCCCCCTCCCCTGGAGGCATTCATTCCAGGCAGCAAATGGGTCCTGCCCTGGCCCTGCCTCAGTCTCCCCATCTGTGTGGTGAGGGTGCTGGACTGGCTGTTGTGGGTGGATATTCCCCAGAATCAGCAAGGCCTGGGCAGATGAATGGACAACATGTGGCCCCACTCACCGCCCAGCAGCGTGGCCAGCAAGACAAGGGCCAGGGCAGGCTGGGAGGGTCGGTGGCTCTGAGTCATGGTTGGGTGGGGGCTCCCTTGCCTCCCCAACCCCTCTTATAGCCCGAGACCTGGAGGCCGTTGGGGTTGCCCCACACCTAGACTGGGTGTCCTTACTTCCTCCTTTCAACCTGGGGCCGCAGGGAGTTGGGGAACAAACCACACTCCAGGGGGACAGGGAGCATCTGGCTCAGGGTTCCAACTCCCCTGCGAGTGTGAGAAACTATCTCCTGCCCACCCCATGCCGGGGTCCCATGGACAAGGGCCAGCAGGGCACAGGCTCAGAGGGGCACACACACCGCTCTCCGTGCCTCCCCCACAGGCCCCTTTGGCCTGAGAGGACTGTGGTCAGCATGTCCAGGTGCTGGTGTGAGCCCCACTCCTGGGGACAGGAAAGCATAGGAAACAGTGGTGGGGCCACAGAGCCATGCGCCCTCCTGGGACGCAGAAGGGTTCACTGTTCCCTCTAAGGCAGAGTTCTTCCCCAGGTGGTTGTTGCCCCAGGGGACACTGTCTGGGGACATTGTGAAGGTCAGCAGGACTGATGGAGATGCCCCTGGTATGGAGTATGTGGGGCCAGGGACCATTCTCAACCCCCCATAATGCCCAGACAGCTCCCCAGAGGTGATCTGCTCCCCCTCCCCCCGTGTAAATAGTGGAGAAACCCTAGTTAATTATTTGGGAACATTTTAAAAAAAATATATATTTTACTGATTTTTTACAGAGAGGAAGGGAGAGTGTTAGAAACATTGATGAGAGAGAAACATCCATCAGCTGCCTCCTGCACGCCCCCTACTGGGGATGTGCCCGCAACCAAGGTACATGCCCTTGACCGGAATTGAACCCGGGACCCTTCAGTCCGCAGGCCGATGCTCTGTCCACTGAGCCAAACCAGTCAGGGCTATTTGGGAACATTTTGATTTCACTCCCTGCTCACAGTAGACTCCAGAATAAATCATGATGTTCAGACGATGTAAACCAGGGTGACCCTCGCATCTGTGAGTCACCTCCCCCTACCTCCCACTCAGGCTGCATATTTATGTGTGGGCAGCCTCCCAGGACCGCAGTGGTCAGATGGTTACTAAACAGCAGAGTCTCCTGGGGTCCCGGAATCCCCTGACCCAGGGTTAAAGGAACAAGGCGCTGACATTGCTACAATGTGGATGAACCCTGAAAACACGTGCTCATGAGAGAAGCCAGACACAGAAGGACAGATTCTGTGTGATTCCGTTTATGTGAAATGTCCAGGAACAGGCTGATCCAGAGACAGGAAGTGGGTTGGTGGTTGTCAGGGGCTGGGGGAGGGAGATGGGAAGTGGCTGCATATGGGGAGGGGGGAGTTCTTTTCGGGGTGAAGGAATGTTCTGGGACTAGAGAGAGGTGGTAGTTACACAATATTGTGAATGCATCAACTATCACTGAATTGTTAAATGGGCGAGTCCTATGGTTTATAAAGTATATTTCAATAAACCTTCAACAACAACAAAATGAAACACACACACAAACCTGCTAGATAACTCATCCACCAAGGGGGGGCCTCCCTGGGGGGTCTCGGGGTGCCCTTCTCCAAGCGCTCTGTTCCGGGTGCACACACACCAAGGCTTGGGGGACAGGCAGGTGGGTGCGGGGGGTGGGGGCTGCCTGGAGGCCTAGGGCATGGGGTGTGGGAAAGCTCCCAGGGCAGAAGCTGGGGGCTGTGGAGAGCCTGGCGGGGGGGTGCAATGGGAATGAACCCTCTGGCAGGGGGTCCCGCTGGCAGGTGGAGAGGAAGTGGGGGCTGGGAGCTGTTGCCCCGGCCCCTTTCCATTCCAACCGTGGGTGGCATAACGGGCAACCGCTGCTGGAGGAACCGGGCCTGTTGCGTCACCAGGACCCGAGGGAAAGAGGGAGCAGGAGGTCCAGCCTGTAGTTAGTCTCTCTCTTTCCCTCTCTCTCTCTCTCTCTCTCTCTCTCTCTCTCTCTCTCTCTCCCTCTCTCTCCTTAAAAAAGAAAACTATGATTTTCTTGAGTGTATCAGTGTGGGGGGCTCCAAGCTGGGGGACAATATGCTCTCGGACCCCAACAGCCCTTGGACCTCAGTTTCCCCATCTGAACAATGAGCAGGCAGTGGCTTGACCTCCCTAAGCTCTGGCCAGGGCCCCTGGAAGGATCGAGGTTCCTGAGCCGTTAATAGTCCCCCCTGAGCCTCAACCTCCCCATTTGTGAAGGTGGGTATATGGCAACACAAATCACCAAGCTTGGTGGTCAGTCGGTTTGGGTGAGCGTCGGGGGCTCCCGGGGGCCGTGGGCGGCTTTGGGGCGCCCACACTGGGGCAGGGGGCTGTGGAGCCCACAGACCCTCACACCGGGTGGCTGGGGCAGAGCTCTCGCCCCTTTCTACTGGCCAAGGATTCAAAGCCTTTGTGGGCTCTGGCACACACCCCCCTACAAACCCGGAACCCCAGGCGATTAGCGGCCCACTCCATGATTGAGGGGCTGCCTCTAGGGACGCAGATCGACAACACGAACGCCCCCCTAAATGCAGCGTGACACCCAAATCACGGGCTACCTCCAGCACAAACAGGTGTCCTGCTCTTCTTCAACTTACGATCCCCAGCCCTGGTCGGGTGTGTACGGGAAGCAACCAATTGATGTGTCTCTCTCACATCGATGTTTCTCTCTGTCTTCCTCCCTCCCTTCCACTCCCTCTAAAAATCAGTGGGAAAATATCCTAGGGTGAGGATTAACAAAAAATAAATAAACAAAAGATTTAAATACGTGTACAAAGTTCCCCTGGGAAGATTGGAAAGTCTCCTTGCATCCCTGACTCCTCCACCCCCAAGTAAACTGACCGATTCTCTTGGGCTTCTCGATGCTCCGACCAACAGATGAGAATGTGCCATTCACACATGTGCACACACTGTTCTGCCCTTGTCCATGTCTCCACTGTCCCGTGAAGACCCCTTAGGCCGGTGAATGAGGTGCCTCCACCTTTTACACAGCTGCGTCTTACTCCCCAGGGGAGTGAGCCAGACTGTGCATTTGTGGCCTCTTCCTGAGGACACTGTGTTGTTTTCAGTCTCTTTTCCTTGTAGACATGTGGCAGGAACTTATAGGCCGGTGAATGAGGTGCCTCCACCTTTTACACAGCAGCATCTTACTCCCCAGGGGAGTGAGCCAGACCTTGTGCATTTGTGGCCTCCTCCTGAGGACGCTGTGCTGTTTTCTGTCTCTTTTCCTTGTAGACATGTGGCAGGAACTTGTACCCTCATCATCCGAACGATGCAAAGGGACCGGTGGGGCAAACCACTACCACTGCCCTCCCCCACCCCCCCGCCCCCTGTGGTGGGTGGCGCTGCTGGCTCTGAGGCCCCAGATCCACCTCTGGTGGGCGTGTCCCAGTTACCCGCCCACCCAGGCAGATGCCCACAGAGTTCTCAAACCCCAGGGCTTTTGCAAATCCCATAGATTGAAAAAAAATGGTCTTTTTGAGAAAGTTTGCTCATATTTCTAGTATAGTGCATGAAGGTGAAGGTGTTTCTGTATCTTCAAGATTCTTTTGTTTCTTTGCTATGAACTGCTAACATCCTGTACCCATTTCTTTTACTACTGGGCTGTTGCTTCTTTCTTATTGATTTTAGTTGCTCTTCATATATTAATCATAATTATATATTGTTAAATATATACTTTTTTGTTGTTAATCCTCACCTGAGGATTTTTTTTCATTGATTTTTTAGAGAGTGTGGAAGGGAGAAAGGGAGGGGGAGAGAGAGAAACGTTTATGTGAGAGAGAGAGACTCATCAATTGGTTGCTGCCCGCACATACCCCAACTGGGGCCCAGGATAGAGCCTGCAACCCAGGTACGAGCCCTTTACTGGGAATCGAACCCGAGACCCTTCAGTGTGTGGGCCGATGCTCTAACCATTTAGCAACACTAGCCAGGACTAAATATACACATTTTAAATATATATAGTGGTATATAATAAATAATGATACATTGTTTAAATTTTATTTTAATAAACTATATTATGTAATATATGATCCTATTTATTATTTTCATGTAATTGTATTTAGTATTTAATAGCTATGTTTTAGGTCTTTCTATATTAGGTACATTAGCCTCTGTGAGTCAAGTGACAGTCTTTGGCCAGTGTCTCGTGTGCCTCTTGACTTTGCGGCACAATATCTTTCGACCAAAGTGAGAGGTGGGTAAGGTGCTCCGTCTGTCAGGTGGAGATAGGACAGCCCCTGGTTCTCAGGGCTGTGAGTGAATTCAGCGACTGCCGGAAAATGCTCATTACCTCCTGCTCCAGCCCCTGCCAACCTGGCAAAGCAGGGGTCAGGTGCAGAGAGAATGGATGGCTTCTGTATTAGAGTCATAACTGCACAGGCTGGGGTGGGGGTGGGGGACAGGCCTGGAGATGGGGGGTCACAG
>NW_005358901.1:1093297-1102071 GCF_000412655.1 Myotis brandtii | reverse complement strand
TGGAATCCAACCTGAGACCCTCTGATCCGCAGGCTGACACTCTATCCACTGAGCCAAACCAGCTAGGGCTGATTATTCTTTTATTATTATAATTATTAATATATTTTTATTGTTTCAGAGAGGAAGGGAGAGGGAGAGAGAGAGAGAAACATCAATGATGCGAGAAACTCATTGATAGGTAGCCTCCTGCACGCCCCACACTGGGGATCAGCCCGAAACCCAGGCATGTGCCCTTGACTGGGACTGAACCTGGGACCCTTCAGTCCGCAGGCCGACGCTCTATCCACTGAGCCAAACTGGCTAGAGCCAGTATCCAGTCTTGGAAGAGGGCCACTCCGGTGAGGAAGTTGGGGCCCCTGCCACAGGGCTCCATCGAGGAGGCTACACCACACGCCAGACCGTTACAGATGAGGGGCACCCATCACCAGCCCATCACCCTGGACAGTTGTCAGACCAGTCAGGGCACCCCCAGGCCTAGTCCCCCACGCTACTCCCACAGAATCTCTGAGCTGGTAGCTGCCCCCACAACTTGAGCCCTTCTCCTGCAACCCCCAAGCCTGTTCCAACCCCACCTGTTCTCATGCTACTCAAATGCTCAAATGTTTAATCATCCAGTTCTAATTCCATACTCAGTATCAAGGCTTGTCTCTCCCACCACAGGAAACTCATTCTCTCAAGACCTCTCCTCCCACCGTGGGGAGCCCATGCTAGGTTGCACCTGGCCTGTACCTGGCAGATGCCACCCCAGCAGGTAAAATGCCAGTGCACACATTGTTGGGGTGACACTGGTCCAAGGGGGTCATGGTGGCATTGGGGACCCTTGGGAAACTGGAGATAAGCCCCCTATGGCATAGGGCCTGTGCCATTGGATTCCCCAGCCTGCCACCCGGAAGCTGGGGTTGGCTTCCACCATGGCGTTCTGCTAGGGCCGCAGTACCAGGGCCACACTGCTGGTGAAGTTGTCCTCCCCCTCCAGCTGGGGAGGGGAACCAAGTCAGGAGGGACTGGAGCCTCATGGGGCCCAGCTGGGAGCCAGAGTGGCAGCAAAATAAATTCTGGTCTGTAAAGTGGTTTGGGTTCAAGTCCCAGCTTGGGCAGTAACCTGCTGTGGCATCCTGGCCCAGTCACTTTACCTCTCTGGGCCTCTGGTTCCTGCACCACAGAAAAAGAATAATCAGCCCTAGCCCTGGCTGGTTTCGCTCAGTAGGTAGAGCGTCGGCCTGCAGACTGAAGGGTCCCAGGTTCAGTCCCGGTCAAGGGCACATGCCTGGGTTTCGGGCTGATCCCCAGTGTGGGGCGTGCAGGAGGCTACCTATCAATGAGTTTCTCGCATCATTGATGTTTCTCTCTCTCTCTCCCTCTCCCTTCCTCTCTGAAACAATAAAAATATATTAATAATTATAATAATAAAAGAATAATCAGCCCTAGCTGGTTTGGCTCAGTGGATAGAGTGTCAGCCTGCGGATCAGAGGGTCTCAGGTTGGATTCCAGTCAAGGGCACAGGCCTGGGTTGCAGGCACATCCCCAGTAGTGGGTGTGCAGGAGGCAGCCGATCGATGATTCTCTCTCATCATTGATGTTCATATATATATATCTCCCCCTTCCTCTCTGAAATCAATAAAAAAATATTTTTAAAAATGTGGAAATTCCTAAAAATAGAATAAATAAAAAATCATGATAGTCAGTGTTGGTACAGCTATAGAGAAAGGGGCAGTTTTTGATTCTGCTGGTGGAGAGGGTAAGCTATGTTGTCTACCTTGGAGAAACTTTCTCAGGGAACAGATACAAAGAAGTTCATTGTAATTCTATCTGGAAACAACTCAAGTGTCCACCAACAGGAGGCTAAATAAATGGACTGTGGGATGTCTGTGGACTTTGCTGCATGATTTAATCCACCGAAGGAAACGAAAAGAGTCCGGGTGTACACCAGGCGCATCTCTCCCCAGCCCCTCAGGCTGTTACTGGCCCACCCCGTGTCACCCCTTTTCCCACCTGCAGCAGCAGCAGGTCATTCAAGTGCTCCCGAGGATGGTAGCCATTCTTGCGGATGCTCCTGATGGAGAATGTTTGCCTGGAACTCTCTCGATGCCTCAGGTCATAGGCCCCCAGCACCACGGTGGCGATTCTGGGGTTCCTGGGAGTGGGTGGAAAGCAGGAGGGGAAGACCCCAGGCTGGGGCAGCCCTGGGGGTTTGTGGAAAAGCCCCCACTCAACCTTCCACATCCACCCTGGGACCTGGCACTGCCTGACAGCAAGCTGGCAAATAAGGTGGGGAATTACCAGCCCACGGCCCAGCAGCCCAGGAGCCAAAGAAAGGCCAGCCAGGATGGCCAGGCCTCCTTCCCTCACAGCTAGATTCACCTTCTGTTTCCAGATTCTCCTGAGCCTCTCTGGGATCCCCGATTTCCCTCTCCAATCCCCTAACCCTTCCCTGAGCCTCCCCGCTTTTGCCAAACCCTCTCCCCTCTCATCTACCAGGCAGCCCCCTATGAATCCTGAGGTACCTCCCTCCCCACGAACCCTTCCCACTCTGAACCCCCCACCCCTGTAGCACCATCTGCACCCGCAGCCCCCTCATCACCGGCTCTGGAAGCAGCTGGCTGCTGTCAGCACAGAGCGTGTGGTCCAGGGCACCCCCACAGAAGTGCCATCTCTGATACTGAATGGAGGCCAGTGACTTAGCCTTCCTGCCCCCCTACCCCGAGGATGTCCACAAGGGGGAGCTGAACCAGGGGTGGGGGCATGTCTCATCCCTACCCCTGGAGAGACACCCACCCCTGCTTCCCCCCACTCCTTCCCTAAAAAGACAGGTGGCCCCAGGCCCTCTGCATCCCCCTTCTAGGACTGCTCAGGGTCTGAACAGTCCCTTGGTGGTGTGGCCTGAGCCAAGTAATTTTCCCTCTCTGAGCCTTAAGGCCAGGGGAACAGGAATGGGCTGCTGCTCCCTCCCATCTGGGCCTCTCCCTCTGCAACTGGACCCCAAGCAGAGATGGGCATGCCTGGCATGGGATGGGCACACCTGCCTGGCATGGGAGTCTGAGTGCTGGCATGACCGGGCAGCTGGGGTGGCTGGGGATGGGGCCTCCCTCAGACCTCGGGCCTCAGCATTGGCAGTACCCCCAGCACAGGGTCAGCCTCTCCTGGTGAAAAACAAGAAGTTGCCCAAGGCCTCCACTGCCAACTGCTCCTGGAACCTGCCTAGACTCTGCCAACTTGTTAGATAGGACAAGGGTCTCAAAGTCTGAGCCATTCTTACCAAATATTATTCTTACTAAATGTCAAAATGTAGCACAGTATTTTGCAGATCAACTGTAAACAGAAGCTTGACAGGAACCCAAGTATAGCAAACAGCAAAGTCGAAATCAACATGTAATTGACCAAATAGTGTATATAAGCAATGGCTAAGCCTCCCTTAGATATGAATCTTCTGTCTCCTTTACTTGCTGCAAGTAAATAAAACTACTTTGTGACAGCCAAGTCTTGTTTAATATATATTGATTTCAGAGAGGAAGGGAGAAGGAGAGAGAGATAGAAACATCTATATATATAAAAGCCTAAGCAACTGTCACAGTCAAAACAACCAAACAATGACCGAACAGGCTGCAGTGGGGTGACCAGGCCAGCAGGGGGGGACATTTGGGAGTGACCAGGTCGATGACCAAACAGGCTGCGTGGGGTGACCAGGCCAGCACCGGGGGGACATTTGGGAGTGAACAGGTTGGCAGTGGGGGGCAGTGAGGGGCAACCAGGCCAGCAGAGGCGGACAGTGATAAGTAACATCTTATTTATTGTACAGCATGATGACATCTAGAATATATTAAGTAAAAAAGGAAGGTAGAGAAAAATGTGGATAGTACAGTAACATTTATCTAAGAAAGATAGGTTACAAATCAATATACATATGTATTTCTTTTGTTATATATTTTTATTGATTTCAGAGAGGAAGGAAGAGGAAGAAACATCGATGATGAGAGAGAATCATTGATCGGCAGCTTTCTGCACGCCCTGTACTGGGGATCAAGCCAGCAACCCAGGCATGTGCCCTGACCAGGAATTGAACCAGCGACCTCTTGGTTCCTGGGTTGATGCTCAACTGCTGAGCCACCCAGTCGGGCCCTCTCATGTTTGTAATAGAGACCCCAAGTGGTGAACCCCTTGAGTTCGGTACCAAATTGGCAACTCAGATGGGACCCTTCTAAAAGAATTTCCTCTTGGCCTTGTGCGGACACTTGGCCACGTGGTCAGCAGCAGCAGTTCTCATCCGGGACTAATTTGCCTGCATCTCCACCGGACGAAGCATCTGTCCCATAGGATGCTCCCACTTGGTGCTGCCCACTGAGCCGGCTGCCTGGTCTGCCTGGACAGCAACGCCGAATGGACACCTGAATCTACCTCACTCAGCACTTGGGAAGGGATGCGGGAGATCAGCTCCTGTGGTCACTGTAATTGGTGTTTCTGTTCCTGTTTGGGGCATAGGCTTGTCGGAAAGATAGTTTCGGTTGGTATGCGCTTGGTTTCTGGTTGGTTGGGCAGGAACTTACCTCTGGGACGCCAGATTCAAGGCCTGGCCTGGGGCTAACTCTGGAGGGTTGAGGAACGCTGTGAGGCACCCAAGACATCCTTGGGTGGCAATCTCTGGTCTGGTTGTCTGGCTGTCTGTCCTGCAGGAGTGAGATGTTGGTCTTTGTGTGCACACTGGTGTTTGCCTTGTTCGCCTTATATGTAAAAGTGTCGGCTGTGGGAAACTCAAATTTGATCCCCCAATGCAGCCTCGTGGGTTGCATTCTGAAGAATTGGATAAAAAGAGCTTGGTTTATTTGACTTAAATAAATTAAGCGTTTAAAATACATGAAGAAATATATCACATGGACTAATGGTAGGAGACGGCCGGTCCTGTGTAAGGGAGCCTTGCTCAAGGCTGGGATTCCATTTTGGATTTAGGAGGCGTGATCTTCTAAGTGCAGTTTTTTTGTTTATTCGAGTTTCAACGTTTGCTGACCACATATAAGCTTCTCTCCAGCCACTCCTGCTCTGCTCCATCCGAGGAGGGCACTTTCTGGAGCTCCTGCAGCCAGGGTGGAGCTCGGTGGGGAATGGGAATGGCACCCCAGCAGTTCCCTGAACAACCACGAGGTTCCCATCAGACCAGGCCGCACCTCCTCCACTGAGGAGGCCCAGTAAATCAGCTCCTGGTTCCCAGTGGGGGTGATCTGGGACGAGCAAGAGCGGCAAAGGTTTGGCTGTGGGACTCAGGGGCCAATCTATGGCTCACGATGTAAAGATATATGCTTGGGATCATATGGGAAGAATTATTGGTTTTATCCCTGAGCTGTCTGAATAAGACTCCCAATTGATGTGTCTGTCTGTCTGTCTCTCTCTCTTTCCCCCTTCATCTGTGAAATCAATTAAAAAAAAAAAAAGACTCCCTCTACTTTTCTTCCTCTGAAGGGGAAAAAATTACATGCCACATCTCTTCAAGAGTCTCATTGGTGTAAAGAGATGTTCGCCCAGCCAGTGTGGCTCAGTGGATTCGGCATCGTCCCATGCACCAGGAGGCCACATACGATTCCCGGTCAGCGCATACCCAGGTTGTGGTTTGATCTCTAGTTGGGATGCATAAGGGAGGCAACCAATCAATGTTTCTCTCTCACATTGAAGTTTCTCTCCCTCTCCCTTTCTCTTTAAAAAATCATTAAAAACATATTTAAAAAAAAAGAATTGACATTAAAAGAAAAAAGTAGCTTGAGTCAGCTTTAATGGACTTGCAACATGAAGCGAGTAGAATCAACCTCATGTGTGTATTTTGAGTCACAGAAGCCAAAAGGGTGGGCTCTCTTCCTTGGGGAGTGGCCCCCACTCAGCCGGGCACAGGCCCCTGTGGCTTTGGGAGCCTCTGGCTGCCAGTGGAGTGGGCTGACCCAGGCACTTGCCCCAGGTGGCGCAGCCCAGTGTTTTGTCACAGCCAGAGGCACCATGGGAGTTTAGGAACAGAACACAGCCCTGCTAAGGTGTGATCTGGGAGGGAGTCAGATACAGGGAGGCCACACCACCCTGACCCTTCCTCTTAGCAGGTTGGGTCTGAATTGTGGCGCGAGGCAAGCTCCTAAACCAGGCATCCTGGGCCTGTCCTGCCTCTCACGGTCCCATTTGTCGGGAACATGGGGGCAAGCCCTGGGGAGGCCTTCTCAGCTCATCTTCTCTAATAGTCCAGGCGCCGGAGCACTGAGAGGAGCCGGGGTCTGTAACTGCGGTAGGAGACTCTGCTAATGTGGGCGTCTGCAGCCAGAGGGGCGGGGAGGGTGCTCGGTGCCTCCTGTGAGCAGCTAATCATGGCATTGCCGACTCTCCTTACTTTTCCCTCCTGTTTCATTACAACCTGTTTCCACAGCTGTTTCCTGCCTTCACTCTTAGACTTGAGCTCCTAACGTTTCCCAACTGGGGACAAGGGGTGGAGGAGCCACAGTCCGTGAAAGATGGAAATTGCGGGTTCTATGGACCTCAGGTGATCTGCTCGTCTCAAGGCTCATCCCAGCGCCTACGGGGCAGTCGGTTTGGATGACAAAGCGGTAGCGAGTGCTTTCTCCCCGTATCCTGATTTTCAGAAGGGTTTTAAGTCTCTGAATTGCAGCTGTGTAGCTGGCTTCCTAGGGGATGGTATCCAGCAGGATGTCTGATTATGGAGGGCCTTGTGCTGTGTGGGCCTGAACAGCGCGGCCTCAGGTGTCTGACCTTACTTGCACATGCACACACAGAGTCTGTGGTCCCCGGGAGTGCCTCCTGCCACCACGGGGTGGGGTGGGGGGCTTTTCTCTGGTGCGCAGCTGATTCAGAAGGCTGTGCCAGGACTTCCTCCCAAACTGGCCCCCTCCCCAGGCCAAGGCGCCTTGTGAGACGCAGCTCTTCACTCGGCCACGTAGCAAGCATCTCTGTGCTTGAAAAACCATGGGGCACCGACTGGATATTGAGTGCAGCTGTCATATCTGGTATCCCTACCCGCTCTGGAGTGACCGTGCTTCATCCTGCCCGGATCCCACCTGTCCTTCAAAGTCTTGGGCAGACGACCTAGCTTGCTGACATCTTAGGGAAGCTGTCACGCTATTCCGTCTGTCCAGCTCATTAGATCCCCACCAGAGTGTGAGTTTACAAGCGGCAGGATTTCAGTTTCCTTGCTTTCCCCCCTCTTCCTTCTGCCTCACCTCTAATGGCTCCTGTCTCCTGTTAGCGTAGTGCTCTCTCTCCATCCATTCCTGTTCTCAGGAATCTCAAAACCTAGGGGACCCCATGGCTTTCTTAAGTCAGGCAGCCGGATAATTTCACTCCTCTAACTCAAAGACATACTTGGTCCGTGTTCAGCAGAAAAGTTACAGAAGTATGACCCTTGTCCCTATTCCCTCAAAAATGAGGAGTAAAGAATCTCCTGGGGGAATTGTTAGATAGGACAAGGGTCTCAAGGTCTGAGCCATTCTTACTAAACGCTATTCTTGGAAATGGTAAAATATATAGCACAGTGTTTTGTAAACCGGTCGTAAACAGGATAAACTAGACAGGAACCCAACCCATAAGTGTAGCCAACTGCAAAGAAGAAATCAACATGGAATTGACCAAATCATGTATAAAAGCAATGGCTCAGCCTCCCTTTGGGGAGGCAGAGCTTTGGATAGGAGTCCTCTGGCTCTTTTTCTTGCTGCAAGTAAACAAAACTACCTTGTGACCATCCTGTCGCCTTTTTTTAAAAAATATATATTTTTATTGATTTCAGAGAGGAAGGGAGAGGGAGAGAGAGATAGAAACATCCATGATGAGAGAGAATCATTGATCGGCTGCCTCCTGCACGCCCCCTGCTGGGGATTGAGCCCGAAACCCGGGCATGTGCCCTTGCCAGAATCCATTGACCTCTCTCCGGCCACTCCCACCCCTCAGCACATGCCTGCACTCCCCTACTGTCTGTGTCCATTGGTTATGTTATATGCATGCATACAAGTCCTTTGGTTGATCTCTTACCGCCCCCCCCAGTCTTGTTTTTTAATAGAGCACCCCAAGTGGTGAGCCCCTTGAGTTCTGTAGTAAACTGCCTGCTCCGTGCCTCCGTTTCCCTAACTATTCGATGGTGATATGAACAGCCCCACCCTTCCGGTAGAGCTGTGGTATCAAGTTAATATGAGTATGAGTCTCTGAGCAGCACCTAGCATGCTCAACCCCTCTTGCCTGTTCTAACCTCTCCGGTGGCTCCCTAAAACCCCAGACTCAAGTGCAGGCCCCCAGCTGGACAAGGTGCCACCACAATCAGGTCTTGCCCCATCTCCACCACCAGGAATTGGGTGGCAAGAAGGACACGCCCCTCCCCCTCCCCAGATCTGATATTCCCCTAGACCAGTGGTTCTCAACCTTCCTAATGCCACGACCCTTTAATACAGTTCCTCATGTTGTAGTGACCCCCAATTTCATTGTTACAAATTGAACATAATTAAAGCATAGTGATTAATCACAAAACAATATGTAATTATATATGTGTTTTCCGATGGTCTTAGGCGACCCCTGTGAAAGGGTCGTTCGATCCCCAAAGGGGTCGTGACCCACAGGTTGAGAACCGCTGCCCTAGACTGTCAAGCAGTCAAGAGGTTTCTCCAGCCCTAGCTGGTTTGGCCCAGTGAATAGAGCGTCAGACTTTGGACTGAAGGATCCCAGGTTCGATTCCGGTCAAGGGCACATGCCTGGGTTGCAGGCTTGATCCGATCCCCAGTTGGGGGCATGCAGGGGGCCAATCAATGATGATT
>NW_005358901.1:1091975-1093280 GCF_000412655.1 Myotis brandtii | reverse complement strand
ATCAATGATTCTCTCTCATCATTGATGTTTCTATCTCTTTCTCCCTCTCCCTTCCTCTCTGAAATCAATACAAATATATATTTTTTAAAAAGTTTCTCCAGGACACCTCTTCATGCTCCTGTCCCCCAGGAGTCACCCAAGTGTGATTGCCACATCTTTCCCTCCTCCTCCTGCCTCCCAAAGGCTGGCTGACTGGCTGTAGTCACCTTTCAACACCAGCACCATGTTGCCTCAATAAATGACAACCCAGCCTCTACCAGCCAGGAAAACTGAGGCCTGTCCACCACCAGGCCTGGGAAGGTTGGACAGACAGCCCTGGTCTGCCCAACTTACTGGACAGCCTTGGTGGAGTGTGAGCGGCTGACCAGGAATAAAAACCAGTGGTGAGCTCAATAATGCAGCCCTCGTCCCCCCAACACTTAAGGACGGAGTTGACTGTCCAGCTCTGTCCCAGTTCCCAGGGGGCCCCCAGTGACTGTTTAGGGCCACGTGTATAGTAGTTGCTCAAGAGATGGTGAATAAATGAACCGAATAATATCCTGCCATTTGGGGGCCTGGTGACCTTCATCAGTGATTTTTAAGTTCCCTGGGCCTCAGTTTCCCCATTCATAAATAAGGGCTCAGGACTCAGTCAGTCCCCACTCTACAGAGCTGTGTATGGTAAGGAGGAAGTGACAACAAACAGTAAGAGCTGCCTAATTGTGCATCAGAAAATTCACCGGGAGCCTTAGCCGGTTTGGCTCAGTGGATAGAGTGTGGGCCTGCAGACGGCAGGGTCCCTGGTTCCATTCCCCGTCAAGGGCACGTACCTGGGTTGCAGGCTCCTCCCCGGCCTGGGCCTCGGTCAGGATCGTGCAAGAGGCAACAATCGATGTGTTTCTCTCACATCGAGGTTTCCCTCTGTCTTTCCCTCGCTCTTCCACTTTCTCTAAAAATCATTGGGTGAGGATTAAAATAAATATTCAATGAAAACATATTAAAAATTCACCGTGAGCCCTAACAGGTTTGGCTCAGTGGATAGAGCGCCGGCCTGCGGACTCAAGGGTCCCAGGTTCGATTCTGGTCAAAGGCATGTACCTTGGTTGCAGGCTCGATCCCCAGTGTGAGGTGTGCAGGAGGCAGCTGATCGATGTTTCTTTCTCGTTGATGTTTCTAACACTCTATCCCTCTCTCCCTTCCTCTCTGTAAAAAATCTATAAAATATATTTTTTAAAAAATAAAAATTCGCCGAAACCGGTTTGGCTCAGTGGATAGAGCATCCGCCTGCGGACTGAAAGGTCCCAGGTTCGATTCCGGTCAAGGGCA
>NW_005358901.1:1088975-1090807 GCF_000412655.1 Myotis brandtii | reverse complement strand
ACACCCCTGGCCCCTGGCCTCAGTTTCCCTGGGAGGTGCCTTCGCATCCTCGCCCGCCCTTTCCCCCGCCATCGCGGTACCAGGCCCCCCGGACTCAGTCTGCGCCTCCCTTCCAGGCAGCGTTATTCCCTCCAACCACAGCCTGTGGCAGCCGCGACACCATGATCTCGACCAAGGAGAAGAATAAAAACCCGAAGGACAGCATGACGCTTCTGCCCTGCTTCTACTTCGTGGAGGTAAGGGGGCAGGGGGTCGCGCCGGCGGGGGCAGGGCAGAGGCCTCAGTCCCACCGGGACCCCCATGCTGAGGTCCAGGGGCGGCCCAGCTCGGGTCACCCTCGAGTTGGGGCGCAGCTAGAGTGCCTGGGGGGTGGGGCTGTGCCTGGGGGTGAGGATCAGAGGAGTTGGGCTCTGTAGGATGAGTAGAAGTTCGAGGGGCAAAAAGCTGTTCTGTGCTTCCCAAACAGTGGGCAAATGCTGGGGAAAAGGGGAGGTGGGACCTTCAGTCGGGGGTTCAGGCCAGTAGCTCACCTGGAGGGGCTGGAACAAGGTGTTGGGAGTCATAGGATGGTGAGGTGATGAGGGTGCAGTGATTTCCTCCAGTACTTGAGCTCTGAAGCCTGAGGATCTGAGCTCAAATCCCTCTTGTGCTGATGGTGGGGGCTGGTACACTTCCCCCAACCTCTGATAGAACAGTCCAGGCACATAATGAAGGCTTAATGAGTGTTTAAAAAGTAAAAGATAGTAAGAGCAGCCATTTGGCATATGCTGATGATGGCACAGGGTGACCTTTGTCCATCCTTTGAGGTTCAGTACTGACTTTAGTCTCCCTGTAGCCGAAACCTCCCCCTCTTGACATGCCAACAGGCACTCAATAAATGCTCCTGCGGGGGAGACCTCCTACAAATCCAACTTGGGCATTTTCCCTCTGAGAGCCCCTACCCTGATCCCAGCCCTGACCATGGGCCTGGGGTTGTCTGTTCTGCCCGGTACCTTCTCCAGGGCTAGAGGGATGGTTGAGGCCCCTCTTAAGGCGTCATCCAAAGCAGGAGTTAAGATGGGAGCCCCTCGTGGGTGTATCTGTGCCTCAGTTTCCACGTCTGTAAAATAGAGGGGGGTTTCCTGAGGCAGCCAGGCCCCCTTAGACTTTTTCATACTCTCTGGCCCCCACAGTACCACTCCTCTCTGTCCCCTGTGGGTGTTTGAGTTTGAGACCCTTGGACCAGGATGAGAGGCATAGAACACTATGAGGGTTTGCTTCCTCAAAAAGGTTCTGCCTGCCCAGCCGGCATGGCTGAGTGGTTGAGTGTCCACCTATGAACTAGGGCAGTGATGGCGAACCTTTTGAGCTCGGCGTGTCAGCATTTTGAAAACCCTAACTTAACTCTGGTGCCGTGTCACATATAGAAATTTTTTGATATTTACAACCATAATAAAACAAAGATTTATATTTTTGATATGTATTTTATATATTTAAATGCCATTTAACAAAGAAAAATCAACCAAAAAAATGAGTTCGCGTGTCACCTCTGACACGCGTGTCATAGGTTCGCCATCACTGAACTAGGAGGTCATGGTTTGATTCTTGGTCAGGGCATATTGCCTGGGTTGCAGGCTCAATCCCCATTGTGAGGCACGCAGGAGGGAGCCAATCAATGATCTCTCTTGTCATTGATGTTGCTCTCTCTCCCTCTCCCTTCCTGTCTGAAATCAATAAAAATATATATTTTTTAAAAAGATTCTGGCCCTGACCGGTTTGGCTCAGTGGATGGAGCGTCGGCCTGTGGACTGAAGGGTCCCGGGTTCGATTCCGGTCAAGGGCATGTACCTTGG
>NW_005358901.1:1086854-1088703 GCF_000412655.1 Myotis brandtii | reverse complement strand
ATCGATGTTTCTCTCTCATCCATGTTTCTAACTCTCTATCCCTCTCCCTTCCTCTCTGTAAAAAATCAATAAAATATATTTATTTTTAAAAAGATTCTGTTAGAATCTGTGCCCAATGGCTGTTTGTGGCCCACGTAAATGAGTGAGTAATCTTCCTCAGTGATCTTCCTGCAGGCACCACACCTGCGATGTGATCAAGAACAGCTCAGCTTTCCCAAACGCATTACTTTCTGTACCTCACGGGTGGCATGAGCATGCAGTGTGCCCAGCTTGTGCGGGGCACAAGACAGGATGTGTGGGGGACAGTTGCATGAATTAGTGACTCAATGGATTCCTTCGTTCATTCATTCAGCACCTGCCATGTTCTCGGGGCTGAGTGGCAGGTTGGCACATAGGGTAGGGGGCCCAGAGGACATAAAGCAGTGCAAGGGATAGAGAGATGGGTAGCCAGGGAGGGCTCCTCTGAGGAGGGCTGGGGCACCAGAGGGATATCTAAGGGCATCCATCCATCCTTGAGAGAAAAAGCTGAGAGGCAGGACTGTTTGCTGTTTCTGAGTTTTCCAAGATGGCAAGGATGGCGGAGGGAAGAAATGGATGAATGAAGTGGGTGGGTGATGGGTGGAAGGAAGGAAGCATGGGTGGATGAAAGGATGGATGATGGGTGGGTGGGTGAGTAGGTGGATGGGTGGAAGGAAGGAAGCATGTATGAATGATGGATGGGTAAATCCAAGGATTGATGAATGAATTCATGGGTGCAAGAATGGCTATGATGAATGGATGGACGGTGGCTGCTACACAGATGGATGGGTGGGTCACTGCATGATGGGTGAACTGCAGCAGGGATAAATGGATTGGTTGGTGGGTGAATCAATGGATGGGACTGAATTCATGGATGGATGAGTCAGTGAATGGGTGTGACTGAATAGCCTTCTCCCTGCAGCTGCCCATTGTGGCATCCTCCATCGTGTCCCTGTACTTCCTGGAGCTGACTGACCTCTTCAAGCCAGCCAAGGTGGGTTTCCAGTGCTACGACCGCACGCTCTCCATGCCCTACGTGGAGACCAACGAGGAGCTCATTCCACTGCTCATGCTGCTCAGCTTGGCTTTCGCTGCCCCTGCAGCCTCGGTGAGTCCCAGAGTCCAGGGGTCTCGGCCAGCCTGTGGGCACCCCCGGCCAGGATCCAGCTGAGCCACCCCCTGTCGGCAGATCATGGTGGGCGAGGGCATGCTGTACTGTCTGCAGTCTCGGCTCTGGGGCCGCGGAGGTGGCCCAGGTGGGGCCGAGGGCAGCATCAATGCTGGCGGCTGCAACTTCAACTCCTTCCTGCGGCGCACTGTGCGCTTTGTGGGTAAGTCCCTGGACAGCACCCCAACCCTCTCCCCATCTATAGCCCGGGGTGGGTGGGTCCTGGCCCCCTGGCACCGGCCCTGACCCTTTCACCTGCAGGAGTCCATGTGTTCGGCCTGTGTGCCACGGCCCTGGTGACAGACGTCATCCAGCTGGCCACAGGCTACCATGCACCCTTCTTCCTGACGGTCTGCAAGCCCAATTACACACTGCTGGGCACCTCATGCGAGGCCAACCCCTACATCACGCAGGATATCTGCTCTGGCCAGGACACCCATGCCATCCTGTCTGCAAGGTGAGCAGGCCCAGCTCCTGTGCCATTCAGTAGGGAGAAACTGAGGCACAGAGGGATTTCAGATACAGCGGGGCTCACATGGATGACTCTTACAGGAAGACCTTCCCATCCCAGCATGCCACGCTGTCGGCCTTTGCTGCGGTCTATGTGTCCGTGAGTCCCCAGGCCCAGGATCTACTCATCCTACCGCCCGCCGCCCCCGCTAG
>NW_005358901.1:1066746-1084299 GCF_000412655.1 Myotis brandtii | reverse complement strand
GGACCCGCCCCCACCTCCACTCCTGCCCCACCGCCCTGACTGCTGCCCCACTGCCCTGACTGCTGCCCCGCCCCCAGATGTACTTCAACTCCGTCATCTCCGACACGACCAAGCTGCTCAAGCCCAGCCTGGTGTTCGCTTTCGCCATCGCAGCGGGTGTCTGCGGTCTCACCCAGATCACACAGTATCGAAGCCACCCCGTGGACGTGTATGCGGGCTTCCTCATCGGTGCTGGCATCGCCGCCTACCTGGTGAGAGTCTGACCAGGGAGGCTGGCAGCCATTGGGCAGGTCTGAGAGGGGAGGTCTGAAGGAGCAGGCTAGCCCCCAAAGGGGAGGTCAGAGGAGGGGAGGACAGGTGCCAAGGCCTAGCCCTGTTCTGGGGAGACTGATAAGACCTTTGCCTCCCTCCAAAACCCCCAAGTCTTTGCCCTGTGGGGACCCTGACATGGCCTCACAGCCATCCTGAATCTCACCCCCAGGCCTGCCATGCAGTTGGCAACTTCCAGGCCCCACCCACAGAG
The DNA here is from genome assembly GCF_000412655.1 of Myotis brandtii. NCBI lineage: Eukaryota > Metazoa > Chordata > Mammalia > Chiroptera > Vespertilionidae > Myotis > Myotis brandtii. Next base: position 1,083,776 of record NW_005358901.1, on the reverse strand, counting down.
AAGCCCACAGCCCCAACACCTGCCAAAGACGCACTGCGGGTGCTGACCCAGCGGGGCCACGACTCGGTGTACCAGCAGAACAAGTCTGTGAGCACTGACGAGTTGGGCCCTCCAGGGCGGCTGGAGAGTGTGCCTGGGCCCGTGGCCCGAGAGAAGACCTCACTGGGCAGCCTGAAGCGGGCCAGCGTGGACGTGGACCTGCTGGCCCCACGCAGCCCCATGGGCAAGGAGAACATGGTGACTTTCAGCCACACACTGCCCCGCGTCAGCACGCCCTCACTTGATGACCCTGCCCGCCGCCACATGACCATCCATGTGCCACTTGACGCCTCGCGCTCTAAACAGCTCATTAGCGAGTGGAAACAGAAGTCGCTGGAAGGCCGTGGCCTGGGGCTGCCTGATGAGGCCAGCCTGGGGCATATGCTGGTGCCCGCAGAGCCCATGGCAGAGGAGGAAGAGGAGGAGGAGGAGGAGGAGGAGGAGGGAGAGGAAGAGGGGCCAGCTCCACCCTCACTCTACCCCACAGTCCAGGCGAGGCCAGGCCTCGGGCCTCGGGTCATTCTCCCACCGAGGGCCGGGCCACAGCCACTGGTACACATCCCCGAGGAGGGGGCGCAGGCAGCAGCAGGCCTGTCACCTAAGGGCAGCGTGGCTGTGCGGGCCAAGTGGCTCATGATGGCTGAGAAGAGCGGGGCCCCAGTGGCCACAGCCTCGACCCAGCCCCGCATGGCCAACCCGCCCCGACTGCTGCAGGTGATTGCTATGTCCAAGGCACCTGGTGGACCTGGCCCCAAGGCGGCTGAGACAGCCTTGTCCTCCAGCTCCAGCTCCGACTCCTCACAGTACAGGTCGCCATCAGACCGTGACTCAGCAAGCATTGTCACCATTGACGCACACGCGCCTCACCACCCCGTGGTCCACCTGTCTGCTGGTAATGGGCCCTGGGAGTGGAAGGCTGCTGGCAGTGGGGCCAAGGGGCCAGAGGGCGAGGGCACTTATGAGCTAGGGGACCTAGCTCATGGCTTTCGGGGTGGGCCCAAGCCACTGGGTGTATCTCCTGGCTCATCTGTCAGTGATGTGGACCAGGAGGAGCCAAGGTTTGGTGGTGTGGCCACAGTCAACCTGGCCACAGGGGAGGGGCTGCCCCCACTGGGCGCGGCCGACAGTACTCTCGGGCCAGCCAGCCGGGAATCAACGCTGAGGCGCAAAGCAGTTGGCCTGGCACTGGGTGAGCGAGATCCCGCCTCTTGTGAGTCAGAGGCTGAAAGCTACTACCATAAGATGCAGGCAACCCGCAGGTTCAAGGACTGAGCGCCCAGGGGCCTGGCAGGCTGGGGTGAGGGTGGGGGTGGGGGTGCAACAGCATGGGGGGTCTGGGGAAAGAGGGAAGTGGAGGCATTTTGCAATCAGACAATAAAAGGTTGAATTGGAGTCCTGGCTGCAGTCATCCTGGTCTGAGCTTCCCCTGGCCATGCACACAGGCCCCAGGGTCCTGGGCTGGCTGTAGGCTCTCAGGGGCCATGTGACCAGGGCCCCGAGCACAAAGGACAGGGCACTAGGAGCAAGGCATTGAGTTCTGTCCAATGCCCAAAGACTGCAGCAAGGTTCTAACTGGAACATGGAAAAGGTTTTGGTGTGGTTTGCAGCATCTGGGGAGTTGCCCCTTTTCAGATTCATGCTTACTTCCCAGGGAAGGCCACCCGCACTGGGACAGGACAGGTGGGACTCCCAAGCAGGGCTCACTGGCCCATAAAACTTCCCCCTGAAATCCTAACGTCATTAGGGGGGCAAACAAATGTCTGAATTCACAAAGAAAACAGCAGTGAAGACAAGCAAGCCCAATAAAGAAGGAAATGAGTGCAGGATACAGAAGAGTTTATTCAAAGTCCAGTACAGACTAGCCAAACTGCCTTCTACAATGTGAACAGAAAGCCTGCGGAAAAGGCAAGAGTTGTTATAAAATTGCTTTAATTCAGTTTTCTCAACATTACAAGCCGTAAGGCAGGCAGTGGAATGTGCCACGCTCCACGTTACAATACTGAGCCTGTAATTGCTGGTATCAAAATATACATCTGTGTCACCATAAAAAACTGCATTTGCTGCCCCTCATGTCTTACAACAGGTATAAAAAAATTATAAATATTTAATCCCTCGTCCCCACCCCAACATGAACACTTGGGGTCCAGGCCCCAGGAAGAGGGGCCAGCCAGCACAAGGGTCTGTGCACAGGGAAGCCCCTTGGACCCATGAGTGTAGGACTATACAAGGTAAAGGAGACAGTTAAGACTCGAGGGCTATTGTCCCACCTTAATGGGTCCCAGCGTTAGAGGCAGACAAAAAAAAACAAAAAACTTTGGTCCATGATTTGCAGGAAAAAAGAAACCCTGAAAGTTTAAGAGAGCCCTTGTCCTCCCAGACAGAGGACAGGCTATGTGTAAGGCATCTGAAGGTCTCAGGCCTGGGGCTTTCTAGGAAGAACCCAGGCTCCGCAGTGGCCCACCACTGCGTCTGCCCTGGAAACTAGATCCTGCCCTGCAACTTAATTACAAGGAATAAAATAAAAAGTACAGTATACAAGGTCATATAAGGAAGAAATTTAGATTACACTCATACCATTTTTATCATCTTGCTATATAAAAGGTTACTTAAAACTATTTCTTTTGCATATAAATGAAGATTAGAATATTTGGTCAACTGGAAATATTGCTAGGCACAGATGTCTGCAACTGCAAAAAAGCACAATACAAAGACTTATGATAAAACAAAGCTCCAAGCTGAAGAAGTGCCAGGGATGCACCCTAGAGGGTCTTGGCCCAGGAGGGGCACCTCAAGCCAGGGGCAGGGTGAGGGGAGAATCAAGACACTTGATTAAATGGACGATTAGGATGTCCGCAGACCCTGCAGCTGGCAGCCTCCTGCCATGCCAGGCACATGATCCCCATGGGGAAGCAGTCCCCTCTGTCCCCAAACCCCTATGCATTTGCTACTGCAAAAAAAGGCCCTGCCAAAGCAGTGGGTTTTAAGGCACAAGAAAGCTGAGTGGAGGCTTGGGAACACCCACCCTGCAGAAGGGGTAGGCACATCGTCCACGGGTCACCAAGAGCCTGAGGCCGGCACCCTATCTCCCAAAGGTGAGCAAGGTGAATTAGATTTAATTTTTTTAAAAACAGGTAAACTGATTTTCTCTTTAAAAAAATAAAATCTCTGGTCTTTTTAAGGTCACTTCAGCTGCTTTTTAAAGTGGCTATTTTCTGGAATGATGGAAGTTGTTGCCGGGACTACCCGGCAGGCTGGTCCTTGGTGGGGAGTCTAGATAGTGGACTTGGAAAAGGACACCCGCAGGTGGTGGTTCTCTCCCAGGTCGTGGTTGTGCAGGTCGATGAGTGCCTGGATGGCCTCCTCCACTGAACCCATCTGAATCAGCGCCATCTTGCGATCCTTCCTGCAGGACAAGGGGTATAGAGACAGCATGAGGTGGAGGGGGGAGGACAGAGAGGGGGGAGGGAGGGCAGGTGGGGAGAGGGTTTCATGCTCACTGGAAGAACTTGAACCCTTTGACAATTCCGCCATTGCTGGAGAAGAGTATCTTGAGATCGTCCTCAGATATGGAGGGCCTGTAGGGAGAGGGAAGACCTGAGCAGACCATCTGGCTACTCGCTTGAGGACAGTAATTCTGAGGTGAGGGAGGGGCCTGTTCACTGTTTTAGGCACCCATAGATAGATATTGCAGAACGACCATATCTTAAAGGTCTATCAAGAGTCACAAAAAACACTCCACTTGGCTTCAAAAAATGACACCAAACAGGTTTGCAAAAAATGCCACCCCCTCCCCTTCCTTGTTTGTTCTGGGAGTGTTTCAGGAAGGACAGAGGCAGCTTACAGCAGGACAACCTGTCAAAAGCCTGGTGGTTCAGGGAGGCCCGCCTCCCCCATTGCTCCCCACCATGTGCCACCTACGGGATGTTGGAAAGGTGCAGGGTGGCCGAGGGTGGGAAGATGTTCTGGAAGTTCTTAGAGCCAGGCTTCTTGAAGCGGTGCAGGGGCGAGTTCCCGTAGTCTTTGGTGAGGCCCTGGTCCTCCTGGCCCTCACGGGGCAGCTGTACGTTTTGGTGCTTGGAGAGGGTGATGCGCACAGGCTTTCCATGCAGCTTATGTCCGTTAAGGTGGCTCATGGCTGGAAAGGTAGGACCCATATGACCTAAAGGCCCCAGGCACAGGTCTGGTTCCTCACCCCATCTCCAGCCATCCCCACTTACCCAACTGGGCCTGGCTCCCATCTGCCATCTGTACCAAGGCATTCTCCTTCTTATTGAACAAAATCTTCACCCGTTGCACATCGCCATACACGCCTTCAAAAGTGTGGGGACAGAGCTCTGAGCCTAGGATCTGATGCCGCCTCCCACACCAGCCCCCATGACCCGCACACCCTCACAGGACTGGCTCTTCCTGAAGGTTTGCTATTCTGCCTCTGGGAACCTGCGTCTAGTCACAGGGACGTTAACAGGAGGACTCCCTTCAGCAAAGACGTCATAAAATCCAGGAAAGGTCAATTGCCAAAGAGCCATCACTTTACATGCTACCAACACGCTTAACTCTGCGAGAGCATGCAGGGCAATAAACCATGCGTGTCTAAAAAAATCCAAATAAATACACAAACCGAAGGCAAACCAAGTAACGAGGCAGAACTGCAAACTCATAGTACATCTTAGGGCATAAAAATAACCTCAATTAAATGAAAACAAGATAATAAAAGTGTGAATGATAACATACCGAAAAGAATAAAGAGGCTTTGGGGTGTGACTCTCTTTAGAGGACAGCAGAGCAAGGCAGCGGAGGGACAGGGAAAGGGAGAGGTCAGGGGGCGAGTTGCCATCGTCCACCACGAGGAGGCAGCCCCGCAGGCGTGCAGGTTGATGGATGATGAAGTTGTCAGGATGTTAATATTCAAGGGCAGGTTGGTTTCCGGAGAGCAGGGTTTGAGGGGGAATTTTGTTTTTATTTATTTATGGTTTTGTTTTGTTTCAAGCAACAACAGGAAGCAGAAGTACCGTGCAGTCAGTTGGCAAAGAAATTCCGGATCAGAAAAAAAATTGGGAAAGGGGAAGGGGAGAAAAGAAAAAAAGTAGCAAAAAACACAGGTCAGTAAATACATAAGAAAATCCGCAGTGTTCCATCAGTCAGATCTACACACATTCCTAGTCACAGGTCCACCTCGTGGAGCAGGCAGGAAAGCCCCTGTCCGCACAGTGAGCAGGAGACGCTGCTGCCCCTCAGCCTTGCCCTGCTCCTGCCAAGCCCCTTGCTGGGCTCAGCTCCCCCGGAACTGTCTCCTGCTGACTGCTGCGGGGAAAGTGTAAACGCTCACACAAGCACGAGGGGTGGAGTCTGTTAGTGAGGCTTCTAGAGCATCTAATAACTCAGTCAGACAAGGCACCGGCCGCCCCAGGCCAAGAGATGATAGGAGTGGTCAGACAGACGAGAAAACAGTCTGAAACGCTAATTGAACATTAATCCCATCTCTCTAGAGTTAAATATTTTGAGCCTTGATCTCACCCATGCTCTCTGAGCCAAACTTGGCCCTGAGACAAGTGTAGGTTGGCTATAGTAGGACTATGACTCAGAGTTGTGGGGGCAGCGCAGACCATGGCCCTCCTGAGCAGAGGTGCCCAGAGGCCTCCTCAAACAGAGGTGTTTTTAGCTCGAAATTTTATGATTGCTTTCATGAAAGTATCAAAAAATATTTTAACTCTAAACACTATGAAATTGGAAATGTAAACTAGGATGTTCAGGGACAGAGCTTCCAGCACAGTGGGAAGGGAGGGGAGGATGCGAGCACAGAGTGGAACTGCATAAGGACTGGCCTGTGGATTACAGGAGCGTGGCCTGCTGATAGTTTGCACTAAGACCTAGATGCACAACTCCCCTGCCTGAGCCTCCAGAAAAAAACAGCCTGAAAGAGCCACCTACCTCAGGGTTGAGGTTGCTGACCAGCAGAACAGAATTTCCAGCCCCTCCTAGGCCTGGGATGGCGATCCGGCCAGCTGCCGCCGCCGCCGCTGCCGCTGATGGGATGGCCAGAGGGGCCAGGGCCCCGTGCACATTGGGAACAGAGAGGCCTGAGGAAGAGGCAGGAAGGAAATGAGCAGTACAGCCTGCTTTCCACCAAAAGGGGAGCGAAGTCCTGCCCATCCTCATGCAAAAGGAGACACACAGGAGGTGTCTGCACTCGGCCTATCCTGGCCATATGGCCCGCTGGCTCCTTCATCCTCCTCACAGCAGATTGTACTGGGTTTGGACCAGGCTACATGCGCCCATACAGCACAAAAGCTCCAGCTCCATGAATGCAGAATCGAGCCTCGGCCTTGTGTGCATGCAGGTACCCATCACCATGCAGATGGCACACTGGGCAGGACACAGCAGGCTCATGACTGTCACATGGTAGTCGTTACATTGTGGGGCGCCCAGCCCCCAGGAGGGACGCTCAGGTGTGCCCGCCCAGCTCATGCTGATCTTACCAGGACACTTAATTCACCTACTAGGGACACAGCCCTCCAACCACTGTGTGTACACGTCCTTGCCCGGGAGGTGCTTGAAGGAATCAGACCAGAGACTGTGGGGTTAGAGTATTCTCTGCGTGGCCCTGTCCTACGACTACCCTGTCCAGGCTCCTCAGGGAACCCAGAAAGAAGCCCGCGCCCAGGAAGATGGGCTCCCCCCGTGACTGCGCCCGTCAGCTCGCATGTCGGCAGAGCTACTGAAAGGTGTGTGGGCATGCACAGTCAGTTATGGGGACCAAGACCAAGTGTTTGAGTACCTGCAGCTTGAGGAATGGCAAAGGTGGGAGGGAAACCAGCTCCTGCATACGGAGAGGCTGACATTATACCAGGTGCACCTAGAAACAAATGAGACACTAATCATTGCACCCACAACCTCCGCCACCAGAGCCGAGTGAGCCAAGCCGGCGCACCCCACACCCAGCAGGCAGGTCCAATGTCCACCCAAGCTGGGTGCTATGGCCATGGAAGGAGTGATGGGCGCCAACCTCCCTGGGCGCAGGGCGGGCATCCTGGGACTCCTGGGGCCTGGTCACTTAAGACTGAGCTGCGCGTCCTTGACTATGGCACACGGCAGTAGCAGGCACCTTCCCAGGAATCTTACCAAAGGCTGCAGCCATGGTCTGGTCCAGTGAGGGTTGGCTGTCACCAGAGGGCAGGTCAGGACGGGTGTAGTCTCGGCTCTTGTCATTGTTGTACTTGACGTTGAGGCTGGTGAGCTTAGAAAAGTCGATGCGGAGTGTACAGCAAGCGTTGTAGATGTTCTGCCCATCCAGCGACTGCGGGGGAGGAGGGGAAAGCTGTGAGTGGCTGGGGCCCTGGGGCTGAAGAAGGCAGGCAGGCGTCCCTGGGTACCCACTCACCAGCTTAGCATGCTGGGCGCTCACGGGTTCGGCATACTGCAGCAGTGCCTGGAACTGGTTGTTCTTGGTGAAAGTGATAATCTTCAGAACTGTGCCAAACTTGGAGAAGATCTGTCAGAAAAGGAAGAACAGTCAACCTCTGCCCAGGGTCTGGGTGGAAAATGGGGGCACATGGACTCCACCTCACCTGGTGAAGCACGTCCAAGGTGACTGGGTAGAAGAGGTTTTCCACGATGATCCTGAGCACTGGACTCTGGCCAGCCATCGCCATCCCAGCATCCACGGCAGCAGCTGAGGCAGCCGGTGACAGGTTCCCCGTATGAACTGAGTTCACTGCCTGCAAGGCCGCCTGGGCCCGCTGTTGGGGGGACAGCATGAGTCCCACTGCCCCCAGGCTCACACCAAGAGCCCTGTCCCACCCCAGACCTGGGAGGGGATGAGGGGAGGACGCACTGCCTGGTTGGGTGAGCTGTCGGTCTTAAGTTCCTTATGGTTGGAGAACTGGATGTAGATGGGCTGGCCACGAAGCACAGGTGTCACCGAGGTGTAGTAGTTCACCATAGTGTTGGCTGCCTCCTCTGTGTTCATCTCAATGAAGGCCTGGTGGGGGTGGGGGCGTAAGCCAGACCCAGACCCCTGGAAGAAGCCTGGCACCACACTCCTAAAGCAGGCCCAGGGCCTTTCCTGGGATGTGCTCACATACCTGGTTTTTCCCTTTCAGCATCAAGAGGTTGGTGACCTTCCCAAAAGGCAGTCCCAGGGAAATGACCTCGCCCTCGGTGACATCACTGGGAAGCTTCCGGATATGGATCACTCTGGAGGGCACACCTGTACTTCTGTTGTCACCTTTGAACTTTTTGCTGTCATTTCCGTTTGCTGAGAAGAAAGGTGGTACGTCTAACACGGAGCACCTCCTAGGCTCTCACACAGCAATATTCCCCCACCTCCTCAGAATCAGTTTCCTCCCTGACAGGATTCAAGCAGAGTCATCTCCACAGCTGGTGCACCCCTCACACACACAGCTCCCAGTAAGTGCCCATGTATGAACCAGGGCTCAAGGTCACAGCCCAAATCATTTCACCCCAGTGTTCTCGGAGCAGAGCCTACTTGGGCAGAGAGGGCGCCCCCACGGCAGGGACGAAGGGCTATGGTCAGCAGTTACCTGCAGAGGCTGAGTTGCTGCTCATGATAAAGGGTCCGTTAGTGACACAGGCAGAGAAGAGCTCGTCCGATCCCCGCTGGAAGAGAGGGCGTGCTGAAGTGGGGCTGGAGGTGGCCTGGCACATGGCTGCAGACACCATCCTCCCAGAATACCTTGCTGCTCAGCTGTGAAGACACTGCCCTGAACTGTGTCTGTCCCACCTCAAGATGGCCTCACAGTCCCAGATGTGGCTGCTTTTCGGGGGGGTGGGGGGGCTGACAAGGGATTAAAATGTCACTCCCATCTCCAGGTTCTGGGGAACCCTTACAGGGTCTGTGGACAGGCCTCAGGTCAGGTGCCTCAAGGGCAGGCCTAGCCGGCCACCTTGAGACTGTTAGACTGTCTTTAGTTATTACAAAGCTACTTGCAAACTTGAGAACAAAGGCCCCTTGTCACACTGCAGCTATTCCCTTGGTCTCCGGAGCTCGGCCTATTTTCCAGCTGTGTGAGGACACCTGAGCCGCAGCCTCATCACTCGCTGACTAGAAACACTACCTCTCTGTGAGCCAGCAACACTATCTAGTGACAGAAAACAGGGTCTGAGGGCAGCTCTAGAACTGCTCATCTGTAGGCGGGTTCCTATGACTTCTGACCTGCCTGTTTTCTTTCCAGAAACAACCTATTTACTCCCGAGTCTCAATCTAATTAAATCAACTCCCCGATCACGTTAGTCTGACTCTGGGCTTAGAAAGCAGGCAGACAGGCATCCCTCCGGTGGACCGGGGCCCAAGGACAGGACTACTTTTACTCAGGGGGTGAGCTGTATGAGGCTGCAGTGCAGTCATGCAAGTGGAGACTCAGGATGCAGCCCCCACCCAGGACAGACTCCGCTAGGAACAAGAGCATGAGCACCAGGAACTTGCAGGCTCTAGGACCTGTTGGGTGTTGGGGCAGAGCTGTGACAGGACTCCATCAACATGAACTAGGACCAAGGTTGGAAATCAGGGGAGGGTGTCTCCCCCACCCCCACTTCAGTGCCCCCTCAGGCCTGTAGCAGGAACAGGAAAGACCAGCTCAACTGGGCCTTGGCTCTCAGGGTTACGAGCCTCGCCCCTTCTCCCTCAAACTGCCTTTTTCTCAAGGACACCTTATCTTTGCCCTTCCTCCAAACTGCCAACTTAGCTGTTACTCAAACAAGCACAACCATCACCCAGGGCTGCCATCTACCCCAGGCAGAGCTGGGGTGCTCTAAAGCCCTCAGAATCCCCCCTGCCACAGGCAGGTGTCAGTACCTACTGAAGGGAGACGAGGTTTACAAACTGCTCTTCAAGAAGAGGATCAGGAATGGCCACATCACCACTGGTCCCTGCTATGTGGGCATATCCCCACATCCCAGACCCCCGGCTAGGCAAGCACCCAGAAGCCTCCCACCCCTAGTGCCCCACAGCCCAAGGCTGTGAGGGCTGCTCAAACCCCAGTGGTGCTTAGAGCCAAGGAACAGAAAGTTAAAATTGCTGGTCTCTGAGGACTGGGGTCTAATATAAAATGAAACATTCTGGGCGTGTCATGACTGAGCTTTTCCTGAGTCGACACCCAGGCCTCAGTGGGGACAAAGCCACCAGGCAGAGTGCACCTCAGCCCCAGAACCTCCTGGTGACACCAAGGGCAGGTGAGTCTCACCTGTGCAAGCCTCAAGAAGGTTCCTGCCTCTGGACTGGGAGTTCTGACCCATATCCCTGCCCCCTTTAGGCTCACAAAGGTGACTCCCCCAAAGCTGGACTAGAGCCAGGCACTATGTGGCTCCCACGTGCTGACTGCACAACCTTAAAAAGGGCATCTTAACTGCTGTCTCTGACCAGTGCCAGGTGGGCCATCATTTGAGTGGCAACACTCCTGACTCTCATGTTCCCATGGCAGATGGCCTGGTGCTCCCACATTTGTGGGCAAATTGTGACCACTTGTCCGTCCACATTCCCCTAGGCCCCCCTTCCCCAGGACACAGGTCGGGTCTGCTAAACGGCAACTCCCCCATCCCCAGAGCACAGGGACACTGAGACCACGACCAGGGCATTTGGGGAGACCCTATGGTACCTTACCCAAAGTCAATTAAGCATCTATTGGAAAAGCCCCCAAGCTGTGTGCTTCCTGCTGGGAACAAGGCACACCTGCTCCCAACAGTATGTTAAGGGGAACCTTTGCTTTTTAATCAGTAGCTAATCATTGTTAATCTCTGGACACTTCTAACTTATGGCACAGCTTGTTCTAAAGCTGGGGTGATGGTCAGTGGTGCTCAGAACCCAACCGTGCTGCCCTCCTGAGGGCAAGTAGCCCCCCAACCCACCCACTAGAACCTCGAGTTTGTCCTGCACAGGTCTGATTCTGAAAGCAGCGGTCGCCTGGGACTGGCCAGGAAGGACCACTCTACGGACAACCCCAGACAGAGCTGCTCCAGCTGGAAATAGGCAAAGCCAGGAGGATTACAGGAAGCCAGACATTTTCTGTGATGGTTACAAATGCTTCAGATGAAAGTCCCTCTCCCCTCCTCCTACCACTGAACAAACAGGTTTTATCTGCAGGAAGATCAGGATAGGCAGCCTGTGAAGACTCCACCTGGAAAAACCCAAACCCACCCCAGCAGTATGGCTCACTGACCAACCCACCTGCAGTGGACTCCCCAGCCCCCAATTCCTGCCAGCACACGGTACCAAATCTGTAGAAGTATTCAGTTGGCACCAGGCATCCCTGAATGCCACTTACTTCAGGGTACACAGGCTTGGTCCTCACCTGAGGGGAGAACTGAGAACCATCATGGCCCCACTTCCTGTGGAGACAGCCACTGCCAGCTCTGTCCTTTCTACAGCTTAAATGTCCCAAGTACCAAGGATGGCATATAAAGGGGACACACCTTCATTTTCTTTCATCTCAAAAGAAGCAATCAGATGTGCAGACCAAAAAGTACCCAAATCACAATGCCATCAAAAGTAGCACCTCTGGCCCTAGCCGGTTTGGCTCAGTGGATAGTGTTGGCCTGCGGACTAAAGGGTCCCAGGTTTGATTCCAGTCAAGGGCACACACCCAGGTTGTGGGCTCAAACCCAGTGGGGGGTATGCAGGAGGCAGCCGATCAATGATTCTCGTCACTGATGTTTCTTTATCTCTCTCTCCCATCCTCTTTAAAATCAAGAAAAATATATTTAAAAGTAAAAAGAAGAGTAGCACCTCTGTACCCTCCTATCCCACCAGCCACCTCATAAACTACTTGGGGCACAACCAAGTTTCAACTTTTTCTGCACCAAACCAACGGTACTTAGAACACTTGGCAAATATCCTCAGTCCCAATCACAGGACTCTCGCCTGAGCAGGGAGGAGGGGTCCCAAATTAGGGCCAAAGGTGCATTTACCACCGAGAGGCCACTGAACCCACACTGTTGGAAGCAGTGCCTGGAATTAGCTGGATGCAGGCAGGGCAAAGGAAAGGTGTCTGAGAGCCCAACCTGCAAACTGTCTGCCCTACACACGCTGTAGACCATGGGAGCGCTGCTGTCAGAAGAAGCCCCAGTGCTCAGCAGCAGAGGGAAGGGGCCTACAAGGGCAGCACCAGATCAGAGGCCATGCCAGCAGCAGGGTAGCAGAGTCAGCAATGCCTACCTTTGTACCAACTGCTATGTCTGGGACAATGCTGTAGAGAGAGAGAAAAAAAAGAATGTTAGCAGGTGTACTACAGCAGCTACTGCCAGGACTTTCAGGATAGGCCGGCCAGCGAAGGGCTTCTCTGGCTGCAGCCCCCCCAATGAGGTCCTCAGATAACTAGTAAGCTTAGGGCAGGGAAGTGAGCTGCCGTGCCTTTAATCTCAACTTGAAAAAGGAGCCATCATTGTGCTCTAGCTCCCCTCCCTCCCAGCAGGCCCCCAGACAAAACACCCCCTCCAAAAGCCCCAGGAGGGACACTTGATGCTTGTTGTTAAAAGCTGAAGTGCTGTTGTTTGCTTTCTAAAAACTGGAAATGCTTGGAGAATGTTTCAAGCAGGGAAGACTAGTGAGAAGGTAGCTCACAAGGCCTTGGAGGTCACAGCTCCAGGGGGATGAGAAAGGGACTCAACAAGGGAACTGTTCAAAGAATGGCATCCTCCAGAGGAAGGAGGCAGCAAAGATGAAATAATCAGATAAAATTAACACCAGTTACTCATCAACCTGGCTCCGTGTGACTGGACTTTCTCCCTGCTCCAGGCCCAGCTAGGGAAGGTGAGAAGAAACCATGGCTGCTGAGGTTCCTGCAGTGCTCAACTGCACACCAGCTCTCAGTACTAACATAAAACTCTCCTAGGCTTCTAAATGTAAACTCACAAGGTCCTTAATGACTCAAGGAGAAGAACTTCGTCAGCAACACCCCCCCACACACACACCAGGTCACCTGGCTTAGTGGCCTGTGACCAGAGCCTCCCATGATGTCACACAAAGATGTCCCCCTCACCAGCCAGGGAAAGGCTGGTCTCAGAATGGGCAGAAGATCCAACACCCGCTACCCCCAGAACAGCACGACCCCAAGCGCTACACCCTAGTCCTGCCATCCGCTGCACATCTCACCGGCTACTGCCTCTACTGTAGGGCTTCACCTCTTCAGTATAAAAAACATCATGGGCTAGTGTCCACAGGGTTTTTAAAACCTTATAGAGTCCAGGAAAAACTCAGAAAAACGGAAAGAATTAAAAACATGCAGCTTCCCGTCTGCTAACCCAGGGCAACACACTGCTCCCTGGGAGGGCCCCTCAGGCAGTTTGACATGAAATGGCCCTTCTTAAAAGGGTTTCAAACCTTCCAAAGAGAACCTGGCTGCCCGGATAATACACCATTCAAAAGAGGCTGCAGATGGGACTGGGCCACCAAGCCACATCTGGGGGGCAAAACACTCCAACTGTCCTTGAGGGAAGAAAAACAGAACTGGACCAGACAGTCCCCACTTTCCATCAAGATTTCCCTGCAGGGCCCCTTAAATTCCCACTTATGTGCACCTACAGCCCATGCCAACTGGATTGGGATTCCCTGGGAGGTCCACCCAAAACGGAAGGTGGACCCCAGATCACATTCCTCATGCCCCAGCAGTTTTTCTAAAAGGCTGAATTTAATTAAGCCTGAAACGTATCATTTAAAACCAGAGGCACAGAGATAGTGACCGTCCAGGCATTTTAACTACACACCCGCCCCCCCAGGTCAGTCTAGGGAAGGAGGGCTTTCAAAGCTCCAGATCTAAAGATAAGAACTACCTTTGGAATCTTCTGGCTCACTTTTTTTAAAAATCAGAACCTAACCCTCCCAAGGGGAAATGAAAACAATTAGACTAACACGAAAGAAAAAAAGGCCCTGTTTAAAGTTAGTTTCATTTTTAACAAGTTCTATCATTTTCCCCAGACCAGAACATCCGGGAAAAAAAAAAAAAAAAGTCCCTAAACTGGCAGACTCATGTCTCGGGCTCACAGAATACAGCTTTGTGCGTTGGCCCTAAATCTCCACAGTAAAGTGCATAGTCTTTGCAACCTCAGATCTGCTTAAGGCTATGATAACCCACAATGTAAAACCTAGATCGCCCCACCGCCCTCCCCATTTCTCTCGTCCCTGGCACACACACAAGCCCGGAGCGGCCCCTTCCCTCTCCCAAGGCGGCTGAATGGCCGGCCAGCCGGCTACACTGCCCGAAAGCTCGGGGTCCGGTGGTGCCGGCCCACGTGGGTTGTTCCGCGGGCTTTAGGGCCTGGAACTCCACGGCCGGGGTGGGCCAACTCGTGCTTAAAGAACTCCCGGGATGGCGGGAACAAAGGGAACGCGAGGGCCCCTCCCCGACACCCCCGGCCCTGGAGCTGAACCGGGAGCGCGGCCGTTCTTTGTGGGAAGCCCGGGGAGGCGCAGGGCAGGGGCGGAGGAGGGCCCGCGCCCTTCCGGGCAGAAGGGCGGCGTCTTCCCAGCGCGCCCGGGACCGCCGCGGGCGGGGGAGGCCGAGTGCAAAGTCGGTGCGGCGGGAAAGGCTGCGCACGCGCACCGGGGCCTGAGAAGAGTTCGAATAACTGCGCACGCGCGCGTGGGGGCCGGACGGGGAGCGGGAAGAACAGGACGGGGACCGGGAAGGGCCGGACGGACAGCAGGAAGGGGCACGTGGAAAGCGCAAAGGGAAGCGCGGGGGGGAGGGGAGGAGACCAGCGGAAAGGGTCGCGCGGCCGCCGCGTGTGTTCGAGACTAGCCGCGGAGAGACCGGAAACGAGCACGACGGTGGGAAGGTCTGGGCCGGCCGACCCCCGGCTCGGGAAATGTGGGGACACCTCTCGCTCCTGGCAGCTTCCCTCCGTGCCTGCGGCCGGGAGTAGGGGAAGGATCCCGGAGGCGCTGTGGCCCCGGCTCCGAGGAGGCCCAGGTGGCCGCAAGAGGAAGGCTGGAGCGCGAGAAGGGGAGGGGGAAGCGCGGATAGACATGACTCACCCGTCCATTGCACACAGAAGAGACCCGCAAGGGACGGAGTGGAGGCGCCGGAATAGCAGGAACCGACCCAACGGCTCCGAGTTATAGACTCACAAAATGGCGGAGACGCCTGAACACGTCCCTTGCGCGCTCTGCCCATTGGCTCCCGCTGCTCAGAGAGGCGGGGAGAGCGCTGCGGGCCCCCACCAGCGCCTCCCAGTGGCTAGGAGGCCGCTTGAGGGGTGGAGCTAAGGGGAATGGCAGGCGACCGTTGGAGAACGTGGCCGTCCGTCTGGGCTCAAGGCGGAAACGGCCCATGGACTCGGGGGAGGGGAGAAAAGGTGGGAGCACGTGACAAAGCCGGAACCAATGAGCCAGCAGCCCTCCTGCCTAGGGCTTTGCGGGAGAAGCCATCTTGAGAGTGGGTACGTGGCGAGTCCGGTGGCGGGAAGCGTGCTCGCCCTAGGTTGCCACCATCTTGCAAACGGGCAGGTGTTGTCCCCCTCACGCTTGAGAGCAAAGGGAGGCGCGTGGCCATTTTGGAGTCGGGCGAGACACCTATTAGGCTCCATCTTGCTTGTGGGCACGTGGCAGAAAAGTCTGATTCAAATTGAGACATTACTCCTAGGTTAGCAGGCGGGGAGGCAGAGGCCGCTTAACGCATCCCAGACGCCAGGCCTCAGTCCTCACTGCTGGCACCGAGCCTGCAGGCGCAATGTGGTCAGGGAGCGCCCCGACCGGCCTGTTGGTTTCGGAGCAGCCAAGGCCGAGTGCAGTCCTGCACACGGGGCATCTGAGCCGGGGTGGCAGAAAGCAGAATCCTGCCATCATGGGAAATTCAGAACCGGGTGCGGCTCCGTCCCAGCAGCAGGAAAAACACCCTAAACGTATTCCCAGGAGTGCTGATTCCCAGTTTCACAGGGTTGTCTGTGACGGGTTGCCCCTTCGGAGAGAAGAGGGGAAACCGAGGCCAACGAGATGGGCAGCGGGAGTTCCACATGCGATCAGGGGCCAGAGCCGGGGAGGCTGCTGAGGGTCGGCTCCCCGGCACTGCTGGTGGCACCGGCCTCGGAGCCGACGGGCATCGTGGGCTTGGCGAGGTTCTCGGTGCGAAGCAGAAGAAGCGGAAGCTGTTGTGATGATAGTTTGCTTGACGTCCCTGCCGAAAGGGGGATGTTTAAATGGCACCAGCCCAGAGAGGGAGCAGCAATGGCATTTCTCTCTCTTCTGCCTCGCGGGTTGGTTTCGTTTCACCCGCAAGCGCCCGTAGTCCTGGCAGCAGCACTCGCCGGGCCTGGCGGACCTGGACGCAGCCCAGGAGCCGGCGGCTGCCCGGGTCACAGGAAGCCGCCTGTCCTGCGGGTTTGGGCCCCCTCCTGTCCCAGGAGATCTGAAGCCCCTGAATCACTCATCAGGAGCAATGCTCCAGTGGATTCGTGGATTTACTCCCTCCCAGACTCCCGTCCAAGCTCGGGTTTGGGCACCATCAGGGCCAGTTGCTCATCTTTTGGTGACCAGTGCCAGGATTGCCTCCCCACCGCCATCCTTCATGGCAGGGTCTGGGGGAGAGAAGAGGGGCAGCTGGCATGGGGGGGGGCGTCTGAGCCATCAGACTGTGTTAGAACCCACTCTGAGCTTGGCCCTCCCAGGACTCCTGTCTTGCTCAGAGTTCAAGCCCCAGGCAGCCTGGCAGCCAGGAGGCCCACACCATTGGCCACCTTTCTGGTTTCTGACCTCACTAGCCGGCCTCCTTGGTGCAGCAGTTCCCTCTGGAAGATTCTTGCCTAAACCTACACAACTCCCTCCTTTATTCTCCCACTCTCTGAAGGCCAGAAGTCTGAAATGAAGGTGTCAACAGGTCCACGCTCCCTCTAGAGCAGCGGTTCTCAACCTGTGGGTTGCGACCCCTTTGGGGGTCGAACGACCCTTTCACAGGGGTTGCCTAAGACCATCGGAAAACACATATAATTACATATTGTTTTGTGATTAATCACTATGCTTTAATTATGTTCAATTTGTAACAATGAAA
>NW_005358901.1:1055148-1066700 GCF_000412655.1 Myotis brandtii | reverse complement strand
CAACGAAAATAATTTTATGGTTGGGGGTCATCACAACATGAGGAACTGTAGTAAAGGGTCGCGGCATTAGGAGGGTTGAGAACCACTGCTCTAGAGGCTCCAGGGGAGGAGCCTAATGCCTCTCTCAGGTTGGGGGCTCCAGGCTCTTGACTTGTAGGCACATCACTCTGGTCTCTGTGATCACGTGGCCGTTTTTCTCCCTTATTTTCTCTGTGTCTCTAAAATAGACATTTCTCATTGGATTTAGGGCCTATCGGGATAATCCAGGAAGATCTCACCTCAAGACTGGACGAAAGGGGCCACATGCTGACCTGACAAGCTCAGGGAAGACCTGCATGACGGTCTTGCAAACTCAGAGACCTAAAGTAACCACAAAGGATGGTCTGAAATTAAACTTTAACTAAAAGCAGTTATGGCCCTAGCCAGCTTGGCTCAGTGGATAGAGCATCGGCCTTCGGACTGAAGGGTCTCGGGTTCGATTCCGGTCAAGGGCACATGCCTGGGTTTCCGGCTTGGTTCCCAGTGGGGGGCGTGCAGGAAGCAGTCAATCAATGATTCTCATCATTGATGTTTCTATCTCTCCCTCTCCCTTCCTCTCTGAAACCAATAAAAAAATATATTTTTAACGTAAATAAATAATAAATAAATAAAAGCAGTTATGGTGGATAGTCCCGTCCTAGGCTGCTATCTTCACTGACAAGCTCAATCTTTACCTTAACTGAGCCTTATCTGTCTTTTTGCATCTATAATAACATATCCTTGAAATATCTGGGTAACTTGTAACTTCCCTTTTTCTGTATCCCTTGGGGCACAACCTAATGTGTCTGGGCGCCAGGACAGATACCACACATTCCTTCATTGTTATGTTAATTATTCCTGCACCCACCTAAGTATGTGTCTATCATTTTACTTTTTATCCAATCCCAGAGGTTTCCCTGCTTTGCTTTCTCCCGCCTCTCTATCACCAATGGATTTCATGTAACCCACCTACGTCCCTCCTTTGATTGCAATGTATAAAATAGAGGAAAACCCGCCTTTCCCCGGAGCACTATCCCAAACCGTTGAGATACTGCTTCCCGGCAATTGTCAACAGTTTGGCTCAAATAAACTCACAAAAATTCTTTACAGGTTTGAATGTTTTTTATGTTAACGAGACCCTTAGGAGCACCTGCAAAGACCCCCTTTCCCAAATAAGGTCATGCTCACAGGTTCAGGGATTAGATGTGAATATAATCTAATAGTGACCCCCAGCCCAACTGGTCAGTCCACAGCACCATCTGAAACTCGGACCAGCAACAAAAGGCTGCGGTGGGGCCTTCATGATTGCTAAGGCTTAGGGCAGGGCGCTGACAATTAGATCTGTGCCCCTGGTTTATCTAGGGGAGCAGCCTCCTCTTTGTCTTCCCTTTCCCTTCTCAGTGCTTCCATCCTAATCTTGCCAGCCAGCTGCTTCCCTCATGAATGTTTCAGGGTGAGCGCGGCCACATGCTCACCTTGCAATTGTTTGATAATTTTGAAAATGATACTCTGTGGCAGGAGCAAGGCTGGTGAGTGGGAGCCAGATGGGGGTGGAGGGCAGGTATTCCAGGGCCTCGGTTCTCTTCTCGAATCAGATGGGAGTGGAGGATGGGCCTCAGTTTATCTCTTTGTCAAAACCAAGGGGCAAGGCCAGGGCCTGTCCCTCTTCACCTCCCTTTGGTTTACCTTCCTGTTTCAAATGGAAATAGCTTAATAGTTCTGGATTTAGTCCCATGTTTGTTTATCCATTGCCTAGATTACAAAGCCATGGGGTGTGGGGGACCTGGGTTTGGGCTTGGGCAAGTCGCTCACATCTTCCCTCCCCCTAGAAGGCCTCCCAGACTTTCTGACCCTTTTTCCACATATTAAACTTTAACTAAAAGCAGTTATGGCCCTAGCCAGCTTGGCTCAGTGGATAGAGCATCGGCCTTCGGACTGAAGGGTCTCGGGTTCGATTCCGGTCAAGGGCACATGCCTGGGTTTCCGGCTTGGTTCCCAGTGGGGGGCGTGCAGGAAGCAGTCAATCAATGATTCTCATCATTGATGTTTCTATCTCTCCCTCTCCCTTCCTCTCTGAAACCAATAAAAAAATATATTTTTAACGTAAATAAATAATAAATAAATAAAAGCAGTTATGGTGGATAGTCCCGTCCTAGGCCGCTATCTTCACTGACAAGGTCAACCTTTACCTTAACTGAGCCTTATCTGTCTTTTTGCATCTATAATAACATATCCTTGAAATATCTGGGTAACTTGTAACTTCCCTTTTTCTGTATCCCTTGGGGCACAACCTAATGTGTCTGGGCGCCAGGACAGATACCACACATTCCTTCATTGTTATGTTAATTATTCCTGCACCCACCTAAGTATGTGTCTATCATTTTACTTTTTATCCAATCCCAGAGGTTTCCCTGCTTTGCTTTCTCCCGCCTCTCTATCACCAATGGATTTCATGTAACCCACCTACGTCCCTCCTTTGATTGCAATGTATAAAATAGAGGAAAACCCGCCTTTCCCCGGAGCACTATCCCAAACCGTTGAGATACTGCTTCCCGGCAATTGTCAACAGTTTGGCTCAAATAAACTCACAAAAATTCTTTACAGGTTTGAATGTTTTTTATGTTAACGAGACCCTTAGGAGCACCTGCAAAGACCCCCTTTCCCAAATAAGGTCATGCTCACAGGTTCAGGGATTAGATGTGAATATAATCTAATAGTGACCCCCAGCCCAACTGGTCAGTCCACAGCACCATCTGAAACTCGGACCAGCAACAAAAGGCTGCGGTGGGGCCTTCATGATTGCTAAGGCTTAGGGCAGGGCGCTGACAATTAGATCTGTGCCCCTGGTTTATCTAGGGGAGCAGCCTCCTCTTTGTCTTCCCTTTCCCTTCTCAGTGCTTCCATCCTAATCTTGCCAGCCAGCTGCTTCCCTCATGAATGTTTCAGGGTGAGCGCGGCCACATGCTCACCTTGCAATTGTTTGATAATTTTGAAAATGATACTCTGTGGCAGGAGCAAGGCTGGCGAGTGGGAGCCAGATGGGGGTGGAGGGCAGGTATTCCAGGGCCTCGGTTCTCTTCTCGAATCAGATGGGAGTGGAGGATGGGCCTCAGTTTATCTCTTTGTCAAAACCAAGGGGCAAGGCCAGGGCCTGTCCCTCTTCACCTCCCTTTGGTTTACCTTCCTGTTTCAAATGGAAATAGCTTAATAGTTCTGGGTTTAGTCCCATGTTTGTTTATCCATTGCCTAGATTACAAAGCCATGGGGTGTGGGGGACCTGGGTTTGGGCTTGGGCAAGTCGCTCACATCTTCCCTCCCCCTAGAAGGCCTCCCAGACTTTCTGACCCTTTTCCACATTTCTGTTGAACTGAACTAGGGCATAGGAGGATTAAAGAGACTACTCCCAGCTCCTCCAAGCTGGAGCTCCTCCCCCGGCCCCAGCTGGGTGGCCTGGACCCTCTCCTGGACCTTCTGGAACTCTCTCAGCCTAAGAATATTCAAAAGCTGCCTCCAGCCTGGGTCCATCAGGGAACAGCTGACTCCCCAGCTACCAGACCTCAGCTGGTCCCCTCCTCCAATTAGGCCCCAGGCCTCTTCCTCCACTATCCCTGCCAGGCCCTGCCCAGCCCCCTGTCTCTGTAAGGTAGGGAGGGGGTCTCCAAGGTGCTTCCCTTGAATTGTGGTCACCTCTCAAGGGTCTTATCATAGATCCCACATCCAGGGCTCAGACTCCCTTCCCCCAGGCCCTCAGGCCAAGGGCTAACTCCCTGGCCCTTACTCGCCCAAACCAGCCTGGCTTGCCCCTCCCCGCAGGAACCCACCCTCTCCCCAGGCCCTGCCCCAGAGCTAGAACTTAGTTTCCACCTTCAGGCTGATCCACACCCGCTGGGAGCTCAGCTAGTGCTGGGTGCCTTCCAGTTTTAACTCTTTAATCCTCTGAGTGTGAAATATTATCACTTCCTTTCCCCCAGCCCAGAGACCTTTGAGTCAGCTGCCTGAGCTTCTTAGCCTGTAAGATACCCGAGGCCGCTCCGCCTTCCCTGGGGCAAACAGGCCTGTCCAACAAAGAGTCCACATAGAGTGACCACCTGACCCAGCAACACTTCTAGGTATGTGCTCAAGAGAAATGAAACTCAAATTCACACAATCACTTGTACAGGAGTGTGCACAGCAGCCGAAAGGGTTCATTGACAGATGAACGGACAAACGAACCGTGATGCAGCCACATACACGGTGGAATATTACTCAGCCATGAAAAGGAACGAAACACTGACAAGCCATGAAGCCATCAGAGTCCCTGCTGTCCCCTACGGCTCCTCAGGGCTGACACTGACCCTCATCTCCTGGCCTCTGTGCTGGTCAGACTTCTCCATGGGAAGTCCCTCCCCGAACTGTCCTCCCAGGAGGGGGTCACCATGTGCAGCCCATGAAGAGGGGTGGGCCAGGGGTCTTTCTGTCAAGTGGTCAGGAGCCCAAATGGCTCCAGGTCATGTCGGGGCCCCTGCTGGGCACTGGGCTGTGCAGAAAGCCTGGGCCTCGGAAGATGGACGATAAACACAAAACTGAGGGCAGCAAACATCAGCAGGCGGCTGCAATGAGCCCTGCAGGAAATGCCAGAGAGAAAGGCAGGAAGGGGCTGGGGCAGGTCAGGGCAGCCTCCCTGAGCAGCCGCATTTAATTTGAGGGGGGAGGGCTGGCCACTGGACTGCTGGGCCAAGAGCGTGGAGGACGGAACCACCAGGGCCCTGTCAAGGGTTGAATCATGGTCCCAAAAGATGTGTCCACATCCTGACGCCCGCACCCATGAATGCGACCTTGCCTGGAAGTGGGGTCTGTGCAGATGTAAACAGTTAAGATGAGGTCACACAGGAGTGGGGTGGCCCGAATGCAATGACTGGTGTCCTTATAGGAAGAGGGAAATCTGCATACAAACAGGAGAGAGGCCACAGTGACAACGGAGGCAGAGACGGGGGTAATGAGGTCCCCAGCCTGGGACGCCAAGGTTGCTGGCCACACCAACATCTGCCCTCACAGCTTCCAGAAAGAACCAGCCTGCTAGCACCTTGGCCTCTGACTTCTGGCCTCCAGAAAAGGGGGCGAGTAAATGTGTGTTGTTTTAAGTCATCCAGCTCATGGCTCTCGGTCACGACAGCCACAGGAAACTCATTATGCCTCTGAGAAGTGTGGCCAGGGGGGTGGATGGTGGCGGTCCTGTCTGGGCTGGCAGCTTTGCCTGGTGACAGGAAAGTTGGCTTGCTTCCGTGGCCCTTGCAAAATTTATGAAAAGGAGGATGTCTTGATAGGGAGAGGGAATGTGAGCTGGGCTGTAAGCGATCCTATGGCCATCTGTTCACTCCGATGCCCGCCTGCCCACGGGGTCATGGGGCCATGGGCACCAGCTGGGATGGAGCAGATCAGGGGCTCTGGGCTGCCCAGCATGTCCTGACCAGGGTAGGGGCACAGACCCAAATCCTCACTCACTGGGGGTGAGGACCCCAGCCCCATCCTGGTCACGGCAGCAGAGCCTTTCCTACATACAGGAAAGCAGCCTTTCTCACCCAGAAGATTCTTTTTGCGCCCCCTCCCCCTTGGATACTGGACCATGCCTGAGGACATTTGTGGTTGTCACACTGGGTGTTCCCGACACCAGGGGGCCAGGGATGCTGCTCTATATCCCACAAGTGCCCAGGATGGCCCCCCACAGAGAGTAACTGCCCAATGTCAGCTGAGTTTAAATAAAGCCCCTGAGTCCTCTGCAGATGACCCCCCGGAAGGAGGTCAGGCTGCACAGTGGGGGGACCTGGAATCCTGGTAAAAAAGCTAATTCTGGAAGGATCCAGGCGCACTGGAGAGAACGTGCCCCCAAGACAGGCAGATAGGACTCGAGGACACAAGGAAGAGCGGCCCTTGCATTTCATAACAGGTAACATATGACACCCCAGACAGCCAGCCTTCCAGTGGTGACATTGCCGGCATCAATAGTTTATAGCAGGAACGGACACTTGATCTGGAGCCTCGGGGAGTCGGCTTGGATGGCCTCCGGGCCACCTGCCTGGGGAGGCTCCTGAGGACCCACAGGGGGTCAGGACGGACCCTGTCCCTCATCTCAGGCTGAACACACACGCCTTTGGTGCCTGGTTTTACAGAAGCCACCCTTCCCGGAGTGGAGACACTGTCGTGGGCTGAAGGGTGGGGTTGCTTACTTGCTAATCCACAGAAGAGGGAGGAGAAGGGGCCAAGGCCCCTGGCTCCAAGTTCCTCTGCAGTTCTGAACAGACGTTTCTGCAGAGAAGATGGACAAATGACCAACAAGGCCATGAGAAGACGCTCAACAACATGAGACATAGAGGAAATGCTGTCCAAACACTCACAGCGAGACGGTGCCTCACACCCACAGGATGGCCACTGTTCACGTGGTGATCACAGGGGTGGACGAGGACTTGGAGAGGTTGGAACCCTAGTCCACAGCTGCTGGGCTGTGAAACGGGCAGCTGCTGGGGAAAACAGTGGCAGTTCTCCTAAAGGGTGAGCATGGAGTTACTGTCTGACCTAGCAATTTCATCCTAGGAATTTCACTCCAAGAGAAACAAAAACACATCCACATAAAACTTTACACGGAAACAAGCAAAACACTGTACACAGCAGCATGATCCACAAAAGCCATAATGTGAGAACAACGGGTGTCCATCAACAGATAAATGTGCCCCATCCACACGCTGGAATATTACTCGGCCGAGAAAAGGAGTGAAGCACAGATATGTGGATGGGCCTTGAAACCATCATGCTCAGCGAGAGAAGCCAGACACGGAAAGTCACATAGTGTGTGATTCCATTTATGTGAAATGCCCAGAACAGGCAGATTCACAGAGACAGGAAGTGTGTTAGTAGTTGTCAGGGGCTTGAAAGGGGGATGGGGAGTGACTGCTGATGGGGGTGGGATTTCTCTTTTTGTTCCTGAGGCTTTTCTGCATTATTTTTCTTACTGAGTTTAAAATGTTGGTATGTTAAATGCTCGTTGTAGCCCTAGCTGGTTTGGCTCAGTGTATAAAGCACTGGCCTGCAAACTGAAGGGTCCCCGGGTTCAATTCAGGTCAAGGGCAAATGCTGGGGTTGTGGGCTCGATCCCCTGTAGGGGGCGTGTAGGAGGCAGCCAATCAATGATTCTCTCTCATCATTGATGTTTCAATCTCTCTTCCTCTCCCTTCCTCTCTGAAATCAACAAAAATATTTTTTTAAAATGAAAAGGCAAGTATTTATTTTTTTTTTTTTTAAAAAAGCTCACTGTAAACAATTAGGTAACTTTTTTTAAAATGAAAAGGCAAGTATTTATTTTTTTTTAAAAAAAAGCTCACTGTAAACAATTAGGTAATCAAATAGAAGAAAACTAAAAATTACCTGAAACTCCCACTACTCAAGTCAGCAGTAACCACCTTTAACCTCCTAGGCCTTCCTTTCAGGTTTCCTATATCTATTTACCTTTTTGTTTGTTTTTTAATCCTTCCCCGAAGATATTTTTTCCATTGATTTTTTGTTTGTTTGTTAATCCTCACCTGAGGACATTTTTCCATTGATTTTTAGAGAGAGTGGAAAGGAGGGGGAGAGAGTGAGAAACAGCGATGTGAGAGAGACACATCCATTGGTTGCCTCCCACATACGCCCCAACCAGGGGCTGGATCCAGCCTGCAACCGAGGTACATGCCCTTGACCGGAAATTGAACCTGTGACTCTTTGGTGAGCAGACTAAGGCTCCAACTGCTGAGTCATGCCTGCCAAGGCTATATCTATGTATGTTGTAAGGAAAATAAGTGGATATATAAATGTAGATATGTGTATACGTATATACACATACATAATGTCTGTATACACATATATAATCCCAATCATGCTAATACTTTCTAAACATTGGTTAAAAACTAAGTATCATAGTAACCAAATCCCCCTCCCCCCAAATAATATAAAATAAACATGCAGAGCTCCTGTGCCCTGTTCCTTGCATATTCCAGCTGTTCCAAGTTCACACTATTTGCTCCCCGACATTTCCAAGGCCCTATTTTCCACCACAAAATCTGAGCGGACATACAGTCGTTTTTTTGTGTTTTGTAAGATTGGCATCATGCTCCCAACCTCTATGCATCTTCCATCCTTTGAGTTTTAAATGGTCCTCAGGCCATTCACTTTATTTATATACTTTATTGATTTCAGAGAGGAAGGGAGAAGGAAAGAGAGAAACATCAATGACTAGAGAGAATCATTGATTAGCTGCCTCCTGCATGCCCCCTACTGGGGATCGAGCTCACAACCCCAGGCATGTGCCCTTGACCCGAATCGAACCCGGGACCCTTCAGTCCGCAGGCCAACACTCTATCCACTGAGCCAAATCAGCTAGGGTGCCATTCATTTTTTCATGATGCATTTTGCATTTAACAACCAACTCAGTTTCCCATGTTAGTGTAGCAAAAGATTTAAAAATAGAGTAGAAGAGGAAATAAATGTCCCCAGTAATCCAGAGGGAACAACTGCTAGTGTGTTTGAGCAGGGGCTTTGAATTTTATTTTGTAGCTTTATTGTGTTCACCAAAGTGAGACTTGCTTCCTTGTTCCTTTCCCCTTATTTTATATCCTGAAACTTTCCAGGTGATATTAACATTTCCTCTGAAACATCATTTTTTTAAATTGTAAAATATTTTTTAAATTAGTAAAAAAAAATGTGTAAAATATGCATGCCATCACATTTACCCCTTTCACCATTTTCAATCTTGCAGGTCGGTGGCATCAAGTACATTCACATTGTAGTGCAGCCATCCATCCCCACAACTCTTTCATCTTCCCAAACCAAAATTCTGGAAACATCTTCAACGTGGGCAGGGCTGCCGGCGCTGACAGTCTCACGGCCTCCTCCTGGTCAGCGTTTCTGGGGCGCCCTCCTCACGTGGGCAGCATCTCCTTCCCTGGGCTTCTTTAAAAGCAGGATGTGCTGGGGGCGTGCAGGCACGTCCAGCCCTAAATCTGGGTGCCCCGTCATTGAGGACAGGGGTCAGGCACAACGCTCCTGGCAGCCCCACCCACATTCCAGAGGAGCGGGCAGCCCTCCCCAGCACAGCTGACCTCAGAACACTGCCTCTCCTGGACCTCAGACCAGCCCGCGCCCAGGGTCTCCCTATCAGAACAGCAGAGTTCAACAAACAACAACAACAACAACAAAAAACCCAGAAAGACAGAGATGATAGCAATTCTTCGTTCCCTAAAATCGACATCTCCTTTTGTTGTTATAGTTTGGTTAATCCTCACTTGACGATATTCTTTCCATTACTTTTTCAGAGAGAGTGGAAGGAAGGGAGGGAGGGGAGAGAGAGAGAGAGAAACATGGATGTGAGAGAGCCACATGGCCCGGTGCCTCCCGCACCAGCAAACACAACCCAAGTACATGCTCTTAACTGGCAATTGAACCCCAGACCCTTCAGTGCTGGGCCCGGCGCTCCAACCACTGAGCCACACTGGCCAGGGCTACCTCTTTATTCTTTGAAGAAAGCCGCATTTCCCTCCCCTGCCCCAGCTTCTCTGTCCAGCTCGCAGAGTTTAACCCTTCCCCCTCCCCCAGCATGATCCTGGAGGAAAACTCTAGAATTCGTTGGGCAGGCACAGGCTCCTTCCTTTTTGCTGAAGATAAAACAGATCCAACCATAAAAAACACACACTCACACACATACCAAATGCTGGTGTTTATCTCCAAAGTGTGGAATGTTGTGTCATTTCCAGACATTGTATACGGTTCCGGGAGAGGGGCCTCAGCACACCAGGCCAAGGCTCCTTCAATGCCCGCCCCGTGTTCCTCCAGCAGCCTGCAAAGTTCATGCTTATTCCACCCCGCGAAGCTCTCTGGAAGCTTCCACAGGGTTCTTTCACGCCCAAGAATTCAAACTCTGAGGGGTCCCCACTCAGACCCCCAAATGCCCCTTGCAATAAACATGCCGGGAGGGAGCAATCGCAACCCCAGTAAAGACAGCAAAATTCCTTAGTGTTAATAATTTTCTTTGTTCCCTCCCACAAAGCGCAGAGGCTAAGCTAGCCTGGGTGGCCTCCGGTCCTGAACGGTCAGCCTCAGCCGCACCCGCACCCGCACCCGCAGCCGGAAGGGAACCTGGCCGCATTCCGAGCATTCCTTCCTTTGTCCCCACTTGTTTGTTTGCTTGTTTTAAATGAGATGGCCAGGAACTCCTTTTTCTTTTTGTTCTCTGCTGCCGCCAGCATTTAGGGACTTTGCATGTTCATCCAGGAACCACCGTGGGACATGCTAGCACCCTTCCATGCTGCACCCCCTCCCCCAGAGACACCACACTGGGGTTATTGCGTCTAAGTGTGTGCAGCTGGCCCTCATGCCCTGGGCCACCGCAGGCTGGTCATCCACGGCTGACTCGCCTCAGGCCACTCCCATCAACACTGTCCACTCTGCAGCCAGGACATTCCTGCTTCCCCACACTTAGCCGTTGGGAGGAGGGAGGTGGAAAGAGATTTCAGCCCCTTGCAGACCAGGCTGGGTGGTGGACACACAGGCCTGGACTCAGGGGAGTTTCGGATACTGGTTATGAAACCCGACAACCAATGGGTCCCGGCTGCCTGTCAGTAATTGAACCAACTAAGCAGATACAGGGTTGAATCGTACATGAGCGTTTATTCCGATAATACCAGCAGTATGGGAGAGCAGCAGGTCATCCACAAATATCTGTTCTGCACACCCCGCCCCACCCCACCCCACCCCATAAGCCAACTGCTTATATTGGATAGAAGGGCAAAGATTACATGGGAAAGTAGGAATTACAGGCATGGGGAAGTGGACAAGGTGTAATGGTTACAGGTTACAGGCCATGCGGGCTGGGGGGCGCCCCCGGCAGGTGCCTCCGGGACCACGTTGTTTCAGCAACAAGGTTGTTAATCTTTCCATGATGACAGGCAGTTCTTGGAAAAGGAGAACGGACCGCATTCCTGTCCCCGGGCATACAACTCTCTGCCCAGCTAGAATGTGCTTTCTCTAATCAGAACAGAATAATCCTGGTTAACAGAGCATGATTAATATTTCTTATAATTGTAGCTAGTTCCCACTATTCTATTTCTGCCCCTAACAGTTAGACAGTGGCCAGCCTTGGAGGCCAACCAGATTCCCGGTGGGGAAACTGAGGCAGGGGTTAACATCACTCCACTCCCAAACTAAACCGATGAACAAAATAGATCCAGAGACACAGAAACATGGAACAGACTGACACATCTCAGAGGAAAGGGGTGGGGGGAGGGGAGATTAACCAAAGAATTTATGTGCATTTATGCATAACCCACGGACACAGACAATAGTGTGGTGAAGGCCTGGGGTGGAGGGGATCAATGAGGTGAAAATGGGGGACATCTGTAAGACTTTAAACAATAAAGATAATTTTTTTAAAAAATATTTTTTATTGACTTCAGAGAAGAAGGAAGAGGGAGAGAGAAATAGAAACATCCACCATGAGAGAGAATCATGGATCGGCTGCCTCCTGCAAGTCCCCC
>NW_005358901.1:1034544-1054985 GCF_000412655.1 Myotis brandtii | reverse complement strand
ACAGTAGCAACATTACAGTTATGAAGTAGCAACAAAAATAATTTTATGGTTGGGTCACAACATGAGGAACTGTATTTAAAGGGCCAGAAGGTTGAGAACCACTGCTCTATCCACTGAGGCAAACTGGCCAGGGCAATAAAGAGAAATTAAAACAAAACAAAATCATTCTCCCAGGTCCTCAGCTGGATCCACACCGATGTGTGTGCATTTATGTCCCCCGTGCCTGGTGCCCAGTGCACTTGGAGGCAGACTGACCTGGGTGGGGTCCTGGGGTGGGGGTGGGGGGATTTCAGGAGCTGTTCACCACCCTGCGCCTCCCTGTGTCTCTAAAGGAGGGACCAGGGTTGCCCCGTGTGGAGCTGAGGCACTGGTCTGTGGAGAGCCTTCGACCCTTAGAGAGGAAACCTCCCTCGGTGTGACCGTGACCTCCCCCAGGAAGGAAGCAGGACAGACCAGCGAGCACCGGCCAGGCCTCCGCATGGTCCCAGCACTCAGGGGGCTGCAGCTGCTCCAGTGAGACTGTTCTCAGGGCACTGGGGTGTTGGGATCGGGGTCAGTCCTCACAGGGGCTATCCTAGGGCCTTTACTGTTACACAGGCCCGTCACCGCGGCCAGCACAGAGCAGGCACACAGCAGCTATCACAGGGTGTGAACAATCCGGGAGCAAAGCCGCTTTGAGCACGAATCCTTTTTATAAAAAACATGCTTTCATTGATTTTTTAGAGAAAGGAAGGGAGAGAGATAGAAACATCGATCAGCTGCCTCCTGCACACCTTGAACTGGGGATCGAGTCCACCACCCGGGCACGTGCCCTGACCTCCTGTGCACGAGATGACGGCTTTGAGCACGAATCCTTTTTATAAAAAACATGCTTTCATTGATTTTTTAGAGAAAGGAAGGGAGAGAGATAGAAACATCGATCAGCTGCCTCCTGCACACCACCCGGATCGAGTCCACCACCCGGGCACGTGCCCTGACCTCCTGTGCACGAGATGACGTTCAACCCACTGAGCTACACAGGCCAGGCTCCTTTTTTAAAAATTGAAGTGAGCCGTAACCGGTTTGGCTCAGTGGATAGAGCATCAGCCTGCAGACTGAAAGGTCCCAGGTTCGATTCCGGTCAAGGGCATGTACCTTGGTTGTGGGCACATCCCCAGTAGGAGGTGTGCAGGAGGCAGCTGATCGATGTTTCTATCTCTCTCCCTTCCTCTCTGTAAAAAATCAATAAAATATATTTTTTAAAAAATTGAAGTGAAATTCACATAACATAAAATTAATCATTTTAAGTGACATTTACTATATTTTCAATCACCTCTATCTAGTTCCAGAACATTCCACCACTCTAAAAAGAAGCCCTATCCCTATTAGTAGCCACTCCTCCATCTCCTCCCCAGCCCCTGACATTAACCCACTTCCTGTCTGTGGATTTGCCTGTGCTGACATTTCACATAAATGGAATCACACTGCATGGCCTTTTGTCTGGCTTCTCTCACTGAGCATCGTGTGTTCAAAGTCCATCCACGTTGTAGCGAGTGCCAGTGCTTCACTCCTTTTTAAAAATTTTTTCATTGAATTTATTGGAGTGACGCTAGTTAATAAAATTATATAGGTTTCAGGTGTACAATTCTATAATACAGCATCTGTGTATTGCATTGGCTTTGCTCCTTTTTATGGCTGAATAACACTTCAGTGTGTGGCTGAACCATGTGGTGTTGGTCTGTTCACCTGCTGTTTTGCTTTTTGGCTGTTGTGAATTGTGCTGCTGTGAACAGTCATACACATATTTTTGTTTGAATAGCTGATTTTGTTTATTTGGGGTAGAGACCTAGCCGTGGAATTGCTGGGACAGAGGTAACTAAGTTTGGCTTTAAAAAAAAATATGTTTTCATTGATTTTTTTAGAGAGAGAGGAAGGGAGAGGGATAGAGAGATGAAAACACTGATGACGGAGAAACATCGATTGGCCGCCTCCTGCACGCATTGAGCCTGGGTCTGTGCCCTGACGGGGAATCAAACTGGGCAGCTCTTGATTCACGGGTTGATGCTCAACCACTGAGCCATACCAGCTGTGCCGGCCTTTTTATTATTATTTTTTTTTAATCCTGAGGATATGATTTTTTTAAAATGTATTTTATTGATTTTAGAGAGGAAGGGAGAGGGAGAGAGATAGAAACATGAATGATGAGAGAGAATCATTGATTGGTTGCCTCCTGCACACCCTCTACTGGGGATCGAGCCTGGAACCCAGGCATGTGCCCTTGGCTGGAATCGAACCTGGGACCCTTCAGTCCATAGGCCAATGTTCTATCCATTGAGCCAAATCAGCTAGGGCCTGAGGATATGATTTTATTGATTTTAGACAGAGAGGAAGAGAGATGGAGGGGGAGGAGAGGAACATTGATGTGAGAGAGATATATCGATAGGTTGCCTCCCGCATGCACGCCAACTGGGATCAAACCCACAACCCGGGTATGTGCCCTGACCAGGAATCAAACTCGTGACCCTTTGGCGTACAGGACGATGCTCCAACCAACTTAGCCACACCTGCCAGGGCTCCAGGTTTGGCTTTTTGAAGAACCACTGCCCTTCCTGCAGGGCTGGCTTGTCTTACTCCATCCCCATCCATGAGCAGGCTCCTCCGTGGTGTGGATGCACACAGCGCCCGGTCCGAGCTGCTGCTTTCGGCCCCCGAGGTTGCCCTGGCCGAGTCAGGGCTCGCTTGGTGAGGCTGTGTTACACCAAGTTTGCGTTGTTGTCATTTGAGAGCTACGTGCACGGGGGGGAGGGGGGGGGAGCCTGGAATGAAGCCCCCTGCATCCTTCTCCTGGTGCTCAGGTGTAGGTGGATCCAGATGAAGCTGCTGCTGCCCAGGAGACCTGAGGCACCACAAGGCAAGTCATGGAAGCGAGTCTTCTGCCGTTTTACTGGGGAGGGGGAAACCTGGACCAAAACACCCTGATCTAGTTTTTCGAATATTAGAGCCCTCGTGTGCAGAGAGACAGCTCATCGGAGAGCACTTCCTGGCCCTCGGCACTAATAAGGTCCCCTTTCTGTGAAAACCCTCGCATTGCCCGCTCATCTTCTGCAGAGCGGCTCCCCAGCTCTCCTAGGGGAAGGTTCGTGGACGACAGAATCAAGGCTGAGTCCAGCCTGGAGCTGGTCTCCACCTCCCATCTCTTCTGCTGAACCTCTGTGCTTCTCCCCACCACGATGACGTCACCTACTTCACCATCGCATCTGGTTTTCAAAGCGTTCACACACGTCACCTTGTTTGCTCCCTCCACAGAGCTAGCCAGCAATGCAACGAGTTTCTCTTCCCCCATGGAAGCTCCATGGCCCACAGGAAGCCCTTGTCTGTGGTGAGTGCGTCCTCCGCCACCACCGCCGCGGCACAGGCCCCGCTGAGAGGCTTGCTAGCAGCCGGAAGCCTCATCTCCACCAGCATCTTGGTGCCAATGAATACATACAATTGTTATAGGTCAATCATCCTCAGAAAAGCTGGGAAAAGGACTGTGGAGAAGGTTTGCTCCTAGAAAGATGAACTGGTGGAATAAGTGAAGTGGTGAGTTAGAACAGACTTTTTGTTTTGTTTTTTAATATATCTTTATTGATTTCAGAGAGGAAGGGAGAGGGAGAGCGAGATAGAAACATCAATGAGGAGAGGGATTCATTGTTCGGCTGCCTACTGCACGCCCCTCACTGGGGGTCGAGCCCGCAACCCGGGCATGTGCCCTGCCTGGGAATTGAACTGTGACCTCCTGGTTCCTAGGTCGACGCTCAATCAATGAGCCACGCCAGCCGGGCTGGAACAGACTTTTTTAGTATACCCACCTGTGTTGTATAAATTGTACCTGGTAAATATATATTTTAAAACGACGCAGAGCCTTTGGCCAGGTCAGTTGGTTGGAGCACCGTCCCTACACCAAAAGGTTGTGGGTTCGGATCCTGGTCAGGGCACTTACCTAGGTTGCAGGTTCGATCTTCGGTAGGGGCTGGGAGGCAACCAATCAATGCTTCTCTATCACATCGATGTTTCTGTCTCTCTTTCTCCCTTCCCCTCTTTCCAAAATCAATTAAAAACGTATCCTCAGGTGAGGATTTAAAAAAGCCCACAACTATTCAGAAGAAATAAATTATAAAAATCAATGGTTTCTAGTATATTCATAGAATTGTCCAACCATCAATACTATTAATTCCAGAACATCCTCATCACCTCCCCCCAATAATCCTTCCCATTAGTAGTCACCCCCATCTCCCTCCCCAGCCTCTGATCCACTTCCTGTCCCTGTGGATGTGCCTGTTCTGGGCATCTCACAGAAATGGGATCACACACTGTGTGGCCTTTTGGGTCGGGCTTCTCTCACTGAGCGTCATGTGTTCAAGGTCCATCCACGTTGTAACGAGTGTCAGCGCTTCGCTCCTTTTCAGAGCTGAGTACTATTCCAGTGTGTGGAGGGACCACATTGTGTTTGTCCATTCACCCATCGACGGACACTTGGGTTGTGTTCACCTTTGGCTGTTGTGAATTGTGCTGCTGTGAATGGCGAGTTTTGAACATGGGTGTACAGGTTGTTGCGTGTTCATATGTTTTCAGTCCTCGTCTTCATTTCCACCGAGGAGGGGAATGCTAGGTCACACAGTGATTCCCTGTTTGAACATTTGAGGAATGGCCTGGCCAGCAGTTTTGACATCCCGACTGTCTCATCCAGGGCATGGAAAGGGTGAGGCGGCCGCCTCTCTGCTGCTCCCTGGGGAGGAATCATTCATCCTGCCAATGACTTATTGATGAGAGCAGCTCAGTGGGACCAGGAGAACTTTCCATGGGTTCCTATTATCAATAGGGCTGGTGTGAGGGCACAAGGGGGGAGGGTCCTGGCCCCACTTCAGACCCTGCCTGTGCCACTTTCTAGGACCTGGAATCAAGAGAGAGGTGTGGTCAGGGCTAACTTGCCCCTCAGACACCAGCCAATTTTCAATTCTTTTTTTTTTATATTTTATTGATTTTCTACAGAGAGGAAGGGAGAGGGATAGAGAGCTAGAAACATCGATGAGAGAGAAGCATCGATCAGCTGCCTCCTGAACACCCCCCACTGGGGATGTGCCCGCAACCAAGGCACATGCCCCTGACCAGAATTGAACCCGGAACTCCTCAGTCCCCAGGCCGACGCTCTATCCAGTGAGCCAAACCGGCCAGGGCCCAATTTTCAATTCTTTTGTGAAAAATTGCAAGACCCCAGCCCAGCTGGCGTGGTTCAGTGGTTGAGCGTCTTACTATGAACCAGGAGGTCATAGTTGGATTCCCCATCAGGGCACATGCCCGGGCTGTGGCCTTGATCCCCAGTGTGGGGCGTGCGGGAGGCAGCCGATTAGTGATTCTCTCTCATCAATGATTCTATCTCTTTCTCCCTCTCCCTTCCTCTCTGAAATCAATAAAAATACTAGAGGCCCAGTGCACATTGAAAGAAAATTAATTAGAAAGTGGCAGGTGGGGTGGGACTGGGCGAGAGGGCCAGACAGGCCCTGGAGTCAACCTCCCGTGGTCCCTCCCCGGCCAGCTCAAAGGGCGTCTGCAGAGTGAGGGAGGTCCCTCTGGCAGGTGGGGTCCCTCAGCCTGGCCCGTGAGGATCGGGCTGAAACCAGCTCTCCGACGTCCCCTGAGGGTTCCCAGAGTGTGAGAGGGCGCTCTGCAAAGTTGCTTTCCCTCGGCAGCTCCTGTGTTGAGCATTTGCCCCCTGGTGGTCAGTGTGTGTCATACCTACCGGCTGGTCAGATGGTTGGTCAGATGGTCGGTCGGTCAGTTGGTCGGTCAGACAGTCGCTTAGCCTTTTATATAGAGAGATTTTTTTTAAAAAGAAAGAAAAGAATTGCAAGACCCCAGACATTTAATGCCCAGAAAGGCTGGGCACTGATGACCCAGGGTGAACACACAGCTTTCAGCTGCCCGCTCTGGCACCTCCCAGCACCCATGGCCCCTTGGGGGACCTAGAAGTGGACAGGGATGGGGCACATCCTCAGGGAGCCCCTGTGGGTGGCCATGTCCTCATTCCACACCACATAGTTACACAAATGATTGACCTACGAGGCAGCCAGCCAGAGCGGACAAGACATAAATAGTGGCTTTCCGTCTCCAGCCCCTTCCATTACATTTGGCAGGAAATGAGGTTTTGTAACTTGAAACTGGGGGTTTCATGCCAAACCTGCAGATTTGCTAGAAATATACTAATGTGGGCGGCAGCGGCGGGGAGGGGGGTGCCTCTTCCAGAAGCATCCCTCCCAGGCTTCTACTCAGATCAGGGGCTGCTGCCTCAGGGGACCCAGGTTAAGTCAGGGTGCTTCTGAGAACCTTGGGCTCTTTGTGAATGAAGCCAACCCCATTTTCTCTGCCCTTCACATGGAAAAGCTGATGCTACTGTTGGCAGACTATCTCCTCAATGATTCATCTGCTGAGCCTCCTTGCCTGTAGAATGTATTTCTAATTAAAATATTTACTATTTTATTTTAAACAATTTGGTTTATCCAAATACACCATTAGGGGAGTCAAAAGGCAAAGCACAGGCTGGGAGAAGGTATTTGCAGTGCATAATGCAACGAAGAACTCAGGTCTAACACATGTAAAGAACTCTCACAAATCAATGACCTGAAATCAGCCAACCCAAGTTAAGAAAATGGGCCAAGGACTTGAAAAGGCGGGTCCTGGGGAAGGACCCCCAAAGGCCATGAGCATGTACTTGACAGAGCCAGTCCACAGGGAAGTGCAGATTAAAACGCCAGGGAGGGACCACGGCCATAGGAGAACGGCTAAAACCAAGATCAGTAGTGCCAAGTGCTGGCCAGCACCTGCCAATGGGAACCTCTGGTATCACAGCAGACGCGAATGCAAAGGAGGCAGCCACCTTCAGAAAGTTCTAGAGAGGTCTTCTTTCAATTGAGATGTAATTGCATCCCATACAAATCCACTATTTTAGAGTGGACCATCCAGTGGTTTTTAGTACGTTCACAGACTTGTGCGACCCTCACTACGGTCTAATTCCAGAACATTCTCATCATCTCACAAAGGACACTCCGTGCCCACAAGTTGTCACTCCT
The DNA here is from genome assembly GCF_000412655.1 of Myotis brandtii. Lineage (NCBI taxonomy): Eukaryota > Metazoa > Chordata > Mammalia > Chiroptera > Vespertilionidae > Myotis > Myotis brandtii. The sequence goes on along the minus strand of NW_005358901.1, from coordinate 1,047,900 downwards.
CGCTCAGCAGGTCCCAGGCAGGAAACCAGCACAGGAAACCTGGTTTGCAGGAGCAGGACTGGGAGAAATGTATGCATTCTGTTTGGACTATAAATACAAAAATATGCATTTAAACCTAAAATAGTGCCATGAGGTGTGTGTGTGTGTGTGTGTGTGTGTGTGTGTATGTGTGTGAGTTTGCCATGAGGTGTTTTTTAAAATATATTTTAATGATTTTTTAACAGAGAGGAAGGGAAAGGGATAGAGAGTTAGAAACATCGATGAAAGAGAAACATCGATCAGCTGCCTCCTGCACACCCCCCACTGGGGATGTGCCCACAACCGAGGTACATAACCTGGGACCCTTCAGTCTGCAGGCCGATGCTCTATCCACTAAGCCAAACCTAGGTACATGCCCTTGACCGGAATCGACCCTGGGACCCTTCAGTCTGCAAGCCGATGCTCTATCCACTAAGCCAAACCGGTTAGGGCTGCCGTGAGTTTTAATACACCCTCACTCGAGGATGCTTTATTGATATTGAGAGAGAGAGAGAGAGAGAGAGAGAGAGAGAGAGAGAAACATTGATTGATGTGAGAGAAATATCAATTGATTGCCTCTTGCACACACCCCAACTGGGGATTGAACCTGTAACCTAGGTATGCGCCCTGACTGAGTATCAAATCTGCAGCCTTCTGTTGTATGGGACGCCGCTCCAACTAACTGAGCCACCCAGCGAACACATCCTTTTTTAATTTTTCAAAAATTTACAACTACTTTAATGTGCTGGGGAAGAAACCCATTAACATATGTTTAACTACATTAAAATGTATTAGAGGGCGTGCGTTTTTCTCGGTAATATGGCGTGATGGACTCCATCCACCTCCACTCCCTCTCTGCTGTTCCCAGCAGCCCAGGGGCCTTTTGTGGGGCTGGGGCTGTGCTTCCTCCAGCCTGGGCGCTAGGCGGCGCTGGGGAGCCTCGGCCAGGGAGAGGACCTGGAACTTGCAAGAGGCAGTGGGCAGGCGTCTCTGGGCGGGTGGGAGCAGAGATCACATTGCTGGTGTTTTGCTGCCCTCTGGTGGCAGCATGCAGTTGCTCCTCTCGGCCTCAAATCAGGAAGTTGCTTTTAAGTCCTAAGTTGTCTGGTGAGGATTGGTTTATTTACTTATCTATAGTAACCAGAACCAACATCTATTCAGCACCGACCTGGGGGTCAATGAGGCTGGGAGAGGAATGGGCAGTGATGATGGACACCTGAGCCAGCAAGCCAAGGAACCCAGCCAGGGGACACATGAGCTCCACGCCCAACGTTTGGCCTTTGGCAGCCACTGACAACCCATCGTGTCACAGATAAGCGCACGGAGGGACATAAACCACTATATCCACCTACTCGGTCTGTCCTCAGGCCTGCAAAGGCCCTGTCTCCAGTGACGTTACATTCGGAAGTTCCGAGTGGACATGAGTTTGGGGGAGCCCTGTTTAACACAAGACAGCAAATGCCTTTGCAAAGCAGGGCACCGGGGTCCGGCAAATGACCTCATATTTCAGATCCAGTTTTCACCCCAAGGTAGGTCCTACTGGAAAGACACCTGGAATTTGCTTCAGGGACCAGGCTTAACCCGCTCCCCACCTTACCGTGTATTTTTATTGATTTTAGAGAGGAAGAGAGAAGGAGAGAGAGAGAGAAATATCAATGATGAGAGAGAATGATTGATTGGCTGCCTTCTGCACACCCTACACTGGGCATCATACGCCCCACACTGGGGATTGAGCTGGCAACCTAGGCATGTGCCCTGACCAGGAATCGAACCGTGACCTTCTGGTTCATAGGTCAACGCTCAACCACTGAGCTATGCCGGCCGGGCTAGGAGGATATAGTTTTAAAGAAACTGTTCTCACAAGGCCATCGCTGGTTTTTATCCAATTATAGTTTCTTCAGCACTCTTGTAAAAAAGGAAATGTGGTGCTCGCTTCGGCAGCACATATACTAAAATTGGAACAATACAGAGAAGATTAGCATGGCCCTCGCGCAAGGATGACACGCAAATTCGTGAAGCGTTCCATGTTGTTTTTTTTTTTTAAAGGAAATGTGGTAAAAGAGACAGGTGTTCTCCCTCATGGGTCCACTCAGAGCCCACCTGGAGCGAGGTCAGGCGCGACCTCGGAGGCCTGGGGCCTGTCTGAAGCGTGGACGCTGCTCTCCTCTGGCCCAGTGCAGCTCCATAAAACCTGGCCAGCCTGGCCAGAGAGTGGGGACTTCTCGAGAGAAGCGAGACATCCAGATTTTAAAATATGTCCTGCTTTTTCACTGTTGGCAACTTCTTTTCTTTTTTGGTTAATCCTCACTTGAGGATTTCCCCCTATTTATTTATTTAAAAAATATTTTATTGATTTTTTACAGAGAGGAAGGGAGAGAGATAGAGAGTTAGAAACATTGATGAGAGAGAAACATCGATCAGCTGCCTCCTGCACACTCCCTACTGGGGATGTGCCCGCAACCCAGGTACATGCCCTTGACCGGAATCGAACCCGGGACCTTTCAGTCCGCAGGCCGACGCTCTATCCACTGAGCCAAACCGGTTTCGGCGGCAACTTCTTTTTTTTTTTTTTTTTAAATATTTTATTGATTTTTTACAGAGAGGAAGGGAGAGAGATAGAGAGTTAGAAACATTGATGAGAGAGAAACATCGATCAGCTGCCTCCTGCACACTCCCTACTGGGGATGTGCCCGCAACCCAGGTACATGCCCTTGACCGGAATCGAACCCGGGACCTTTCAGTCCGCAGGCCGACGCTCTATCCACTGAGCCAAACCGGTTAGGGCCCCTCTATTTTATTTTTAAGGAGAGTGGAAAGGAGGGAGGGAGAGGGAGAGAGAAACATTTATGTGAGAGAGACATATCGATTGGTTGCCTCCCGCACGCACCCCAACTGAGGCCGGGATTGAACCTGCAACCCAGGTACCTGTCCTTGACCAGCAATCGAACCCATGACCCTTTGGTACGTGGGCCAATGCTCCAACCACCGATCCACACCAGCCAGGGCTGTTGGCAAAATCTTTAAAACAAACAAAAGTAAAACACTGGTGGCCGAGGAAGAGAAGTTTGTGTTCTGAATGTCAAGGGCAAGTAACTATCATTCACCTCATTTCATGGACCCATCAGTTCTGTGGGCCAAGGGGTCATCTCCCCTTTGCTGATAGGGAAACTGAGGGTCTGAAGGGGAACATAGCTGGTTAACTTAAGCCAACCCAATGATTAAGCGCTAGGGATGAGGTTTGAACCCATTCACCCTACCAGAGCCCATGCCCCAACCCCACTTCAGGTCCTCCCAAAATGGCCAGAATTCCGAGGTGGCCCCAAGAATCTTGCCCCCGTGTACACACCCCGTGTAACCCCCTTGAGTGTGTGTAGGACCTTATTTGGTAAAAAGTGGAGAGGGTTTTTTCAGATGAAATTAATGTTCCCAAATCAGTTGACTCTGAGTTGACCCAAAAGGAGATTATGGCGGGTGGGCCTGACCTAATCAGGCAAGCCTTTTGTAACGGCCTGGGGAGCAGCCAACAGCCCTGAGTGAACTGCTCTTGGAGCATGCCATGTGGCGAGGACCTGGGGGGGCAGCAAGAAAACCGGGAGCCACAGGGCCATTGGACCAGGAGGGGTCAACCTTGGGGCTCTTTATTCCCTGCCTTCTCTCCACAAACATTTCGCACCCACCTGCACTGGCAAAGCGTAGGGACTCCACCAGGGACCTCCAGGTCTGTCCCCCTATCTAGCTCTGCCCTGTCCTCCACGGTCTGTCCTCCCCAAAGTCACCAGAGGGCGCCTGTGAGCACCCACTCTGTTCTGCCCACGGCCTTCATGGCTCCCACAGCCCTGGGGTAAAAGCCCAAGTCCTGCCCTATCCATCATCTCCTCCCGTCACCTCCTCCCTCTATCCCCCTCACTCATTCCACTCCAACCACACAGTTCTCCCTGCTGTTCCCCGGGCGTGCCGTACGGGCCTGGCCCAACATCATGGCCTTTGCATGTGCTTTTGCATGGCCTTTGCATGTGCTGTGCCCGCTTCCTAGTTATGTTCCTCTGGCTCATTCCTCCACCCAAATCTGGCCTTTGCTTCAAGGTCACGTCTTCCGAGAGGCCTCCCCCGACCGCCCTGATCCAGGAAGTCACCTCATCACTCCCTGCTTACGGTTCTGTTCCTGCTTACGGTTTTCATTACCTTGTTTTATGTCACCAGCCATTACATCACACATCTAAGTGTCATTGTTTAATCCCTGTGAGCTCTGCAGCATGGACACCGTGCCCCTTGGTCCCGGCTGGGTCGCAGTGATTTGAACAGCACCAGCCACTTAGTAACTGATGAGAGACTGCGATATTTATTGAGCACCTATGGTTTGCTAGGCGATGGTCTGGGCACTGGGTACATGACAGGGACAAGACAGACACTCCCTTCCCCCACCCATCATGTGGCCAGCCTGGTGGGACAATAGATATGAATCAAATGATCACACAATGGTTAATCAGAGCCAACACTGATGTGGCATTTGTTGTATGTATACCAGGTAGTAGTACCCTGTTAATCAGTTAGTCCTCACCACTGCCCTGTGAAGGTGATATTATACCATTGATATCCTGTAGTACAAATGGGGAAACTGAGGCACAGGGAGGGTAAGGGTCTCCCCAGGCCCCGCGGTCTGATAGATTATTCCAGGAATAGTCCTCGTGCCCGGCCTCCCATGCTCCTATGTAACCCTCTTGTCCTGACTCAAGCCTGGTCATGTGCCGCATGCGGCTGGAGGGACAGCAGCACGTGTGACACGTGCATTTGAAGTGCTCATGTGTCAGGACCTGCCTGCCTGCTGCTCCTGGATGCCCACAGGTCCCTCAGGGGGAGGAGCCGGCCAGTCTGGCAGTCGCCCCGTCAAGGGCAGCCAGATTTAGTAACTACACATACAGGATGGCCAGTTACATTTGAACTTCAGAGGAACAATGAGTGATTTTTTCAAGCATCCATATGTCCCAAATATTGCATGGGACATGCTTATACTAAAAAAGTCATTTGTGCCCTAGCTGGTTTGGCTCAGTGGATAAAGCGTTAGCCTGTGGACTGAAGGGTCCCGGGTTCGATTCTGGCCAAGGGCACATGCCCGGGTTGTGGGCTCAAACCCCAGTGGGGAGCGTGCAGGAGGCAGCCAATCAATGATTCTCTCGCATCATTGATGTTTCTATCTTTCTCTCCTTCTCCCTTCCTCTCTGAAATCAATTAAAAAATTATATATATATTAAATATATATAATATATTTATGTCATATGTTGCCCAGCCAGCATAGCTTAGTGTCTGAATGTCAACCCATGAACCAGGAGGTCATGATTCAATTCACCATCAGGGCACATGCTCAGGTTGCCGGCTCAATCTCCAGTGTGGGGAGTGTGATCCCCAGTGTGGGGTGTGAAGAAAATCAATTAAAAAATTATATATATATTAAATATATATAATATATTTATGTCATATGTTGCCCAGCCAGCATAGTTTAGTGTCTGAATGTCAACCCATGAACCAGGAGGTCATGATTCAATTCACCATCAGGGCACATGCTCAGGTTGCCGGCTCAATCTCCAGTGTGGGGAGTGTGATCCCCAGTGTGGGGTATGAATAAGGCCGCCAATTAATGATTCTCTCTCATCATTGATGTTTTTATCTCTCTCTCCCTCTCCTTTCCTCTCCGAAATCAATAAAAATATGTATTTTTAAAAATCTGCTATTATAGCCCTTGATGGTTGGTTCAGTGAATAGAGCGTTGGCCTGCGGACTGAAGGGTCCCTGGTTCGATTCCGGCCAAGGGCACATGCCCAGTGGGCAGCGTGCAGGAGGCAGCCAATCAATGATTCTCTCGCATCATTGATGTTTCTATCTTTCTCTCTCCCTCTCCCTTCCTCTCTGAAATCAATAAAAAAAAAAATCTGCTATTATAAAAAAAGTCATTTGTTATTGGCCTAAAATTTACATTTAACTGGTGTCCTGGGTTTTATCTCACAACCCTGCCCCCTCATCCGACGGCAGCCCTGACTCCACATGCATGAGAGGGGTTCCCTCGAGGCATGGCCTCCTGAATACCCCACGACCCTGCAGGAGTCAATTAAACAGGAATGATGCTCAGAGGGAAGGGAGCGGGTGCTGCAAAAAGTGCTGAGAAGCAGGCCTGGGAGGGAGGGAGGCAGGGTTCTGGCATTTTAGTCAGAAGCTCGTTTTGTATTTCAGCCTTTCTAATGGCCTGGAGAAAACGCTCCTCCCTTCTGGGATCATAATACAGCGAGCCGGGGAAGCCAGGGAAAAGCATCTACAGCTCCCAGGAACGAGCGAGGGCAGCCCAGGCCCGCAGATACAAGATCTGAGAAGTGCCGCCCACTGGGCCGCCCGGTTTCGTTTCACCCTGAGAGTCCCTCCACTTTGCAGACAGACCCGCCCTCCTGTGGGAATTCCACTAAGAATTTATTTAGACCTTTCACCAAATACCTCCTGGGCAGCCAGTCGGGCAGGTGGATAGAATTCTCTCCCTGCTTTCCACGGGGACTGCCTCATTAAAAGAATTAAAATGAAAAATACATTTGAAAAACAAGACAATTCCAGGGGTCGAACTTCTGGCCTCCTCAGGACATGCCAGTCGGGACAAGTCAAGAGGACATTGCATTTTTAGGGCACTTCAAGTTTGTGGGGTTTTTTTTTAATCCTCACGTGAGGACATTCTTCCATGGCTTTTAGAGAGAGTGGGAGGGAAGTGTGTGTGTGTGTGTGTGTGTGTGTGTGTGTGTGTGTGTAGAGAGAGAGACAGAGAGAGACAGAGAGAACGAGAGAGAGAGAGAAACATCGATGCCAGAGAAACACATCTATTGGTTGCCTCCTGCATGAGCCCCTACCGGGCCAGGGATCAAACCTGCAACCAACGTACGTGCCCTTGACTGGGAATTGAACCTGTGATCCTTTGGTGTGCAGGCTGACACTCTAACCACTAAGCAAACCGGCCAGGGCCACTTCTAATTTTTTAAACCCTCCCTGATGGTTCCCAACAGCCTTCTTATGCCTTCAAGAGAGCCAATACTCCCCCACCGTTATAGCAGGGGTCCTCAAACTACGGCCCGCGGGCCACATGCAAATACAAATATTGTATTTGTTCCCGTTTTGTTTTTTTACTTCAAAATAAGATATGTGCAGTGTGCATAGGAATTTGTTCATAGTTTTTCTTTAAACTATAGTCCGGCCCTCCAACGGTCTGAGGGACAGTGAACTGGCCCCCTGTTTAAAAAGTTTGAGGACCCCTGATTTATAGTGTTAAGATACACATAACAAAATTTACTGTCTTAACCATTTTTAAGTGTATGGCTCAGTGGCATTAAGCACATTCACACTGTCGTGCAGCCAACCCCACCATCCGTCTCCAGAACTTTCTCATCTTCCCAAACTGACACTTTGACCCCATTAAACACTGACCCCTCCTCCCCAGCCCATCACCGCCATCGACTTTCCGGCTCTGTGAATCTGACTCCTCTAGGCGCCGCCTGTGAGTGGAATCACACAGCTCTTGCCTTGATCAGCACGGACTGATTGCAGAGCAATGCCTGACTCAGTGGGGTGGGGCGGTGTGGGAAGTCTGGGCCTGGCGTTACTGAAGATGGTCACCCCACAAGCACTGATGGAGCACCTACTGCGTGCCATGTGCTGGGGACGCTGTGTGACCCCGACAGCCCCGTGCGGTGGGGTGAAGGCCAGAGGTTCCGGTGGGAGCAGTGAGTGTCACCAAGAGAAATGAACCAGAGGGAGGAGGGTTTATTTCACGGTGGACGTGGACAAGCAGTTTGGGGGGAACAGAAGAACCCCTTTTAGCCCACAAATCAAGCCCTTGTTCTGCAGGTCATGTGCTGTCCCCAGGGCTTTGCCGTGCGCTGCGGTGGGGCCTGCAGGGCAGTGCGGAGGCCCTCAGACTGGGTGCTCAGGTTTCCTTCCTCAGACTGGACGGTTTCCCAGGGGTGGAGCGGGGGCACGTCCCCCTTCTCAGATTGGGACTTAGAGGGGGGCCGAGGGTGCCTCTCCGCAGACCGGCAGCTCCTCAAGGTGCCAGGACCCATGCCCCCCCACCACCCAGCCTCTCTGCCCTCAGACTAGTGGGAGTAATGACAACTGGAGTCGGGGAGGGGAGCGGGTCTCCTTTCTTCTCGGACCAAGAGCGTTTGGCAAAGTCCTAGAAGCAGGAAGAATTGACAGAGGTCCCGTTTCATCCCCAGCTTTAGACCCAGAAAAAGCAGAACAATTTCTCTAGGAAAATAAAATCAGAAAAGAAAGCCCTCGGGTCATGGCGCACACCCACCCTGGGGATTGTGGGCATGTCGTTTGTGGTCCTCGGATTGTGGGTTTAAATGGGGACCTGTTTCCTAAAGCGGGGGCACTAGGGGCTGGTCTTGGCAGTTCCCAGAGGGTCAAGGTGCCCCCGTCTGCAGGCTCAGTCCTCATCCTCACTGGCATAGACACCGGCTTCCCAGCGTTCAGCCATCGCGTTCTTGTGGCGGGTCACCCGCGTGGCTTCCAGGACCTGCAAGAGGAGGTACAGAGTCCCCATGAGAGTCCTAACCCCCCCTCCCCCCACCAACTCATAGGCTAGGCTTAGAACAGGGGCAAAGCAGGGCCACCCCCTCCTCTGTTTCAGACCTTCTACTCCTACTAATAGCACCAAGGGATGTGCTAACTCGTGCGGAGCTCCATGGCAGGGGAAATATCTGGGTCTGGCTTTGTAGGCTCAGCTCCAAGATGGCCCCAAATATGTTCCACAAACCCACTGAGGTAGCGGGCCTTCTCCACACTCTCAGATGAACCCCTCCCTCAAAGAAAACGCCCTTGCCTTGGGCCCAATCTGTTCCGAAACCTTCATCATTTGACAAAGAAGCTGCAAGTGCACCCATTTTGCACAATCTGTGCCCATGCAGGCATCACAAGCAGATCCGAGCACAATCCACCGCGGGAAGACACTGCCAATCAAGGAGCTACCCAGTGACGTTTTCACATTCCAAAGAAAAGCCTTTGATGGCCCTGGTGCCATGGGGCAGGGGGCTCAGACAGGGGAGGAGAAGACAGTCCTGGCCCCAGGAGCACACTCACCTCCGAGTTGACGTGGTCCAAGGGGTTGATGCCGGCATACTACAGGAAAGGAACATGCGTCAGCCCTGGCCTCCTGGCCCTGCCCCACCCCAGAGCCCGCCTGGAACTCGATGCAAAGTCCACTCAGTCACCCCTTGAGGCAGGAGGGAAGGTTTCCATGCCCTCATGGTCCTCCTGAGTGCCCCTCGATTACCACAGATGCAGCCATCCACCATGCTGTTCCACCATGCTGTTCCCCCCAGTGCAGCCTCAGGCTACCGCTTGCAGTTTTTTTTCTCTTTCTGTCAACTTCAGCATAATAAAGACAGTCACTATTTATGGAGCCCATCCCATGGCCAGGCCCTGCTGTAAGGCTCGGAGATGGCTCATCTCATGGTAATTTCACAAAGGAGGAGATTGAGGATCAGAGAGGGGCAGGGACTTGTCCAACATCACACAGCAGCCAAGGGGCAGAGCTGAGAGTTGAACCCAGCTCACTGTGCCCAAACCCATGAGGCCAGGCTGTGAGTTCCAGGTGGGTGAGGCTGGAGTTGGTGTTATTCTCCATGGTGTCCCCGGTACCCCACTCAGGGAGGAGATGGCCTCAGAGTTACAAATGTGTGCCATGGATTCAGGCCTGGGTGCAAGTCCCAGCTCAGGAACTCATGGGCCATGTGACCATTGACAAGGCTCGCTCCACCTTCCTGTAGGAGGTGTCAGAACTCAGCCAGGCCTCCAAGGGGGATGGCCAGGGTTCTAGACTCACCCACTGCTCCTTCTTCTTTCTCTGCCCAGGAGTCGCCTCAGCAGGGGCCTCTGCCGTCCACACCAGGCCCGAGTGCAGGCGGATGGGGGTGAAGAAGTGTGACTCGGACACTGAGTAGCTGCCGGTGGTGCCTGCGGGGTCAGGGGGAAGGACGGAGCATCAGGGAGCGTGCCATAGTCCCTTGAGGGAGAACATCTATCAGACCAAGGCCTGGGGGACACAGACTGTCTGGACCGCGTAAGGAGACAGGTGAGTGAACAGACGTGCAGAGCAGAGAGCTTGTCCGGAACACTGATAGAATGACCAAAACAGCCCTAGCCGGTTTGGCTCAGTGGATGGAGTGTTGGCCTGCGAACTGAAGGGTCCCAGGTTCGATTCCGGTCAAGGGCACATGCCCGGGGTTGTGGGCTCGATCCCCAGTGGGGGCCTTGCAGAAGGCAGCCGACCCATGATTCGCTCTCATCATGGATGTTTCTGTCTCTCTCTCCCTCTTCCTTCCTCTCTGAAATCAATAAAAAAATATATTTTAAAAAAAAAAGAATGACCAAAACAGCGAGTCAGAAAGAACTGGGTAGATGGATGGGTGAGATCTCATGCCAGGTGAAAACATTAAATCTTTCGTAACAAAGAGGAACAATTGACCAAGAGGATGCAGCATCTGTAAACCTTTCATGCGCCTAATAACAAAACCTTCGAATCCATAAAGCAAACGCCACAGTGCAAAGTGGACATCTCTCTCCAAAATCTGCCGTTTACGGAAACATACAGGCAGAGACCAGCCAACTGGGGGAGTGGACAGAGTCCCCCAGACATCCCTCCACTCTCAGTCCCTCTCGATCCCCCCAAACTCCACCTCTCCACCCTTCTCTGCTCCAGTCTCCGGGACCAGACCCAAGCAGCTGTTCCCCGCCCGGCTGTTCCCCGCCCGGCCCTTCCTCACCCGATGCCCGGGAGGAGCTCCTGGAGTCGGGGTCACAGTCCAGCTGCGGGGAGAAGACCTCCGGGAAGAGGGCATTGCGTCGTTCCTCCGCCACCTCTTGCTCCCGCCTCAGGACGCTCTCCACCTCCCGCTCCAGCAGCTCAGAGGACTGGGACCTTTGCAGCCTCAGAGGGGGCGCCCCAGCCACTTCCCAGCCCCAGGTTCGGGGCGTCTCGGCCTTCTGGGGCACATCTGGGACCCTGAACCGCAGGGGACGCAGGCGGAAGTACTCCCATCGCACGACACCCCTGTTGGCCGGTGGGGGTGCCCCCGAGGGCTTCCAGGACTCCTGCTTTGTGCCTGAGGGTTTTCTAGAGGATTCTGAGAGATGCCTCTGAGACCCTGTGGCCTTTGCCACCGCCTTGGCCTCGTCTGCAGCGAGGCCGCCAGGCTTGCCCCGTGCGTGGAAGGCTGGGAGCCTGGGCTGGGGGGCCCCAGGGCTCAGGTACGGCTGGTAGGCGTCAGGGGGGATGCGATTCACCCTCCTCAGCTCTGGAGAGGGGTCGGCCGCCCTGGTGTCTGGGGCCAGGCCAAGGATGGAGTCTGAGCTCAGTGCTCTCCTGAGTCCCGGCTGGGGGCCCCCGGAGAGGCAGTCGGGCTTGGACACCCAGCCCCCCTGCAGGCCCTCCCGCCGGTGGTCCTCCTCGCGCTGCGTCTCCTGGGCAATGTCACGCTGCACATAGAGCGAAGGGCGCCCCCTGTCCCGCCGAGGGGCCGCGGTCAGGCTCAGCTTGGTCAGCAGGGGCCGGGTGGGTATCTCCACCAATTCCTGGGGGCCCGCTGCCCCCCGGAGCCCCCTCTGCTCGCGCAGAGCTGCCTCGCGCTCCTGGGCCACTCGGATCTCCCGCTCGATGGGTGTCTCCTTGGGGGCCTCCGGTGACTCCGCTGGGGACCGGGCACCAGGGTCTTCCATAGCCTGGACGCCAGGCCAGGTGGGCAAACCGCGGACCCTCTTCTGTTCCATGACCACCTCCTTCACCTGGGGCTTGACCGAGACGGCATAGCCATTGGCGAGGGGCGGTGTGTTCGGGGCCTGAGGGGCCTGGCTGATCCTGGGTGGGGTACACTCCGGGGCCACCCAGGCTGGCGGGGTCGGAGGGACCCTGGCATTTGCCTGCTCCAGGCTCAGGAACTGCTGCCTCGCTGCCAGGAAGTTGATCTGCTCCCTGTCGACCACGTTTTCCTCCAGGGGGATGAGCTGAGGCCGTGCGGGGGTCCTGGGGCCCCCGTTGTCAGGGGTGCCATGAAGCGTGGCCACCGTGCCGCTCTTCCTCACCGCTTGGCCCTGGATGACTGCCCAGCGCTCTTGCTCCAGGTCCGGTGGCCGCCTGAGCAGGGTGTCCCTGGTGTCCAGGTGGTAGGCCTTCATCACCTCATCCTCATCATCCTCCAGGTGCAGGGACGGCTGGCTGAGGAAGGTGCGCAGGCTGCAAGACGCCCCTGTCCTCAGCACGTCCGGCGGGGCCTGGCGGTCGCCCACCCACACTACAGTCTGGTCCTGGCCCCAGTTGCTGTCCGAGGGCTCCACATTCACCAGCTGGTATGTGTAACTGGTGTCCCCATTGAGGGCCAGGCCGGCCATGCCTGGGGAGTGGGGGATGCTGAAGATGGGGTATCTGGTCACTCGGTCCATGTTCTGGGGTTTCAGCCACCACAAGTTCTGGGGCGGAGACGCTCCCAGCTCCCTGAGGATGAGAAGGAAGCACACCACCAGGTAAGAGCACTTGGGGAGGGGCACAATGTCCAGTTCCTCCAAGGGCAAAGTCCTGCCCAAGTGGCCTCTGTGATTGGTTCAGAGATAGAGAAGTGACCCCGCCTGGCCAATCAGAGCACCCCCTCCCCCTGGCCTCTGTGATTGGTTCTGGGATGGACATAGGACTCAACCTGGTCAATGACATGAAATCCTGGCACATGACTGTGGAAATGGTACCCTCTTCCTGTTAGGCTTGTTAGGTTGGGGGAATGAAACTGATCAATTCTGGGGGCCACACATGCCCCCTTGTGGACACAGCCTGCTCAAGAGCAACCCCAACCCCAACACAACATCCTGAAAATGTTGTTTGAACTCCTGGATCCAGCCACACTTGAATCTCACCCCTGCACTGATCCAACGACTTGCCTCATGTCTATCTGCCATTTGCAGGCACCCCTGCTCCTCATCTCCCAGACACTGCACATCCAGTCTTGGGGAGCCCCTGTTGCCCTAACCCTACTCCTCCCCTCTTTCACTCAGTTCACCTTGTCTGGACCCAAAGCCATCCCTGGGCAGCCTCTCTGGGCCCCACCAGGCCCCCTGCCAGTACAGGTGTCTACCTCTCTCCCAGGGCACACATATTCTGAAGTTCCCTCTGTGGTAGTTGTTGTTTTTAAAATATATATTTTATTGATTTCAGAGAGGAAGGGAGAAGGAGAGGGAGAGATAGAAACATTAATGATGAGAGAGAATCATTGATCAGCTGCTTCCTGCACACCCCACACAGGGGACTGAGCCCACAACCCGGGCATG
>NW_005358901.1:1033351-1033927 GCF_000412655.1 Myotis brandtii | reverse complement strand
AGTTGTTGTTCTACTTACTTATGCATTCATTGGTTAATTCTTGTTTGTGCCCTGACCAGGGATCAAAACACAACCTTGGTGTAACAGGATGACGCTCTAATCAACTGAGCTACCTGGCCAGGGCCCTGTGATTGTTTTTTTTGTTTTTTTTTAAAATAAATTGACATTTATTTTATTTTATTACTATTATTTTTTGATAGTCCTCATCTGAGGATATTTTCCACTGAGCTACCTGGCCAGGGCCCTGTGATTGTTTTTTTGTTTTTTAAAAAAATAAATTGGCATTTATTTTATTTTATTATTATTATTTTTTGTTAGTCCTCACCTGAGGATATTTTCTCCCCATTGATATTTAGAGAGAGTGGAAGGGACGGGGAGAGACAGAAAGAGAAATACATCGATGTGAGAGAGACACATCGATTGGTTTCCCACATGATGAGACAGGGATCGAGCTTGTAACCGAGGTATGTGCTCTTGACCGGAATCGAACCTGGGACCCTTCAGTCAGCAGGCCGATGTTCTATCCCAGCCGTGGGCAAACTACGGCCCGAGGGCCGGATCCGGCCCGTTTGAAAT
>NW_005358901.1:1030757-1033318 GCF_000412655.1 Myotis brandtii | reverse complement strand
GTAATGATGTTTACTTTGAATTTATATTAGTTCACACAAACACTCCATCCATGCTTTTGTTCCGGCCCTCCGGCCCAGTTTAAGAACCCATTGTGGCCCTCGAGTCAAAAAGTTTGCCCACCCCTGTTCTATCCACTGAGCCAAGCCGGCCAGGGCTCTATGATTGTTTTCATCTGACATTTCCAGATGGTTCCAGCAGGCCTGCCTCTCGCGGAAGGATGTCCAGTGGGAAAACTGAGGCCCAGAGGGGGCAGCAACTGGCAGAGACTTCAGCTTCCCAGATGCCACATCCTGGTTCTCTCCTGCACCTTGTCCCGTCCCAGACAACCCCACCCCTCCGCACCTCAGCCGCATAAAGCCAGGATAGGCTAGGAATGCCTGGACCTTATCCTGCTAGGCCAGGCCACACCCTAACCCAGTGCCCCAGGGAGGCCCAGAGCCGCCTCCCCCTCCCCCAGTGTCCAGGAGCTTTCTACAAGGTCACACACCTGACCTCACATCTCTGTGGTTCCTGGTATCTCCATGGTTCAGTTCTCACTGCTTTCCCCAGGTGCTCGAGGCCTCCATCTGGCCTCAGCACAAATTCCCAAACTCTGTAGGTGCCTCCACCTCAAATCTGAACTGCCTCATCCCCCTGAAGCTCCCTTTGCCTGAAGGTCCATCATTTCTGCACCTCCACAGCCTCCTTAGCTGCAGCCCACAGGACACCTCCTCCAGGGAGCCCCCCCAGATTGCCCCATTGTTGGCGCTATCATCTAAGCCTGGCCCAGCACCTAATGTTAGGCATCACCTTTTTACAGCTGAGAAAAGGAAGACAGGCTGTTCCCAACTCCTCAAGCAGCCCTCATTCTCTGCCCTGGACCCTGGTTCCACCAGAGCTGCTATGCACATCCGCTACCTTTTTATACCAACTTGCTTATAAATGCTAAATGTGGTTCTAAAAGGAAAAACACAGCATGTCCTTGAACTGGGGAAGTGTTACCAAGCAACATAAAATCAATCATGGGAACAGTGTTACAACTAACAAGGTTATCGATCATGCAATTTTTGTATCTATCAATTGTTGAAACTATAATTAGAAAAACAATGGTTAAAACAGCGGCTTGGACAGTAAATCCCAAGACACTGGGCTGAGCCACTGGACCAATGACGGAGCAGTCCCCCACAGAGATTTTCTCTTTGAAAGTTATTGGGGGTAAACATGTCTTTGAAAGGGGAATGAGTTTACTTAAGGCCTGTCTTCTCCCACCTCTTAGCCCAGGACCCTCTCTCTCAGGGGCCCCCGGTGGGCGAGCACCTCTCCTGCAGCCCAGCCAGAGTCCGGTATTCAGCAGGAATTTAATAATGGCTGGCTGACAGGGTGTGGTCTCTGCAAACATTACTCACTCCAGGTTCTCAGGATGTGGGGGTTGGGTTATTTTAGCTGCAGACCAGGCTGCCCCTCTGGGGCTCCCCTGTAGACCACAGCTTGTCCTCTGGGTCAGCTCTGTCCCCATGCCCTGGGGCTCCCTGGGAAGGACAGGTGTGGCAGGGGTGACTCAGGAGTGTTTGCTGAGTGAATAGCTGGATGTTCATTCACCAGGATTTATAACCCACAGGGCACATTCATTCTTGGAAAAGAGAGCTGGGTCTCTCCTCCAGGTGAGGGGAGGGTGGGGCACCCGTCCTCCTCGGCCCACTTCTCCCAGGTGATTCACTGAGGACAACAAGGGGTGGGACTCATCTGGGTCTTGGGTTCAAGGCCCCAGGGCCCCTTTCACCTATGACCTTGGGCAAATCTCAGCTCACCCCTCATTGTATTTGCTCCTCACAGATCCTGTGATGAGGGGACCATTCTTGTCCCCAATTTGCAGCAGAGGGAACCAAGGCCCAGAGAGGAGAAGTTGCTCACCTCAGGTCACACAGGAGTGACAGGGAAACAGGTCCTGGAGTTCAAACCCTCACTCCCAGTTGGTGGCTCTCCTTCAGGAAGCCCTCCTGGATTGCTCCTTCCCAGCCCCACCTCCACACCCATGTCAATACAAAACCGAAACAGGGGTTTATGGCCCCTGGGGCCACACATTTGCTTGCTCATCACCGAAACTGGCCTCCTGCCATCAGGGCAAAGGTCTGCTGGAGAGGCTGCGGCTCAGACAGGGAAGGTCACACAGCAGGAAGGGGCTCCAGGCATTCCTCTTCCATCACTCAAGGCTATAGCCTCCCAGGCCCTGGCTGGGCAGAGCCTCCGTCCCTTTGATACACAACTGAGTCTCTGTGTCTCCTGCTGGACAGAGCCTCTGTGCTGACAGGAACACACTGCCCCACCCCTCTCCTCCTCCCCAGTGCCCGCCCCCCACAAGCCCCGGACCCTGTGGAGTTGTTATATGCTGCGCCCCAAGCAGGGCTCTGGCTGGTGCTAAGTGCCTCCCCATCAGCCTCCAGGATTCTCAGAACCCACAGGCGGAAGGGGACGGGACCTCTCTGGCCTCTGGCCATGGTGCCAGGCAGGCCCCTCTCTTGGAGGGTCAGGGCTCAAGGTTCTTAGATTTGAGGCCAGAAGCCCAGAGTGGAGCTGAGACCTT
>NW_005358901.1:1026718-1030348 GCF_000412655.1 Myotis brandtii | reverse complement strand
CCGCCGTCGCTTTGAGTGCATCCTGCCCCCACGCCCCCCGTCTCACCTGCCAGCTCCAGGCCCAGCAGCCTCCCAGCCTCGGCTCCACTCTGGCGGCGCCGCCCTTCCCTCAGGTTGCCAGGGGAAGGCCCCACCCAAGGGAGGCAGGTGCACTCCCTCCTCCTCGGCCCCACCCGGGATCAGGAAACAAAGTCCAGAGGAGGAGGGAGAAAGCGGATACCCAGGCACCATGCCCACTGCACTCTGCCCCCAGCCCCGGCCCCGGCCCCCAGGGCCTCCAGCCCCCGGAGCTGGAATTCACCCGAAACCGCCCTCTAGCTGCCACCTGGCTTTCCCACACCCTCAGTGCCACGCAGAGAGGAGACATCGTGCCCAGGGCCACACAGCAGGTACAGGAACCAGCTGCCCATTTCTGGGTTGTGGGGTCGGAGTCCCATACCGCCATGGTGCCACCTGGCTCCACCCACCTTTGGGGCTACTCCCCAGAGTCCTTTTCTGGGACAAGCTCGGCCAGCCGGCGTCTGGGGGAGTCAGCGGGTCCGGGTTCAAATCCCCGCAGCCTCTCTGAACCTGTTTCCTTCTCATGAAACGGGCCATCACACAGCGGGGAGGATGCCCGGGCCACTGGGGTCGGACATAAAGAGCCGACTGAAGACCCAAAGTGGCAGAAATGGTGGTGGGTGGGCACGGCCCGGGTCCCGCTGCCACATGGAGCACAGAGGCCCTAACTGGGCGGCGGGTCCTCCCAGGGGCTCAGCTGTCCCACCCGATTCTTGGTTGAGGTGCAGAGCGTGGCCAGGGCGGCAGGAGCCCCGTGTTTACAGGGAAGTCAGGGCACTGGGACCAGCGGCCAGTCTATGGGGCCAGGGACACAGTAGGTTGGGCGGGGGCTGTGTCCTGCCCTTGGCTGGCTGCAGGGTCCCTCTCAACCGCAGTCTCTTCTTCCATCGAGTGGGCCTGAGCCCCAAACCGGGCCGGCCTGCCTGGGATGAGGGTTTGAGGCAGGTCCAGACACAGGGCCCAGCCCAGAAGGACAGCTGGAGCGTTCAACATGGGCCAGTTCTGGCGCCGGCCTGCCTGGGATGAGGGTTTGAGGCAGGTCCAGAAACAGGGCCCAGCCCAGGACAGCTGGAGCGTTCAACATGGGCCAGTTCTGGCAAAACCTGGGGCTGGGATTGGAACCTGCCCACCATCCTTACCGCCCTATTGGGGAAACTGAGGCCCCAATGGCAGAGACTGTCACCCAGTGTGCTGGGAGCACTGTGGAGACAAGCACCCAATGTCCTGCTCCCAGACGGGGGGCCCACTCAGGGTCCAAAGCATTGAACAGATGGGCAAACTGAGGCCCAGGGGGACAGCGACTTTCCCAGTCACAGTGAGGTCAAATGGGGTTGCAGCCCCCATAACTGCGTCCTCCCCCATGGCCCCATCTATTTTTTCAGGGGCCGGTTCCCTCTAGAACTCGGGGGTGTCTGTGGGATCCTTTCTGTTTCTTGGGGTGCTGCGAGCCAGCAAGGGGCAGCCTCCCCGCCCAGGGATGAGAGGGGCAGGGCGGGTCTGGAATGGGGGCCTCCACAGGAAACAGAAAGCAAGTCCTGCCACTGGCTGCTGCCCCTTTACCTCCAGGTCTTACCTGCCCAGGTGCTGCTCGGATGTGTTCAAGCGTAGGTGTGGCCTCCACCAATGTCCCCACCTCAGTCCCAGGTGAGCTGGAAGAGCGCAGGGCCCCACGCAGCCTCCCTTTAAGGCCACCCAGGCGGGCCCCACCCACGCCCTGGCTGGCCACATCCTCCCGGCCCCAGAGAAAGCAAGAACTCCAGGACCCAGGGCGTTCACGGGGTTTATTTGCTTCTCTGGGAAAGTCAGGAACACGGGCCTGTCACACATCGAAAGCAGAGGGGGCAGCAAGGGCACTTCAGCGTAGGCTCTCGGCTCGAGGACTTGGCGGCTCGAGAAGGGAGGGGGGCCATGCCACTGCTGGGGGCCGCCTCAGAGAGGGCCTCTCCCCCCACCCCCAAGGGGCAGAGCTGAGACAGGCCGGGCTGGTTTCAGGCAGCCCTTGCGTGGCTCCTCGGAGGCAGTGGTGAGGGGGCTGCCTCTGCCTGGGCACCAGGAGTGGGGGCCCAGGGGAGGAGCCCAAGATGGGGCCTGCTCATCCTACAGCCTACACAGGAGAGGGTGCGTAAGCGTGGGCATGAATGTGCCTCTGAGGATGAGTGTGGCTGCAACCTGGGAGAGGTGTGTGCACACCTGGGAGTCAGCTACCCAGAGGAGGAGAGTCCGTCACCCCTCACCCCTTCCAACGAGGTGGGGGGAGGCTCACACTGGGCTGGGTAGCCAATGGGGGTCTCCTGCTGCAACCAGGGGGCGCTCCCTGCCCCAGGCTGTGGGCCCCTCCACTGCCCAGAATGTGCCAAGCCTAGCAGAGCTGGCAGTCGGCCTGATCTCTGGGGTACGGTTAGGGAGACCCAGGACTCTGGCCCAAGTAGGCTGGAGAATGGGCTGGGGCAGCCCCCCAGGGTCCTCAAATTAGCACCAGGAGGAAGGAGGGCCCAGTGAGGGTGGGAGCTCAGGACAAGAAGTGGCTCACATGGCCCTGCCTTGTGCAGGGTGCAGCTCCAAGACCCTCACCGGCCCCATCCAGAAGACAGCACAGGGGTCAGAGACTCCCCCGAGTGGGGTGTGCGTCCTCTGGGCTCCCCCTTCCTAGGCCCCATCGTGCACTGGTCACGCCCATGGAGAGCATGAAGGGGAGGGCACATTGGGCTGGGGTGCCAGAGGGGCCCCCGCTTTATTCTAAGAACAGGAGCCTGGTCTCTGACTGAGGATCCCCAATGAGGCACAGCCTCACCCCAACTGCCCAAGATCCCGACACCAGTGCCTTTGCCAGGGAATCCCACTTCCAGGGGCTGAGTGGGGACAGAAAAGGTGCCCAGGACCCCTGGCTCTCCAGTCCCTCTCTGCGATGTCCCCTCGGAGACCTCACCGGAGGTGGCAGAAAGGCACAGGCAGGAGGCCCGGAGGGTAGCGGGCTTGCCTGGGGCGGCACAGAGGCCTGGGTCCCACCAGCCAGGAACTCTGTGGGCAAAAGCCCGTCTGTGGAGCTGCCGTGACACGTGGGGGATCCTCGTTTTGGGAGAAGTGGGTCTGTCCGTGTCTCTGTCCTACCAGGCACACAGCTCAGTGGTTTAGGGTGTGTCGGGGTGGGAATGGGCACGGGACCCCTGACCCTCTCTTTCCTGTTCTCAGAAGGAAGATGTGACAACATAGCATGTCCTGGGGTCCATGACTGTGGGTGGAGGGTGGGCAGGCCCCGGGGCCGGGCTGTGGGTCTCTGTGGTGTGGAGGGCGGGACCGGGGTCTGGGGCCTGCGGCTCACATGATGGAGCAGCATTTACAACGCTGCTTCTTCATGTCAAGGTCCTGGGTGTCGCTGGCAGGGGCCTCGGGCCCCACCTGGTTCTCCTCCCTGGAGCCTGAAGTGGTCGGGGGCTCGGCCGCACTGCCGTTGGGTGGGGCGGCCTCCTTGGGCTCGGCCTCGTCCCCGATGACCACCAGCTCCGCCGTGATGGTGTCCTGCAGCCCCAGCACTTTCTGGCTTTCTGCCTCATCCTCCACATTCTGGTACCC
>NW_005358901.1:1001166-1026647 GCF_000412655.1 Myotis brandtii | reverse complement strand
GTGGCCTCGCCGGGCTGCGCCTGGACTCCCGTGATCTCCTGCCTGGAGGGTGTGGTGGTCCGGGCGGCCTCCTCGGACGTCCCCCCGGTCTCCGCTGCCCCAGCCACGGGCCCTGCCTCGCTCAGCGTGACTTCATCTGCCTTGTGGATGAGATCGTCCACCTCGGAGGAGCTCAGTGGCTGGATCCCGTTCACCGCGGTGCCGTCCACGGCATGGACCACTGGCGGGGTGGAGAGAGAGAGTGAGACCCGAGACCGGAGGAAAGGCCTGGCAGGCCTGCGAGCCACACTCCAGGCTAAAGAGAAAATCATACCCCGGCCGGTGTGGCTCAGTGGTTGGGCATTGACCTCTGAACCAGGAGGTCACGGTTCGATTCCTGTCAGGGCACATGCCCAGGTTGCAGGCTCGATCTCCAGTAGGGGGCGTGCAGGAGGCAGCTGATCAATGATTCTCTCTCATCACTGATGTTTCTATCTCTCCCTCTCCCGTCCTCTCTGAAATCATAAAAATATATATTTTTAAAAAGAGAGAAAACCATAAACCAAATTAGATGGACATCTAAGCTCCCTGTTGGGATCTGTGGGCACAGCCAAACTGGAGTACACAGGAAAATTCCTGGGCACAAAAGCACTTGTTACAAACAAAGACTGGAATGGGATGTTATTGTCTTGCATTTTACTTGTATTACTGGGGGTTTTTCCTATTGAAAAGATGGTAGAAACAGAAGTTCAGAGAAGGGAAGTAATTACAGGAGGCTAACATAGCTGTTTAGGTGGACCCTGACCCTGGTCCAGGTCTGTTTCCTGGCCCTCAGGAGTTGCAGGGATCCTTTCTTCCTTCCTCTGGTTTATGTGTTTGATTCTGAATTAATTTTAGTTCATTCACCCAGTCTTTCTTGTTTTCCTGTAAATGCCCAAAGGCTATACCTTCTCCTCTGAGTTCAGCTTTGGCTGCAGCCCATGTATTAAATTACTTTTTCCTCTTTCAAGTTTAAATATCTTATAATTTCCATTTTGACTGATTGTCTCTCTAAGCCAAGATTTATTACAAAAGATGTTTTTAAATATTGGGGAGTAAGGGACTGTAATCTGGGGATACAGAGCATAAGATATTATAGACACCTTTGCAGTTCAGAACATGGCCACTTTCTGAAAATGCTTTACCTGTGTTTGACAAGAACATTCATTCTCCATGGGGCAGAGTTTTATTCCTGCAATCAATCTTTTCCCCCCAACGCCCTGCAATCAATCTGTTAAATGCATTTTCCAAATCTCTTCAACCGTCCTCTCTGTGTCTCTCTGATCTGTCGCTTTCTGAACTGTGTTGCAGTCTCTAAGGATGGGGTTTCAGCACCAAGAGGAATCTCAGCCACAGTTTGACGCCAGCCCCAGATCACAGCCCTAGAAGCACAGCTGCCTGGCTGCCTGGGGAGGAGGGAGGGACTTACAGAGCTTGAGGACTCACTCCTCCCTGGCCAAGGGTCAGGGCTCCAATTTCTGGCTTCTGGCCAGAAGGAAAGTGCTCTCAACTTTCAGTTTCCAGAGAGGGTGGGGGGGTCCACGTTTCAAGGCCTCAAAGTGACTTTGAGCTGGAGGCCCAGAGGATGGGTATGCCCAGGTAATACAGAATCAGCTGAGTATTTCCCAATGGCCATTGCCCCAAGATAGGAATCTGAGCCCTCAGCTGCCATGGAAGTGGATCACCTTTCCATTGCTAAGCAACCAGAGTCCAGTCTAGAGGGTCCTGACTCCCCAGGGCTGGGGCTGGGCTGGACCGAGGGGCCATGGTGAGGACCTTCTGCCAGCACAGAAATCTCTGCCACTCAGCCTCATGCGGTCATTTCTGCCAAGACCACACAGCTGATAACTGGACCAGAATCCTACCTGGGTCTATGCTCTAAAGCAGCGGTCGCCAACCTTTTGGACCTCACGGGCCACCGGGTGGCGACCGCTGCTAAAGCACAGCAGAGCTGGGCTACAGCAGGACCCCCATAGTAGCATTCTGGGCACCCCAGAGACTCAAATAACAACTAAGAACACAGGCTTTGGAAATCAAAACCACAGTGGAATTCCTCCATTCCATCACTTCACATCCAACAGGACGGCTATACTAACAAAGAAAAAAAACCACATTAACATGTCAAGGGTTCGGAGAAATTGGACCCCTCATGCACTGCTGGTGGGAAAATAACATGGTACAGCCACTGTGGAAAACACCCCAGCAATTCCTCAGGCGGTTAAAGAGTCCCCATATGACCCAGCAATCCCACTCCTAGGTATGTGCCCAAGAGAAATGAAACATTCACTCACACAAACTTATAAAACCATAAGGTGGAAACAACCTAAATGTCCATCAACGGATGGCGGGATAAACAATGTGGTCCATGCAAACAACGGAATACAATTCAGTCCTAAGATGTGAACATGGATGGACCTTAAAAACATGACGCTCCGTAAGAGAAGCCACGTCTTCTCTGTATCGGTCCAATTTAAAAAAATTTTTTTTTTAGTATATGTGCTGCCGAAGCGAGCACTGCTTGATTTTTTAATGTACCTTTTTAACATGTCTTCTTAAAACATATTTTGTTTACTAAAGTGGATTTATTTTCTTTTACTAGTATCACAAAAATGTTGCCAGAACTCTCCCTCCCCAGGGTCCTTTATGTATATCCTACCGCTCATGCCAAAAGTGAACAAAGATGTTTATGGCCTGACCAGGGTGGCTTACTGGTTGAGCATCAATCTATGAACCAGGAGGCTGCGGTTCAATTCCCAGTCAGGGCACATGCCTGGGTTGCAGGGATCAATCCCCAGAAGGGGGTGTGCAAGAGGCAGCTGATCAATGATTCTCTCTCATCATTGATATTTCTCTCTCTCTCCCTCACCCCTTTCTCTATTCCTCTCTCTGAAGTCAATAAAATATACTTTTTTTAAAAAAAGAAACTGCTCTGTAAATACTGATGGAGTGTACAGTTTAAATAAACATGTTTCTTATTTAAATAAGAGTAAATTTGATGGTATATGAATTATGACCACACAGCTGATAACTGGACCAGAATCCTACCTGGGTCTATGCTCTAAAGCAGCGGTCGCCAACCTTTTGGACCTCACGGGCCACCGGGTGGCGACCGCTGCTAAAGCACAGCAGAGCTGGGCTACAGCAGGACCCCCATAGTAGCATTCTGGGCACCCCAGAGACTCAAATAACAACTAAGAACACAGGCTTTGGAAATCAAAACCACAGTGGAATTCCTCCATTCCATCACTTCACATCCAACAGGACGGCTATACTAACAAAGAAAAAAAACCACATTAACATGTCAAGGGTTCGGAGAAATTGGACCCCTCATGCACTTGTTTACCTCCCCTGACCCCCTCCTGCCTGACCAGCTCGTGGCCCCCTCTATCTTTGGGAGTTTTTGTAGCCTCTATCACAACAGTAATTATTTCAACAAATTATTTGTGAGCTCAGGGTTGAAGGGCTTGGCTCACTGACCAGGGAGTCCCACTGGGGTTTGCTTCCCGGCCCAGTCTGGCACCTGGTGCTTAGCCAGCCTTCAAGGCAAGTGCCTGGGCCACGGGTTCAAACTCTAAGCAACAGAAGGGGCTGAGGCCCTGTCCCTGAAAGGCATCCCTCCCTGTCAAGTCAGATGGGGGTCAGGCTCTGGCTCAGGCAGTGAGAGGGGGTTTGGGGCAGGGAGTGGGGGTCTCGTACCTTTGGTCTCGTCCTCGTAGACCTTGACGCCCTGAAGGAGCGGCTCCCGAGGGAGCAAGGTGGTGCTGGACAGCACCCGGGTCTCCCCTGTCACCTTGTCCTTCTCCACCGTGATCTCAACCGAGTACATGGCTGGCACGAGAGGCACGGGTTACGCCATGGCCACCCGCCCAAGTGCCCCCCGCTGGGCTGCAGCCAAGCCAGGGAGGGGAGCTGGCAGCACAGAGCCAAGCAGCGGGGACACCTTAAGCGCAGACCTCCCCAGCTCAACATCCTTCTGTGGCTCCCCAGTGCCCTGGCCGCAGGTCTGTATTCCTCTGCTCCACACGAGGCCCATCCTTGCCACCCACCCTATGTGGGAAGCCTTAAACTAGCCCACTTGCTCCGAGAGAGAGTGTGTAGAAGGAGGGCTGCCTTGCCCATGGTCACAGCTACCATCGGAACGTGGGTTAACAGGCCAGACCCCCCCGCATTATCTGTCCACACCTCTCTTTAGTAGACTATGGCGTCTGTCCTCACCTACCTCTATGAAGAATGGATAATTTCCTCTCAAAACAAATGACTGTCATTACCCCTTAGGGCCACTATTCCCTGCCCAGCTTCTCACCCACGTTCTGTAGAAATCATTACCACAACACTACACGGGGAGACTGAGTCCTGGCACTGACCCCCAAGGACCCCACCCCAAATTCCAGCATCACACTGCCTCCCTCCACCCAACCACGGGAACCCCCACATCACCACGTCCAAGAGCCCCTTCCAATCTGCCCCTCCAGGGTCTCGCTGCCCCAGTAAGAGCAGCTCCCACCTCTTCCTCTCTCACGCTCTACTCCAGCGGTTCTCAACCTGTGGGTCGCGACCGCTTTGGGGGTCAAACGACCCTTTCACAGGGGTCGCCTAAGACCATCGGAAAACACATATATAATTACATATTGTTTTTGTGATTAATCACTATGCTTTAATTATGTTCAATTTGTAACAATGAAATTGGGGGTCACCACAACATGAGGAACTGTATTAAAGGGTCGCGGCATTAGGAAGGTTGAGAACCACTGCTCTACTCTGTCCATCAGAACACCCTGAACCCAGCACACTTCTCACCCCCTCCGCAACCCACGGTCTGTTCTCCCTAAAGCCACCAGAGGGCACCTGTGAGAACTCGAGTCAGGATTGGCCCTGGCCTCAGCTTGTTTTCCCTCAGCCACCAGAGGACGCCAGTGAGCACCAAGTGGGCACATCCCTGCTAGGCCCAGGCCCTCCCTGGTTCCCACGCCTAGGGGACCTTGCAAGACCTGCACTGTCACCTCCATGCCCTCAGTTCGTCCCTCTCCCTCACTTATTCCACTGCCACAACACAGCATACCCGTCTCAGGGCCTTCGCATGCGCAGTGCCCTCCACCTGGACCTCATTTACCCCCGATCTCTGCATGCCTTGCTCCCTCACTTCTTAGGTCTGTATTCCTCTGCTCCACTCGAGGCCCATCCTTGCCACCCACCCTATGTGGGAAGCCTTAAACTAGCCCACTTGCTCCGAGAGAGAGTGTGTAGAAGGAGGGCTGCCTTGCCCATGGTCACAGCTACCATCGGAACGTGGGTTAACAGGCCAGACCCCCACATTATCTGTCCACACCTCTCTTTAGTCGACTACGGCGTCTGTCATCTACCTCTATGAAGAATGGATAATTTCCTCTCAAAACAAGGACTGTCATTACCCCTTAGGGCCACTATTCCCTGCCCAGCTTCTCACCCACGTTCTGTCGAAATCATTACCACAACACTACACGGGGAGACTGAGTCCTGACACTGACACCCAAGGACCCCACCCCAAATTCCAGTATCACACTGCCTCCCTCCACCCAACCATGGGAACCCCCACATCACCACGTCCAAGTTCCCTCTCAATCTGCCCCTCCAGGGTCTCGCTGCCCCGTAAGAGCAGCTCCCACCTCTCCCTCTCTCACCCAGAACACCCTGAACCCAGCACACTTCTCATCCCGTCTGCACCCCACGGTCTGTTCTCCCTAAAGCCACCAGAGGGCACCTGTGAGAACTCGCGTCAGGATTGGCCCTGGCCTCCCACCGCTTGTTTTCTCCCTCAGCCACCAGAGGACGCCAGTGAGCACTAAGTGGGCACATCCCTGCTTGTCCCAGGGCCCTCCCTGGTTCCCACGCCTAGGGGACCCTGCAAGACCTGCACTGTCACCTCCATGCCCTCGGTTCGTCCCTCTCCCTCACTGATTCCACTGCCACAACACAGCATACCCGTCTCAGGGCCTTCGCATGCGCAGTGCCCTCCACCTGGACCTCATTTACCCCGATGTCTGCATGCCTTGCTCCCTCACTTCTTTTGGGTCCTTGCTCGAATGTCACCTCCTAACTTTGGCCTCTCCTGAACCCTCTTATTAAAATTGTCTCCCCTTCAACTCCTCAGGGTCTGCCTTGTTTTCTCCGTAAGTTAATTTTATGGGCTGTGGGCCCATCAGAATACCAGCTCCCCCAGGCTGTGTCACTCAGCAGGGGCTCAATAAGCACTTGTTGAAAGAATGACTCAATGTTATTTAATCTCATGTCCCTACACAGCCTAACACCCCCATCTGCAGACACAGAGTTGGACGGGACGTACACTGCACGAGGTTGCCAACTGAGGGGACAAGTGCTGGCCTCGGGGGTGGTCTAACTGGCACAGGAGCCCTGAAGATGCCCCCCTTCTTCTCTGGAAATAGTACCCCTGCCTCCTGCCCGCTGGGGCAGAACTCCACCTGGACCCTGCAGGAGACCCTGGGCCTCTCTGCTGCCTTTGCCTCCCGAGTGCTGTCACATCCCAGCCACCCTGCCCCTAAGAGGGTCTTCACCCCCTCCTCGCCCCAATAACAGCAGGAGTAGCAGGAAGGTTCTGTGACTTTTATGGCTCCCTGCCAGGCCTTAGGTGTGAGGTCACTGCAATTCCACCCCTCCCGCAGCTGGAGACTCAGGTGCCAGGTGTTGGTGGGCAGAGCAGGGATTTGAACCTGACCTCGTAGAATGCTTAGCACTAACCCTGTCTCTTCCTGCTTCCTAGAAGGAATGCCTGAGGCCCAGCTTGGTCACCGCCAGGGACAGGGCACTCACGCCCCCTCCTGAGGCAGCCTGAGTGTAGAGGAAGAGGGTTTACAGTGTGTGCGTGTGTTTGAACATGTGCGCCACCCCCTCGGGACTCTGGGAGCGAGTGGCGAGGTTATGGGGATGGAAGCTGTGAGAAAGTGATGGGTTAGAGCAGCCATGCAAGGGGGCCCATCTTCTTGGGGAAGCTGGACCGGCGTGTGACCAAGGAGCCAAAGCAGAGGCATCGGCCAAGCCCTACCCCAGGCTTGGAGCTACAGCCTTGGTCCAGCCACCACCCCCATTACCACAGGCTCCCCAGGGCCGACACTCGGCCCTGGACAGCAGCTGGACATGGGGGCCGAGGCGGGGGGCTGACCTACCTGCCCTCATCATGGGGGAGCCTTCCACCGTCCTCACGGGGGTGTTGGAGGCTGGCTTCGCTGCTTCGGGAGCAAAGAGTGAAGAGAGAGATGAGGGTCAGAGGAGAGATGAGACAGAATCCCCAGACACCAGGACAACCACCCAGCCATCTAGACGTGCCCCATCACATGGACACCTCCCAGGCACACTTGCCCAGACACGTGGCCCCTCCCCTAGCATGCACACGCCCCCAACTCCCAGACACCCATGGGACCCCTCCCCTCACAGAACACACATCGGCCCACAGTCCATTTCCTGCCTCTCGGCCCAAGTGATTTTCACAAAATCCCTGAGAAGCCTGCGTAGATTTTTTTTAATTATAAATTTTTAATTCCCCAGTAAGACAAGGAGACTCTCCTTATGAATAATTAACACAAAAGAAATCAGGCCAAGACACTTCTGGCCACCACCTTCATTTCTAGCTGGTGACTCTCCTTCCATACTCCCCATAGGAAAGTAGACAAGTTTAAGGTATATTTTAAAAATATAACTTATATTAAATAATTTTAATATAATGAATATACTTAATTAACGATTATATTTATACCTAAGCATATACATTTAAATGTCCTATATACATGTGAAATATTTGCAAATGTGTATATTATACCTATAATAATTTGGGGGGGGAATAAAATGGGTCCCAGAGTTCAAATTTCGGGCTTTTTTTTTTTTTTTTTAATCTGTTTCCTGGACTCTTGTTCTTTTAAATGGTGCCTGATCTCCAGGACAGTGGGGACCTTGTTCTCCCCACGAGCCCCTCTGAACTCTCATCCCCACAGACCCCGTTTTATAGATGTGAAAACCAAGGCACACACACCCCCGCCCACACACACCACCTGCCCAGGAGCTCAGAGCAAGTGGACAGAGAGGGTCAGCCAAGGCCAGGCACCCTCAAGTGGACAGGACGGACCCAGAGCCTCAACTCCAAGGCTAAGGCCTCACCCAGTCACACCCCTGCAAGGCCTTGGTTTCCTCGTCTATAATGGGGTGCATGTGGGGAGTACTGCAGCAACCCCACCCCAGGGATGTTGTGAAAACTAAATGCAATGATGATGAGGGCTTGGGGCCAGGCTCCAAGTCGGGCTCCTTGGGAACAGTAACAATAACAGTCTTGTTGCCATTATTGTTACTTATTAGCAACAAGGCACTCTCCCCACGAACACCATCCCCACTCTGGGCACCGAGTGCGCTGAGGCCCAGCCAGTCCCTTCCGGAAGCATACCTTTGGGTGTGCCCACTGGGGTCTGTAAGAAAGAACAGAGGGGTTAGTGGTGCCCATGTCCCCTCCCATTAACCAGGGCCCCACCCATGGGGGTAGGAGCCTGGGAAGGTCTGACTCAGCCGTGACCCCACCGCAGGCCATCTCCTCCTGGACCCATCCCCCACCCCTAGCGTGACAGCCGGGTGTCCCTGCCCGGCTCAGCAGTATCAGTGGCTCCCTAGTGCCCCAGAATCCTTTTGGACAATGTCCTGGGCTCTGTGTAAGCAGACCCCTGCCCACCAGCCTTTCCTCCATCCATCTCCGCTGGCTTCCCTGGCCTCCTCATTGTTCCTTGAACACATTCCTGTACTAGGGAGGGCCTTTGTGTGTCCCCTCTACCTAGGAAGGCTGTTCCCTGGATTTCTCTTGTCTGGCTCCCCCTGACCACCCAATCCAAAGGCAGCCCCCCAAACACACTGCAATCTCTCAAATTAGTTACTACTGTATATTATCTGTTCAGCCAGTGTTTCTGTCTCTGCCCCCCTCTCCCCAGAATATGGACATCATGAGGGCAGAGACCATGCCAACAATCTACACTCAATCAGTCTCACTGAAATCCCTCTCTCATCTTGAGTCTGCACCTGGAGAACTCCTACTCAACCTTCAAAACCCACATCCTTCCCAGAAGCTTGCCCAGCCCTCCCATGAATCAGATGCTTCCTCGGGCTTCTGGGGTGGGGGTGGCAAGGATTGGTAGGGGGAAAGAAAGCGGGTCCCATAGGCCCCTGGAGTCCTAAGCATAAATGTGGTTGGGAGACTCCTGGATTTGCGTGAATGTACTGTGGTGACCACAAGCTTGGGGCCCACTGTTCCAGGGTCTGGGATCAATAGAACCTGCTATAGACATCAGGCCCTAAAATCAATAGCTAAGTCCAACAAAGACCACTCTTCACTGTATGGCCTTGAACCCCTCTCTCAATCTCTCTGGGCCTCAGTTTTTGCCTTCCGTCAAATGGACCAAGCACGCACAGTGCTCAGCAAAAGTAATGACAAAGATGAGAAGGGGGTGGCAGTCGTGGAAAGCTCCTAAAGTGTCAGGTCTTGTATGAAGTGCTGCTCGTCCATGGATTCATTTAACCCTTGTGACATCCCCAGCACGTGGGTGCTCTTATGGGTGGGGAAACTGAGGCCCAGAGAGGCAAAGCCAGGTGCCCCAGGTCCCATGGCTGGGGAGTGGCAGGCCGAGATTTGTTTGTTGTTGTTGTTGTTTTTAATCCTCCCCCGAGGATCTTTTTCCGTTGATTTTTAGAGAGTGGAAGAGAGAGGGAAAGACAGAGAGACATATCCATGTGAGAGAAACACGTCGATTGGTTGCCTCCTGCACATGGCCCGACGAGGGCCAGGCCAGGGAGGAGCAACCGAGGTACTTGCCCTTGACCAGTATCGAACCCAGGACCCTTCGGTCCACAGGCCGACACAATATCCACTGAGCCAAACTGGCCGGGGCATGAGGTGTGAATGCAAGCGCTGAATCTGGCCCCAGCAGGGGTGGGGTTTCACTCTGGGGCCGGCCGGGGTGGGGCCCTGGGGACCTCCTTACCTGCTGAGAATTCAGTACCACTTCTGCCTTCTGGGTCTGTTTGGCCGGGCTGGGGGCTGCCACGTTCTCCTTGGCGACGGCTGGCCGTGCGTCTGCGTTCTCCAGCACCTCGATCTCCTGCTCCAGCCTGGGGAGAGGGCACAGTGACAGCCCTAACCAGGCCCTTCCGCACGCCCAGCACCATTCTGGGCACTTTCCGTAGGGGACCCTTTGACTTCCACGTTCTCCTTGGCGACGGCTGGCCGTGCGTCTGCGTTCTCCAGCACCTCGATCTCCTGCTCCAGCCTGGAGAGAGGGCGCAGTGACAGCCTCACCAGGCCCTTCCGCACGCCCAGCACCATTCCGGGCACTTTCCGTAGGGGACCCCTTGACTCTGATGTTTCCTCACACTTTGTGAGGTATTCCTGTCACTTCCCCTCGTGACTGGGGAAACTGAGGCAGAGTGAAGACTGCACGTAGCCAGCAAGTAGCAGAGCTGGAACCTGAACCCAGGCTGCTTGGTCCCTTCACCACCCATGCCATTGCTGACTTCATTTGCTTCCAACTGACTCTCCTTTTTTCCCACTCAAATACATTTATTTTTACAGGAAGCTTTATCTCTACAGGAAAACTGGAAAAAAACATGTCACTTTCCAAGTATCAGAAGATAACTAAACATAAACCTGTGAAAACAAAGCTGGTATATTAAATCCTGCCCAGCTGCCCCTACCCAGAGGGACAGACAAGGATGAGTCTGCAGCCCTCTAACAAAATGAGCCCATGTCAACAGGATGGACACATCTTGGGTCAGCCTGGAGGGCTTCCTGGAGGAGGTTTCCAGTCAGGGGACATCAAATGGGCAAAATTCGGCTGGTAGAGCCACGGTGGAGCTACTCTGAGAAGGAGAAAGCCCAGGCCCCTTCACAGCACTCAGCATGTGCGAAACTCACAGTAGGGTTCAAGCGAGCCCCTCCTTACCCCAGGGCCACACCCAACAAGGTGTGATGTAAAGAAGTTCACCTTGTCCAGCCAGTAATTCGTGGCCAGTAATTTCCACTGACTTTCCACCCCACCCAGCAAGTGCTGCTCTGTCTGGTCAGTCCTGACTGTCTCTACGTAGACCCGTCTCAGCCCTCAGCTTAATGTCTGTTAGACTTAAGATGCACAGCCTGGCTGGCATAGCTCAGTGGTTGAGCACTGACCTATGAAACAGAAGGTCAGGGTTCAATTCCTGGTCAGGGCACATGCCCAGGTTGTGGGCTCAATCCCCAGTGGGGGCGTGCAGGAGGCAGCCAATCCATGATTTTCTCTCATTGATATTTCTATCTCTCTCTCCCTATCCCTTCATCTCTGAAATCAATAAAAATATATTTTAAAAAGGGAATTAAGATGCACAGCCCTAGCTGGTTTGGCTCAGTGGATAGAGCGTCGGCCTGCAGACTGGGGGGTCCCGGGTTCAATTCCGGCCAAGGGCACATGCCCAGGTTGTGGGCTCAATCCCCAGTGGGCGTGCAGGAGGCAGCCAATCAATGATTCTCTCTCATCATTGATGTTTCTCTCTCCCCCTCTCCTTTCCTCTCTAAAATCAATAAAATATATTTTTAAAAAAATAAAAAAGATGCACAGAAGGACTTCTGCCTTCTCTGTTCACAGGCAGGAAACTGAGGCCAGGGAAGGAAATTCCAGCCCACTTTCTCCCAAACCAAACACATCAGGACAGGATTCTAAGTCCCCGCCATAGGGCCAGCTTCTGCGGGGCGATGGCCCAGTGTGCGATGGGGCCTGGGCAGGTCTCATGCCTCTCAGGCCTTTCCTTGGCCAAGTGGACATTTGGAATGTTGGCTGTCATTTCCCTCCACCCTGACCCTGCTACCCTGGAGCTGCGCCTGGGCCTCTCGCCTGCCCGGAAATTCTGGGCCTTTTGTCCCAGCCCAGGGGGATGGTCACTTTCCCCAGCCTGCCCCTCCCAGCCTTCCTGCAGGCCCAGCTGCCAGTGCCTCTGTGGCCTCCATTAGAACGTAGCTGGGAAGAGCTTGTTGGCTGGGCTGGCGCCAGGAAGCCCCTGGGGAGGCCACTGCTGGCAACTCCCATCCTCAGGGACGCAGGGATCCGCCCTGACTCCGCGTACCTCCTGCACCTGCTTTGCTGGAGTGTCAACAGAAGGGAGGGGTCGGGCAGGGCAGCCGATGCCCCCGACAGCCCACATTGCCTCCCTCGGCCACCTTAAGCCCGGTTACACATCCCCATTAAAACACTGAGCTGTGGCATCAAAGCCTGTGCACCCCCATTTCCAGCATGTGGAGGTCTCTCTGTTCTCTGCTCCCATCTCTCTCTCTCTCTCTCTCTCACACACACACACACACACACACACACACACACACACACACACACGGAGCAAGGCGGCCAAACCCCATCCTACCCCTCAGGGCCCACTGCTCCGGGTTCCCCCACCCAGACTTCGTGCAGGTCTGTGTGGCTCCCCACCCACCTGGAGATGGATTCCTCCAGGTGCCGGGCCTTCTGCTCATCCTCCTGCATCTGCCTCCTCATGTCTTTGTCCCCCTCTGAGGCTGAGGACGGAGTCCCCTCCAGCAGCCATCGTTCCCGCAACGCCTTGGACTGGGGGCAGCAGGAGGCGGGGTCAGAACCGGGGTCGGAGTCTGGATCAGGGTCACCTCAGGTTTCCTGCTCTCCCAGCCCCATATCCGACTGAGACTTGGGGCCTCTGGGCACTGCCGCC
The DNA here is from genome assembly GCF_000412655.1 of Myotis brandtii. Classification (NCBI taxonomy): domain Eukaryota; kingdom Metazoa; phylum Chordata; class Mammalia; order Chiroptera; family Vespertilionidae; genus Myotis; species Myotis brandtii. Next base: position 1,013,909 of record NW_005358901.1, on the reverse strand, counting down.
CCCTCCCGCCCCTCTGCCAAGGCCGGGCTCCGGAGGGGGAGCCCGACGCCTGGTACCTTCAGATGCTGCAGCTGCCGCCTGTCGTCCTCCAGCTGCCGCCGCTTGTTCTCAATCTCTGCCTGCTTCTTCCGTTTCTCCTGATGGACAGACGGACGGGATGGGGTCAGGACCAGGCAGGGGCACCACGAAGACCTCACCCACCCACCCAAGGCTCTGGCCACAGAGAGCCTGCTTTTTTCTGTAAATGGCACCCACTTGGCCCACTGGCCTCTGACCTGCCCACCGACCAGCCCATTCCCCCAGCCTGGGCATAAATAAGGGCAGGATTCTACCATGCCTCAGTTTCCCCACCTTTAAGGGGCTCTAAGAGGGCTAGTGGTCTAAGGTTCCACATTCCAAGGATTAAGGAGGTTTTTATCTGTGGGGAAGCACCAGCAGGCACCACTGAGTCACAGGGTCCCTGTGCTGGGTGGAGGAGCCCATGAGACCCAGGTACCCCCACTGGCCACACCACCCAAGGGGTAGGAAGAACTCACTGCAATGGCCTGCAGCCGCTCCTGCTGGAATGTGGTCTCCCCTGCCAGGACCCTGCGGGGGGGGGGGCGGGGGGAGTAGACAGACAAGGTCAAGCCAGAGGTCCACCCCACCCCGACTTTCAGCAGATCTGGTTCAAACCCCCGGGCTGTCCTCCAGCTGGGTGATGGTGGCCAAGGGTGATGGTGGCCAGAGGCTTGGCCGGCCTTCCCGAGTCTCCCTTCTGTAAAGCGGGACCTGCCCCCCTCGGAGGCAGCACCGTTCTCCCGATCCAGCCTTATTACCTCATTAATTCTCCCCACAGATCCTCCTGCCTTCCCTTCAGGGCAGTACCAAGAGAGGGGAGAGGGGTGGCGAGGCTCTGTCTAAAGCCCCAGGAAGGGTTTGGGGAGGCTGGGCTGTACAGGACAGATCGGGGTCCACCAGGAATCAAAGGCTGAAGGGTGTGTCAAGACAAGCTGTCTCACCTCCTTGCCCAGACGGGGAGACAGATCAGGACAGCCCCTGCTCACCCTCCCGCCTGGGGAGCATTCTCCAGCCCTAGGTGGGGTGGGGGTGGGGGGGTCCTGACCTCTGCCCCAAATCCCAAATGATCCCAGGCCTCTCTGGGAGGCGTGGACAGGAGGCCCAGTCTTGCTGGGCCAGGGCCAGGGCCAGGGCCAGCTGGGCACAGTGGTGGCGGTGGGATCTGTCCCCTTTCCCTGCCCAAAGCCCCTTATCTTCTCAGGGACTGAAATTACAGACCGTTCTTTGGTTCTACCGCCACCCCAACACCCCTTGGCCTTGTATCAGAGCCCAGAACCACCCTGTGGTCTCCAAAGACCATCTGCCCCTCTGGGCCTCAGTTTACCCACATGGATAGTTGGAGCAGACATCCAGCTCTACACCTTCCCTGTTAAGCCGCCCCCTCCCCTTGTGGCTTAGCAGGAAAACAGGCTCAAATCACACAGTGTACTGGGCTCACCCCGGGCCAACGCCCCGCCCCGGCCCCGCCCAGGTGCCCTTGGGGTGATCTACCCTGGACCACAGCGCCCCAGCCGCCTGTCCTACTCAGCTTCAGTTTCCTGGCCTCACTGAGACCTCTGAAGTCATCTGGCTCCCACGCCCCAGCCAGGTGACCCCACTCAACTCTTCCCTTCCTGGCGGGTGGCACCTGCCCCCCCTCTGCGCCTCCGAGGGCCCCAGCAGCACCAGCTGCACCCTCTGCGACTTCCCTCTCTCCTTTCTCAGGAAAGCTGCTTCGGCTGAATGGAGTTCAGGAAAAGCTGGACCCCCCTACTCAGCTCACAGGCCCTTCCTGCAGGGCCAGATGAGCTAGGTTTCTGGGTCTGCCCATCGCCCTGTGCGAGGAGGCCGGGTGCCACCCCTGTGTTCCCATCCCCTCACTTCTCACAAACCCCAATCTCCCACCACAGCCCAGAATCTACCACTACCTGCCAGCTCCCTGGCCCCTGACAGCCTCTCTCCACCCCCCAACCAGAGGCAGCATCTCAAAAGGAGAATTGGACCCTGTCACACTCCTGCTCTAAGTCTCCCTGCTCCCATCACCCCTGGAGAGAAATGAGGAAACCAGCATCACCCAACCCCCACCCACTGGCCTGCCCTCACCCCTCCTCTCCTTCCTCGCTCTGTTCCAGCCAGCAGGACCTCTTGGCTGTGCCCCGTCTACACCAAGGTCATTCCTACCTCAGGGCCTCTGCACCTGCTGTTCCCTCTGCCTGGTATGCTCTTCCCATGGCTGGGAACTAAGCCCAGAGAGGGCAAGTTCTTTGCCCAAAGTCACACAGCTAGGAAGGGGAACAGCTAGGATTCAAACCACAGCTGCCCAGCTCTGGACCACACACAGGCCAGCCATCCCTTTCCCAGCTCCAATCAAGCCCCCAGGGATCCCTCCAGGAAGGAGGCGGAGCTGGGGAGGGGTCATATAGCAGCTGAGACCCCAGTGCACGCAGGGCCTGCTGGGCAGAGGGACCAGCCACCTAATGCCATGTTTCTACCATGGTGGGCAGGTGGTCATTCAGACCGGACACGGGGACACAGGGACGGCTGTGAGGCCAGCTCCACGGGCTGCAGACAAGGCGGGCAGTGTCATGCCTTAGGCAGCCTGTCCCTGCTGGCCGAGCCAGGGCAGGGGGTCAGGTGGGCCGCAAAAGAATTCTCATCCCTCCCCATTCCCGTCCCTGTCACAGCCCAAGGGGCGCAGGCTGTGCACCCTTCTCATGGCCCCTCCCCAGGCCTGGGGGCGCCTCTGCCTCCTGGTGATGGATGGCAGGCCCGCGGAAGGCGGTTGCCCTGGCAACCGCGCCATCCCCAAGGCAACTCGGAGGCCTGCACGAGGGTGTGGGCCCGCCACCATCTCCCGCCCCCAGCCCAGTGCTGGGAGCAGGGGCTTCAGGGGCCTGAAAAGGATGGGAGGCGGAGGTAACTGGTCTACCCCGCCCCCACTGCTTGGGGGTGGAGTCCCCTCTGGGGTCCAGGGGCACCCGCCCAGGGAGGGGCTCCTACCCTGGAAGGCTCTGGACCCGCCCCTGGCGCGAGGTAGCCAAGTTTAAGCCAAGATAACGTTCAGCATCATAAATGAGAAAAATAAAACACAGTAGGGCCGTTGAACCCTCGTGAAACAGCTATAAACAAGAACCCCTTCCCGGGCGCTCCCCACCTTCCAGGCCGGTCCCAGCCTCGTTGAACAGGAGGGGAAACTGAGGCTGGGGAGGAGGGAAGTCTGTAAACGACACATGCTAAGTGTCCATCCTCCTGATGGCCTTAGACCCATGTCATCACTGGATGAAAGGAGGCTGCCCAGTGGGGGCGGTGAGACCTGCGCTCGGACAGGCGCAAGGAGCGCAAGGAGGAGGGGGTGTCCCCGAGGTCTGGCAGGGCAGGGATGGGCCAGTGGGATGGTTGAAATGCGCTCTAGGGCTCGTTGAGGAAAGCAGAGGCCAGACCACAAAAGATCTGACAGGCTGGGTGGAGAAGCTCCGTTTTTGGCTAAAACACAAGGGGAGGATTTAGAACTGCGTGGCAGCTGCCCCCCTGGCTTCACACCGGGGGATGGGGGGGCGCGGGAGGAGTCGCTGGCGGCTCTGCGCCTCCACTGATGCGCTTCGCCATGGGCCCAGCTAGCAACTGCTGGTGGAGGGGCACGCCCGCTCCGGGACGCCCACCCTCCGCGCGGCGAAGGCTCCAGCCCTTGCGCGATTATTTTTATGGCGCTTGGAGCAAATTCTGGGCTCCAGAGGCACTGTGGGCGGCTCAGGACGAGGAGAGGGTGTCGGCCGTGAGCGCGCTGAGATAATCCCGGCCCCAGAGGATGAGCTAATGAGGCCCAAACCCAACGCGCCCGGCGGAGGCCCCAGCTTTGCCGGGCGTTTATTTTTTAAAGACCAGAGAGGTTATGCAACGGGCCCAAGGTCACCCAGCGGGCAGAACAGGCGGGGCCCGAGGCGGGGGTGGGGATCGCACTGGTTCTTCCAAGAGCCTACGCCTGGGCAGCTCCAGCCAGAATGAGGGGGTCCTGGCCCAGGCAGGCTCGGAGCCCAGCGCTGGAACATTCCTGTGTTAATTGAAAGGAAACAGCTGACAACGACCTTGGCCATGAGGGGAGGGTGGGGCCGAGTCACGCGGGCTGGGAGGTGGGGGTGAGAGAGGGAGTCCCGTGGCCCAGTGGGCCCTTTCCCTCCTTGGAGGAGGGGGATGTAGAGGGGAGAAGTCCCCATTCCACTCGCTGGTTCCCAGCTTCCTGGGGGTCCTTTGTCTGCCCAGCGCCTTCCTGTCTCCCAACCCTCCACAGCTCTGTCACCCTGAGAACACCTCCGCCTCCCAGCCCTCCAGTTTCCCCGTCACCCTCCATCAGCTCCCTCGGCCTCCCTTTCCCTCCTCCACCTCCAAGCTCTGCTCAAGTGCAGTCCCCTCCTCCAGCCAGCCTTCCTGGCTCCGCTCTCCTCCCCTCCCCCGGTGACTCCCAGGACCTCGACTGTCACTAACGAGGTGGACAGCCCATGAGGCATTAGCTGCCTAGGAGGTTCAAGGCAGAGAGACATCACCCCATGGTGGAGACTGAGGTCAGAGCAGGACACAGACCTAGAGGAGCAAACCTGTTGCCTATTAACCTGGGGCAGAGAGCAGGAAGAGCTGGACCCTGCCCTGGCCCTTCAACAGGAGGGCAGTGGAGCATGAATGGAGGCAAGGTAGACAGAGGCCTTCCCCAGGGGCCAAGGCAAATCCAGCTGCAGAGACCCACCCCAAAGACCCGTGGTTCCTGCCCCGCCCTCACTCTACCCCAGCCACACTCAGACGGCCAAAGCACGTTACGACCCAGGGCTTTGCATGGGCTGTGTCCGCTGCCTGGTGCATCCGCAGGCCTCACTAGTTCCCATAGGGCAGTGGTTCTCAACCTTCCTAATGCCTCGACCCTTTAATACAGTTCCTCACGTTGTGGTGACCTCCGATTTCATTGTTACAAATTGTGCTACTGTTATGAATCGTAATGTAAATATCTGATATGCAGGATGTATTTTCATTGTTACAAATTGAACATAATTAAAGCATAGTGATTAATCACAAAAACAATATGTAATTATATATGTGTTTTCCGATGGTCTTAGGCGACCCCTGTGAAAGGGTCGTTCGACCCCCAAAGGGGTCGCGACCCACAGGTTGAGAACCGCTGCCATAGGGCTTTCCTCAGTCACCACCTCCTTATTTAGGCTTCCTCTGATCTCCCTACTTAAGTTTCAGCCCCTGGACCCCCCCAATGCCCCCGCCAGCTCTCACCCTCATGCAACACCCCGGACCTTTACTTATTGTGTTTCTTATTTCCTCATGAGGACAGTAACTGTCTCTTTTTGTCCCTGCCATGTACCCAGCACCCAGGATACAGCAGGTTCTCAATAAATATTCACTGTGCCAGCAAGTCAATTAGGGTATTTCCATTTTTAGAGGAGGCTCCACCTAAAGGTTCTCCTCCCTCTTCACATTCCTGCTACCCCCTGGACTGACCACCTGTCTTATGACCACCTCCATTTTTTCCTTTAAAGAAACACTGTTGCCCTAGCCGGTTTTGCTCAGTGGATAGAGCATCAGCCTGTGAACTGAAAGGTCCCAGGTTCGATTCCGGACAAGAGCACATGCCCGGGTTGGGGGCTCGATCCCCAGTGGGGGACTTGCAGGAGGCAGCCGATCCACCATGATTCTCTCTCCTCATGGATGTTTCTGTCTCTCTCTCCCTCTTCCTTCCTCTCTGAGGTCAATGAAAATATATTTTTAAAAAAAAGAAAAGAAAAGAAAGAAAGAAAGAAACACTGTCACATTGATCTAAAACAGGATCTGGGTTGCCCACACTCAACAAGGGACAGGCCCCGACTACCTAGGAAGTGACTGTACAAATCCTATATAATAAAAGCCTAATATGCAAATCACCCAACTGGTGGAATGACTGGTCGCTATGATGCGCACTGATCACCAGAGGGCAAACGCTTAACCCGGGTGCTGCCCACAGGCCCCAGGCCAGCCAAGGCGGGTGCCAGTCGGGGATCCCCCCCCCATCACCCCACCAGTCACCCCACAGATTGGTCCTAATCGCCAGCCAGACCTGGGGATCCTACCTGTGCACGAATTTCGTGCACCGGGCCTCTAGTTAATATATAAAACAACCCAAACGGCCATCAACGATGAATGGATAAACACCATATGGTCCATCCATTCAATGGAATATGACTCAGCCATGAAAAGAAGTGAAGCACTGATTCTTGCTACAATGTGGATGAACCTTGAACACATGATGCTCAGTGAGAGAAGCCAGACACAAAATGCTGCACAGTATGTGATTCCATTTATGTGAAATGTCCAGGACAGGCACATTCCAGAGACAGAGAGTGGGTTAGTGGTTGCCAGGGGCTGGGGCGGGGGGGAGGCGAGGATGGGGGTGCCTGCAAAAGGGGATGGGGCCTGTTTTAGGGCTGATGGAATGTTCTGGAATTAGAGGTGATGGTTGTACAGCTCTGTGGGTGGATTGTGTGGTGTATGAATGATATCTCAATAAAGCTGGTAAAAATAAATATATACCTTTATAAAGCAGAAATGCTGACCCCCTCACCAAGGGCCAGGCCAGGGTCAGAGCACAGGTCCTGCCCTGCTGGCCCTGCCCTGAGACTCTCCATGATCAAAAGGATTTGAACACAAACTGACTAGCACATCACCTTTTCATTCCCTGCAAGCCCTCTGCCAAGCCCCTTCCCTTCACTCAGCCTTCAAGGCCCCCACATCACTGACCCCCACCCCCTCTGCTCACCCAAGCCGGGCTCCGAGGCGTGGCCCCGTCCCACCACTACCCTTGTCCATGCAATGACCCCCACGCAGCCTGGCCTCGCTTTGGTCCTTACCTAATCTGCCCACCACAAGGCCTGGCTTGGTTTCTACCTCTCAATTTTCAGCCCAATCCATACTGTCCCAGAGACGGGCTTTGACTGTCCCTGAATTCTTGCTTGAAACCCGTGGGCAGGAGACAGGCATCCCAGCTCAATTTCACACTCCTCAGACTCAAGACATCTACTTAGCCATCTGATGCTGCACAGAGACCCTTTGGTGGTGTGGCCAGGGCACCTTCCAGCCTCTCTGTGCGTCCAGGGACTGGGCCATCTCTCTCTGACCAGGACAGCCTGGCCCTGTGCATGGCTCTGGCACCACAAAACTCTGAAATCAGGTCTATGCCCACCCAGACATCTGAGCTGCCCCCACCTGCCCCGTCTAGGCTAGACCCTGACTAGCTCCTCACCAATCTGGCCCCTCACCTACAAGAGTCTCTTCTAGCCCTAGCTGGTTTGGGGTATTTCCATTTTTAGAGGAGGCTCCACCTAAAGGTTCCCCAACCCTCTTCACATTCCTGCTTCCCCCTGGACTGACCACCTGTCTAATGACCACCTCCATTTTTTCCTTTTAAAGAAACACTGTTGCCCTAGCCGGTTTGGCTCAGTGGATAGAGCATCAGCCTGTGAACTGAAAGGTCCCAGGTTCGATTCCGGACAAGAGCACATGCCCAAGTTGCAGGCTAGATCCCCCCCAGTAGAGGGCATGCAGGAGGCAGCTAATCAATGATTCTCTCTCATCACTGATGTTTCTATTTCTCTATCTCTCTTCCTTCCTCTCTGAAATCAATAAAAATATTTTTTAAAAAAACTTTAAAAAAAAGATGAAAAACTTCAAGACAAGATCAATCAGGACAAACAAGATTCTTGACAAGTGCAATGAAATCATCATTGGCTTGATAAGAACCAGACTGCGGAAAAGGAAGAATTTGAACATCAGCAGGAGTTGGAAAAAAATCTGCAACCTCATCATTATCAAGTTGTACCAGGGTGCAGGAGGCATGCCAGGAGAAATGCCTGGGGGCTTTCCTGGTGGAAGAGCACCTCCATCTGGTGGTATCTCCTCTGGGCCCACCATTGAAGAGGTTGATTAAGCCAACTTTGAGCATAGGTTTAGCATTTTTTCACACAAAATAGTGAAGGATGCAAATTTGTAGCAAATTCCATGGCAATTTTAAAAGCTGAGCTGCTGCATAGTAAATAACTGGGCATTCTTGATACTTAATATGGACTATGTGCACAGGGAAAGTAAATAATGCACTTTACAACACTGAATTGTTAAGTGGAAAATGCAACGCCTTAAAACTAATTAAAATTGGCACCATAAAAAAAGAAATAAAATGTATTTTTATTGATTATGTATCTGACCAGAAATTGAATCATGACCTCCTGGTTCATAGGTGGACACTCAACCACTGAGCCACGCTGGCCAGGCTCAAGATTTCTTAATATCTTCTGTAATATTCCACTCAGAAGGCAGAAAGCCACAAAGTCCTTCTCTAAGGATGGGCATAATTGGAAAATAATATTGCATTCCTTCACTGTATAGAATACAAACTATGAAGACAAGGAAACTCAATTATTTCCATTTCTATCCCCAGATCACTTTTGTTGAAGAACTGCTCACTTAACATTCTAGAAGCTATCTTGTTGAGATTTGCCACTGTGATCTATGAGTGATGAACCTTTTTTCCAGTTAGTGTTATGGCTATCACATTGCCTTCATTTATGGGATAGCTAAAAGGACAAACCCTCAGTATCTATTAGAGAAATTGTGCACATAATTATTTTTCTGTCAAGATCCCCCACTAAGTTTTTATTTTTTTCTGAACCCTGAAAAAGATAATGCTCATATATATTATTAGCTACAACTGTGCCAGGCCCCATTTTAAGTGCTTCTCATGTTTTATTTTTTTCCAACAACTTATATGCACTATCATTAAAACTCACTTTTCAGGCGAGAAACCGGCAGGTTAAATGCATCTAAGACCACACTGACAGTTAAAGGGCAGAGACTCAGGATTTGAATATATTCTGGCTCCTGAGAATACATGATTCACAGTAACTGCCCTCTGAAATAATTCCAGTATTACCATACTAGACCCCCGCCCAATTTTCTGAAAGCCAATAGTGACCCACTTACTATTCTCATAATCCCTCCTTTCTCTCTGAAATCAATAAAAAAAATATTTTTTTTAAAAAAAAGAGTCTCTTCTGGTGCCTGGCATCAGCTCTCACTGCTCCCCTGCTCAGACACCACCCATGGCTCCCCATGGTCCCCAGCTGGGCACTCGAGGCTGTAAGGACCTAGCCCCAAGAGCGCAAACCAAAGGGTGCTCCCTTCTCCCAGTGCTCTCCCGCCTCTAGCAGAAACGCACAGGTCACTCTTTCTACCAGGTGCTCCCTTCTGTCTACCGGGTCAACCCTTAAATATCTTCCACAGAAAAGGTCCATGATGGACAAACCTTACTCTCCACCTCGTCCTTTGAGGCCTTCTGATCCAGCATGGGGCTAGGATGGTCAGGAGGGAGTGTTTCTCAAATGCATGGATAAGACACTTCCTTGGTGGAAGAAGGATGGACGGGAGCAGGGTCCCAGACTTGGAAAGAGGTGATGTGATTTTTTTTTCAGAGCATCAACCCATTTCCCAGCATCAAAATCTGAGACCCTTGAGGGTGGATCTCGCTTGGGGTTGGTATTACAAGATCCAAGTCCATACGGCACCCACTCCTCTTCTAACTGTGCCCCACCAGGGAGGGGGCTAGCTAGGTTCATGTCTCCACTCACCAAATGTGAAAAGTGCGGCCCAGGGAGGGTGAGTGACATACCCACTCTCATAAGGAGTCAGGACACTCCCTTTCCATGCCCTACTCTCCAATCAGCAGTCACAGAAGAGGTCTGGGGTGTGCGTGCGTGCGTGCGTGCATGCGTGTGTGTGTGTGCGTGCGCGCGCGCAGAGGCAGATGCCCCCAGGGACCAAGGCTACCAACCAGGTTGGAAAGCTGATGCCAGAATACCTAGGAACCCTGTAGACCAAAGTCCCTGGGACATAGGAAGGTACAAAGATTCCCTTCCCACCCTGGCCGCTATGAGGAAAGCCCAGCAAACTCAAGCCCTCCCCCTTAGCAGCTGTGGCCTCCAGCATGTCAGATCATCTCTCCATGCCTCAGTTTCCCCACCTTACAGGGCTGCTGTAAAGATCAAGAGAATTAATTCACAGGGACAAAGCGCTCAGAACAGGTGTACAGCAAGTGCTCACTAAGTGATTTTAAAGCAAATAAACGATGCCAGCACTTCTCGAACCACATTCCCATGTTCCTGCCTCTACCTCTAGTATTATCTGCTTGTTCCTTCCCTTCACATCACTCACTGTTTGAATCGAACCCCCTGGTTTTAGAAGGAAACATTTCATTGTTACCGAGACTGGGAAAACAAGAAGCCTCGGCCACAGAGTAAAAACACGGAAAAATAGACACAATGAAAACGAGAGCCTGTTATTCAATTATCACTGGATATTGCTGCCTTTTAACCGGCTGTGTCTCTCGTTAAAAAGGGAGATTAGCAAGTGTGAAAGAAACATTAAGGATCCAGTTAGCACCCAACAGAGACTTCTTAAAGATGTCCAGGCCTGAGGGTGGGGAGACATCTGGGAAGGTCCTGCCCCAGCTCCGCTCTCTAGCTCCTATCCCAGGGCTGGAGCCCTGCCTTGAGCCAGGATAGAGCTCGGGCATTTGAGAATGGCTGCTCTCAGCTAAAATATCGTTACTTTACCAGCCAGACCCTGAGGCTCCGAGAGGAGCAGTACCTCACGGGGGCCCACACAGCAAGTCCTCCCAGGGCAGGACGGGCATCCAGCTCTCCCCACCAGGAGTGTGTCTCTGCTCTGCCACCCCCACCCTTGTCCCATCTTTGCAGCATCAGCCATCTATCCCAACAGCGCGGTGATCAGCTGCTGCTTTTCAACAAATCCTTAAAGTCTTAAACTAATGAAAATATGTTTAATCCTTAAATTCTTTAACGAAGGAAAACTTGTTTAATCCTTTAACAACATTTTGTGAAATTCTTAAATTTATTTTTTCAGGTTCTCTTTTTAAAATTTTATTTTTAAAAGAAAGTTCCCAGCACCACCATAAGCCTTACAACCATCTCCTGTGACTCTGATGGCAAAATCCACGGAAACGGAACGAGGTGAGTGACTTGTTCTAGGGGCTGTTGCCTCTGTGCCTGGAGCCTGCTCTGCCCTCGTGGGAAAGGACCATGAGCACGGAATGAGCGAGGGGCAGGTGTTCCAGTCAGGGCAGCACCAGTGCAGCCTCTCCTCACCATCGTCAACCCAAGCTTTCTCTCATGCCTATTCGAGCCAGGTAATGCCAAGTCCCACCCCACATCTGTACCCAGAAAAGCCAGTGATCCACCTAATTGGGGGGGGGGGCATGGCACCATATCTGACCTGTGACCAAGAAGGTACAGGACAGGGCACCCTACTTGTGCTGTGTGACCCCGGGGCAGTACTGCCCCTCCCCAGCCCCTCAGTATCCACACTGAGAAAGAAAGGAGTGGTGGGAAAGGAAACAATGAGATCCGATCAAAACATCCCTCATTGCTCTGCTCTGGGTGGGCATTTTCCTAGATTCTCACCTCTCATTCTCCAAGGCAGCCCCCTCCCCAAGGCCACACCCCGCCCAGGGTCTGCTGTCAGGAGGCCGAGGCTCCCCTTGGTCCCAGGGAGCAGAGCAGGTAAACAAGTGGGGGATCGTAGTGCAGACAAGTCTGGGCCCTGGCTCCCCTGAGCCCCTGGCTGGGCTCCCAGGGCGGGTTGGGGAGCAGCTAGGCCTTTGTCTGGGTTTTCAAAAGCAGAGGACACTGGGTGTCACATTCCGAGGAGGGCAGGAGGCGGGGGCTCCCACCCAGCCGAGGGTGTGGTGGGTCACGGGTGAATCCCTGGAGGAAAGTTGTATGTTCAGAAAACACACCCAGTGGGAAGGGCAGGGGGAGCTGGACTGGCCAGACCTACAAGTCCAGGCCCCCTGCCCCAAGGGGACCTGACCCAGAGCAGGATAACAGCTGTCTCTCCCCCCCCCACACACACACACACAGTGAGCAGGCTGCCGGGACCCCAGACACCTGCTTCCCACTCCCTGCCCTGGCAAACACACAGTACAGCCTCCCAGCGCCCACCTGTGGGAGTGGGGGTGTGGGGCCACCCCGACGCCAGAAAGCAGGACTCCGTCTGAAATGACCATGCACACTCACTCCGCACCTGCTTGTGCAAGAACCCTGGCCCAGGAACTCTTCACCTCACCCTCCACAGACCCAGGCCACCCATTCCATTGCAGGCAGGGGTCAGTGCCCTCTTGGCTGCACCATCTGGGGCCCTATGTAGGGGGCACTTTCCCGGAGGGGATCAACTCCATGCTCCCCTGTTGGAAGGCACCTGGACCTCCAGTCGCACACACCCCAGACCGGAAGCCTGGAGAGAAGGCCCCTCCCTCCAGTGGTAACTCGGGACAACATCTGGCTGCCGACCCTCCCCCCCCCTCAGGCCCCGGCCTTAACAGGGGCTCTAGACAGCACTCGAGGCCGGTGGGGAGGGCAGCCAGACGGAAGGAGGATTGACCCGTGGGCGCGTCCAGGGCGCAGCGAGCAGCGAGCTCAGGCTGGGGAGTGAGGGGGTGAGGGTGGGGAGGGTGAGCTCAAGGCCTGACCTGTGCAATGGGGAGGGGTCGCTCCATCACCCCAGGGGGCCCACTCAGGAGCCCACAGGTGGCCGAGGCTAGCCCAGGGGGTGCGGGCCGGGCGGGGACAGAAACACGCGCCTCCCCCTCCCAGTGTCCTGGGCTGCCCCCC
>NW_005358901.1:996695-1000545 GCF_000412655.1 Myotis brandtii | reverse complement strand
GCCTGGCCTGGAACCTCCCTGGAGCTGCGCACCACCCCACGCCCGGAGTCATTCATCCCTTGTCCTAGGGTTCGGTGCTGGCGGCCAGGCTGGGTCTGTGCGCTAGCCCTAGATTGACCTGGACAAAATCCTGTCCCTCCCAGCGCCCGTTCCAGAAGGGAAGCGGGGGAGGGGGGGCAGGGGGCAAAGGACCAGTGGACCCGGGGGAAGTCCGGAGGCCGCTCCGAGGAGCTGACGCCTCTGCTGCAGCCTGGCGGTCTGGAAGAGGAGCGTTCAGGTGGAGGGCACTGCAAGTGCAAAGGCGGGGCCGTGGGACCAAGCCAGGCCCGGCTGGGGAGGAATGATAATAACACAGCAATTCCTTAAGCTTCTGAGCACTTGCTGGGCGCTGGTCCTGGAGTTGGAGTTGGAGGAGGGTAAATGATTTAAATCTGCCTCAGCTCTCACAGCACACACTGCAGGCCTCTGTAGCCAGAATGAGTGAGGTGGCTAGAGGAGGGAGCAAGGAGAGCTCAGGCTTTGTCCTGCGGGCACTAGGGAGCCACAGCAGAGTTTAGAGCAGGAGAGGGACCAACCTGATTTATTTTTGTGATGGCCCCTCTGGCTGCCAGGTGGGGAGTGAATTAACAAGGGCAAAGCGGAGAGGCTTGGAGGCCTGGCAGAGGCTGAACTGTGACCCCCCTCAGGCTGAATAAGATTGAGAGGCAGGTGGATTGTGGATGGATCTTGAAGGGAGACCTGACAGGATTGCTACCGAAGGGTTGTGGGATGACAGGCATTGGGGTCTCCCCATTTCCAGATTGAGCCACTGGAAGGGACATGTTAACATGATGGGGTTGGAGGGGGCAACAAAGGGTGACATTGGGTGGGCAGCTGGCCGTCCAGGTTTAGGGTGAGGCCCGGGCTGAGCTAGGGGAAGTCTGGACAAGATCATGTGAGAAGCAGGCACAGGCAGAAGACAGAGGCAACCAGTTCGCCTGCCTTCCCCTTGATTCCTTGCAGGCTATCTTGAGTCCTTCGTGCTGCATGTGTCTCGGTGTGAATCCCACAGACTAGGAAAGAGACAGGACCTGTCACTGCCAACATGTAGACTGCGGCCATGACTTCCCAGGTTCTTATAGAACTCTAGTCCCCTGGCCCCAAACACACTTACTTACTGGGGTCTGGCTGCGGGGAGGGCGGGGTAGGGAAGAGAGATTCTTCTAAAACCCTTCTAAACTATTTTCCTTTAAGTAAAATAGTTCTACTCAGCAGGTGCTTAATAAACGGATGTGTGTGCAAAGGGAAATAGCTTTGGATGGGCCCTAGAGAAGCATCAGGATCACCCCAGAGGGGACAGGGACACTGCCACCTCTTTGTTTACAGGCCTTTTCATCTCCCCTTTTTACAATAAATGTGCATTCATTTAGCATTAAAATAATGAGATAAATTAGCAAACTTAAAAAAAAAAAAAAAAGACCCAGAGAAACATCAGGGGCCCTGGGCTTGAGTCCCAGCTCAGAGCCTCATGTGCTGTGTGACCCTGGGTCTGTTTCTTAACCTCTCTGAGCCTCATTTCTCCATCTCCTACGGCAGCTGGGAGGGTTAACAGTGAATACACAGGAAGGGCTTGGAACAGGGTCCAGCACACAGTAGCGCAGGGTTTGGCACACTATTCCTATAAAGGGCCAGATAATAAATGTTTTCAGCATTGCAGCCGCAGGTCTTCCATTGCAACATGAAAGCAGCCAGAGGCAATATTTAGTACATGTATTGCTCAGCAAAAGGAAGCTGTGAGTAATCCCATCGCTGCCCCTCTGTCTCTGTGTTCATTCAGTCCAAAAGATTTATTGAGTACCTACTGTGCACCCAGCAGTGTTAGGTGCCAGATATGCAGGAATCTTATCCTCAGATAAATGGCATTTTTTGGTCTACTAAGTAAATGATTCAAGGTTTTAGGGATGCTGGATGCATTTTGTTTAAAAATAGGAAGAAGAGTGCTGGCTTTGGCAACACATATACTAAAATTGGAAGGATACAGAGAAAATTAGCATGGCCCCTGTGCAAGGATGACAAGTAAATTCATGAAGTATTTTTTTAAAAAAGAGCCCGTCAGAAGTAAATGATTCAAGGTTTTAGGGATGCTGGATGCATTTTGTTTAAAAATAGGAAGAAGAGTGCTGGCTTTGGCAACACATATACTAAAATTGGAAGGATACAGAGAAAATTAGCATGGCCTCTGTGCAAGGATGACAAGTAAATTCATGAAGTATTTTTTTAAAAAAGAAGCCCGTCAGGTGTGGCTCCGTGGTTGAGCATTGACCTATGAACCAGGAGGTCAAGATTAGGGCACATGCCTGCGTTGCCCAGTAGGGGGCGTGCAAGAAACAGCAGATCATTGAGGTTTCTAGCTCTCTCTCCCTTCCTCTCTGAAATCAATACAAATATTTTTTTAAAAGAAAGAAAATAGGAGGATGGAGAGGGACTGTTGGCAGCATCTCCCCTCCCACAAAACATATACACCTTTCTCAGCCTTAAACTTTCCAGGGCTCCCGCCTCCCTTACATCAAAAGTCAAATTCCTTCCCACAACTCTCAAGGCCCTGCCTGGGAGCCCCAAGACCCCAGCATCCACACCCCAGACTCAGGCATGCAGGCAGTTGCTTCCTAGAGATAGTGACACATGAGCTGGGGAAATCAAGTCAGGCAGAGATGGTGGGGAGAAGCATCCCAAGTAGCAGGGACAGCCCCCCAAAAGATGGGACAAGGCAGGGTGTGTCCTGAACTAGCGCACTGGGCTTGAGTTGACCTTTCACCCTGCAGAGAGGGGGCCACATCACCCAGTCCTCAATCCTCTCTGCTCAGTGTGCTGCAGCTCCCATCCCTCTGGGGCCACGCCCCCTTCCTGTACCACTTGCAACCATGATCGCCATGATGATGCCTCTTCTCCTTCCGCCTCCTTAGCCACCTCTGCCCAGCACCCCTGCCCCTGCTTTGTTTTTTTTTTTTTTAAATATATTTTATTGATTTTTTACAGAGAGGAGGGGAGAGGGATAGAAAGTTAGAAACATCAGTGAGAGAGAAACATCGATCAGCTGCCTCTTGCACGCCCCCTACTGGGGATGTGCCCGCAACCAAGGTACATGCCCTTGACCGGAATCGAACCTGGGACCCTTCAGTCTGCAGGCCGATGCTCTATCCACTGAGCCAAACCGGTTAGGGCCCTGCTTTGAACCCACCTCACAGCTTGGCTGCTCCGGGACATCCTCTGGGGCCCTTGGACTCCAGGGGAAGTTTCTCTCTGGGCTCTGTGCAGGCCCCCAAAGCCCACTCCTCCTCTATCCCTGAGTCAGAGATCCCTTTCCCTCCCTCTAGCCCTGACTTCAGCTCAGGCCGGTGTCTCCCACCCAGAAGGTGCCAAGGAGGTGTAAGCTAAACATGAGAGGGACTGTATCCCAGAAAAAAAGGGGCTCGAGCGTCCCCACCCCAGCTGTATAACCCCAAACCTCGGGCCCCGCTAGGTCAGGCCCTTTACAGAGCAGCATGCCAGAGCCTCGACTCCTGCTGTCTTCCTGGCCTGGTCCATGGCCCTGGGATCCCCGGCCTTCACAGGTAAGGGGAATGGGGACCTGATGGGGCTACCCAGCTCTGGCTGGTTCAGCATTGGTCCAGCTACAGATCAGCAGAACCCAAACTCACTCCCCAGGAGGGCTTGTGTCCTCTGCACCTGGGAATTCTCAGAAAAGAAATTAATATGACCATGAGTCAATCTCCTCAACATATAAAGAGCTCTAACAAATTAATAATAAAAGTAGGGCCCTAGCTGGTTTGGCTCAGTGGATAGAGCATCGGCCTGCAGACTGAAGGGTCCC
>NW_005358901.1:986306-996179 GCF_000412655.1 Myotis brandtii | reverse complement strand
TCCTCTATCCCTGAGTCAGAGATCCCTTTCCCTCCCTCTAGCCCTGACTTCAGCTCAGGCCGGTGTCTCCCACCCAGAAGGTGCCAAGGAGGTGTAAGCTAAACATGAGAGGGACTGTATCCCAGAAAAAAAGGGGCTCGAGCGTCCCCACCCCAGCTGTATAACCCCAAACCTCGGGCCCCGCTAGGTCAGGCCCTTTACAGAGCAGCATGCCAGAGCCTCGACTCCTGCTGTCTTCCTGGCCTGGTCCATGGCCCTGGGATCCCCGGCCTTCACAGGTAAGGGGAATGGGGACCTGATGGGGCTACCCAGCTCTGGCTGGTTCAGCATTGGTCCAGCTACAGATCAGCAGAACCCAAACTCACTCCCCAGGAGGGCTTGTGTCCTCTGCACCTGGGAATTCTCAGAAAAGAAATTAATATGACCATGAGTCAATCTCCTCAACATATAAAGAGCTCTAACAAATTAATAATAAAAGTAGGGCCCTAGCTGGTTTGGCTCAGTGGATAGAGCATCGGCCTGCAGACTGAAGGGTCCCGGGTTCATTCCGGTTAAGTACACATGCCCAGGTTGCGGGCTCGATCTATAGTAGGGGGCATGCAGGAGGCGGCCAATCAATGGTTCTCTCTCATCATTGATGTTTCTATCTCTCTCTCCCTCTCCTTTCCTCTCTGAAATCAATAAAAATATATTTAATCAATGATTCTCTCTCATCATTGATGTTTCTCATTATTGATTTCAGAGAGGAAAGGAGAGGGAAAGAGAGATAGAAGCATCAATGATGAGAGAGAATCATTGATCGGCTGCCTCCTGCATGCCCCTTACTGGGGATCGAGCCCGCAGCCTAGGCATGTGCCCTTGGCCGGAATTGAACCTGGGACCCTTCAGTCCACGGGCCAACGCTCTGCCCATTGAGCCAAACCAGCTAGGACAATAAAAATATTTTTTTATAAAAAAATAATAAAAGTAAGTGTTTGGTAAAGGGCGCTATTATTATCATCATTATTGTTATCATCATTGTCACTGCTGTTGCGTCTGCTCTGACTGGGAAAGCCACCCAAGTCCTCCATGGGAAGAACAGTCAAGGACTATAGCCCAAGAGTTCTGGGCTCACGACCACCTTCCATGCAGCACCAAACAAACCAGACTCCCCTCTCTGCACCTCAGATTGGAAAATGGAAATATCGACCCCCATCCAGCCCATTTTGCAGGGCTTCTGGGAACTTGGTTAGTGGGGACCATGAAGGACAGTTGTCTGTTTCACAACTGCTCATCAGATGGGAAGGAAATGGGCCTGGCTGTGGGTAGAACTGGCCCCTGGCAGGAGCAATAGGAGCTGTACTGAGGCTGCAACCCTGGCCTCTCACTCCCTCTCTGTGCCTCAGTTTCCCCATCTGTAGCATGGGGATAGAAACAATACTGACATCCTCGGGTCACTCCAGGACTAAATGAGGTTCCACACACCTGCAGCTTCAGTGATGCTTATACCAACCCCTTCAACGGTGTGTGGTTGGGGGAACTGACCAAGGTCTGGGGACAGCTGCTGGATAAACTTAAGCACAGAGAGGGTAGGTGACCTCCAGGGCCCCAGGGATTGGTGGAGCCGGGGTTTGCCTGGGCAGGCAGCCCCCTGCTCCCCCCACTGCTGTTTCCTCCTGTGCAATTATGATCAACGACCCCAAGGCCTTCAAATCATCAGTTTACCAGTATCACCAGTTCAGATCTGAGCGTTGCTGGTGGGGCCTGAAGGGGCCTCCAACCACAGACCACAGCTGAGTTCCCCCTTTCCAGGCCGTTGGGTGAGGGTAGGTGCCTTGGTCCTCAAAGCTCTCAGGGAGACTTCAGCCTTGAGAAGTCTGGGGCCATGGGGCCTGGGGCAGAGGGCTGGGACCAACTTTTGCTGACTATGGCCACTGCTCTGATGATGTCCATGAGGCTTCCAGGTAAGGACCCCGAGGAGTCCCCATATAGAGGCCCCATCAGGAACTGCCCAGGTACCCCAAGGCCCCCTCCCAGACCCCACCCCAGAAAATGCTGAGGTACCCCACACACGGGCCCTGACTTGGTTCAGCTACACAACCCCTGGCTGCTCTCCCTCTAGGGCCTCACCAGGCAATGGGGTGGGAGGCCCAGCTGGGATCTTGACCAGGCACAGGTGCAGGCGCAGGCCCAAGTTTTCTGGAGTCCAGTCCTCCTCCTGGCACATTCAAGGGCCTTCTCTGGGCTCCTTGTCACTCACTCTGTGTCCTTCTGCGTCTCTCTTTCTATCTCTGTCTCTCTCTATCTCCGACTCTTTCTCCCTCAACTTGACCCCCATCCCGTCCAGTGCCTAAGCTGCCCCCATTAACCCATCTTCTGCCCCTCTCAACATACCCCTCCTCCCCTCTGCAGGCTCCTGGGGGGCTAGGATCATTGGGGGCCGAGAGGTGACCCCGCACTCCCGTCCCTACATGGCATCGGTGAGCTTTGAGGGCCAGCATCACTGCGGTGGCTTCCTGCTCCGTGCCCGCTGGGTGGTCTCAGCTGCCCACTGCCTCATCGACAGGTGAGCCCACCTGGGGGCCCTCCTCCTGCTTGCTGCCACTGGGGGCCCCAGAATGCTCTGGCTATATTTCAGGGGTGGGAGTGGGGAGGGGTGTTCCTGGTGTGGGCATTGCTACATTCCAGGTGGGGGGAAGGGTTGGGTTGGCCAGACCCCACCCCCTTCCCTGGGGGTCTCTTGCAGGAGGAGGCATCTCTGGGGCCAGCTTTATGGGACAACAAAGGGGAAAAGGTGGGGCTACCCCCACCTTGTCAAGGATCCTCCATGATAATAAGTAGATGTTATCATCGCTGTGCTTAATCTATATATATATATAAAAGCCTAAGCGACCAAACAACCTATTGCCTGGTTGCTATGACATGCACTGACCACCAAGACGCTGAACACAGGAGCTGCCCCCTGGTGGTCAATGTGCTCCCACAATGGGAGCGCCACTCAGCTGACCCATGGGTGCCAGAAGCAGGGCTCACGGATGGGGACTGACTGGGCTTGAGCCGGTGGCAGGCACGTGGGGCCAGGATGAGTGGGAGTGGGCAGGCAGGAGTGGCAGGTGGCATTGGACTGCCAGTTTTGGCACAATCCCCACAGGCCACACCGAGGACCCCACCAGTGCATGAATCCGTGCACCGGACCCCTAGTAATTAATCACATTAACATTGAAATTATTGAAAAAAGAAAATTTCCTCCACCTTTCTAGGTTCTTCCAGATGGCCTGATAATTAAATCTACGTGAGACAGATTAACAAAGGAAAATAACCAAATTTAATGCAGACATACATGTGGATGACCCACATACATGAGGGAGTCAGAGACCCCACATCCATGAGAGGTTCAGGAACAGATAGGACAGATGAGGTGTCTATGTCACCTGAGCTAGGGATGCGGCATCAGAGGGAAGAAGGGTCATCCTCAAGACCTTCAGTAATTAGAAGCTTGCCCTGCCCTCTAGATAGGTCATAAAACGTTATCTTTGGTGGTAACTCTCATTATGGGCCAGGCCCCCAATTTAGACTCATGTAGGTGGTTAAGCAAGAGGTAGAAGTTTCTTGTGAGCCCAGAGGGTCTTGATGGCCTTCAGCTCAAAATAATCCACATGTCAGCCCGGCCAGTGTGGCTTAGTGGTTGAGCTTCGATCTATGAACCAGGAGGTCGTGGTTGGATCCCCAGTCAGGCACATGTCTGGGTTGCAGGCTCGATATCCAGTAGGGGGCGTGCAGGAGGCAGTCAATCAATGATTCTCATCATTGATGTTTCTCTCTCTCCCTCTCCCTTCCTCTCTCTGAAATCAATTTTTTAAAAAATCCCAATGCCAAAGGGGCACATCTTGGGGAGGCATGTTCTGAACCTCCTCAGAGATAATGTTATAATTGAGGTGGGAATTATAATAAATATAAAAATACTCAATTCCTCCTAAATATGGCTTAGTTATTAGAATTAGTATTGCAATATTAGCGTTAATACTGTAATTGAGGTGGGAATGAAACAAACATGATTATTATCACAGGGTTGACATCAAGGTTAAATGGGTTGCTGTGCACCAGTTTTGCCAATGGGGCTACCAAAGCCTGTGATAGGCAGCCTTACCCCAGTCTCCCTCACTATACCCCTCCCCACTGCAGAGACCCACGAACAGTCCGGGTGGTGCTGGGAGCTCACAACATTCGCACCTCCGAGCCCACCCAGCAGGTGTTCAGCGTCTCAGCTGTCATCAGGCACCCTGACTACCAGCCCACAACCCACGCCAATGACATCTGCCTGCTGCAGGTGAGCTTCTTGGGGAGGAACACTGGGTGTAAGTCTGACCTGTCCCCGCTACTCCCATGATGACTGAACCTGTTTTAAAATAGCTGAAGGATCCTGAAACACCTGAGTCAGGTGAAGTCTTTGCTCAAATGTCCCCTTCTCAGGAGACCTTCCTTGATGACCCCCTCATCCTGCAACCTGCCCCTGTCCTGCTGTCCCTTCTCCCTGTTCCACCTTTCTTATGTCCAGCACGACTGTCACCTGCTAACAGCACCTGCACATTTGCTGCTTCACCATTGTTCACTGCCTCCTCTGGACCTGAGGGCAGGGATTTTTGCCTCGTTTATGACCATTTATGGCTCACAGCAGGTGCTCAATGTTCAGGCTGGTAGGGGGAACAAACGGGGCACTAGGGCCACGAAAGACCTCAATTCCCTGCTGCTTGGGCCCTTCTTGGGGTTTTCTGGCCAGGAAGTGGCTTCACCCATAAATGTGAATTTCCCTCTGCTTCCCCATGGGGTGTGTCCTTTACAACTACCCCCCTGCAGTTCCCACCCAGGAACCCCAAATTCAACTCCAGGAACCCCCAGGGCCTCTGTTTCAAAGGGAGAATGCCCCAAACTTGCCCTCCAAATGTGTTGAAAAGTTAAAAGGGGGAGATACTCAATATGACTGAATGGGTCCCTGGGAACAGGAAGGTCAAGGGTATGGGGTTCTCTTGGCAAATAAAAGGGGGGCAGTGGATGTCAGCAGCCAACGGCTGGATTTTACTCACCTGTGGAACCCCAAAGCTTGGAACCCACTGCTCTGACTCAGCCATCCCATTGTGCAGATGGGGAAACTGAGGTTGGGGTGGTCAGGGATGTGCCCAAGGTCAGGGGGTGTGTACCAAAGTTAGGGGCCCACGTCATTCATTCCAAAACTGTTGATTGAGTGCCAGCTGTGTGCCGGTCAGCGGGGACACAGCCAGGAACAAGCCATGGGGCTGACCCCCTTAAAGCCTTCAGTCTAACTGGGTGGCATCTGGGTATCTGGCCATGACAGGGGCACGTGGTTGCCCAGAGGAGGCACCTGCCCTAGCCTGGGAGTCTTGGAGAGCTTCCTGGAGAAGGTGGTGTCTAAGCTGAGACCTGAAAGTTGGATAGGAAAGGTGCTCCAGGTGGGGGGTACAGT
Source organism: Myotis brandtii (assembly GCF_000412655.1). Lineage (NCBI taxonomy): Eukaryota > Metazoa > Chordata > Mammalia > Chiroptera > Vespertilionidae > Myotis > Myotis brandtii. Next base: position 990,721 of record NW_005358901.1, on the reverse strand, counting down.
ATGAGCAAAAGTGTGGGGGTGGGCCCAGGACATGGCAGTAAATTCATTCTGGCTAGAGGCGGGGGGTTAATGGGGGGCAAGCATTTTATTCCAAGGCAATAAGGAGCAATGGGAGGGCTTAGAGCAGGGAAGGAGATGCTGTTTAGAAAGACCATTTGGGTTGAGTGGGTAAGGGCTGATGGACAGGGGGCATGTGGTGGCAAAAGCAGTGGGCCTTCTGACAGCCATTGCTTTCTCTCCATAAGGCCAAGAGATCAGGTGTCACAGGTGGGTAAACTGAGGCAGGAGCAGTGGTGATGGTTTGGGTGGTCCAAAACTCAGTGTTCTCCCCGTAGCTGAACAGCTCTGCCATCCTGGGTCCTGCAGTGGGGCTGCTGAGGCTGCCCCAAAGGGGCACCAGGCCACCCAGGGCCGGGACGAGGTGCCATGTGGCCGGCTGGGGCTCTGTGTCCAACTTTGAGGACTTGCCACCCGGGCTGATGGAGGCCGAGGTCCGCGTGCTGGGCCTGGACGTCTGCAATAGCTCCTGGAGGGGCCAGCTCAGCCCTACCATGGTCTGCACCCAGAGTGGGGACCGACGGCGGCGAGGCTTCTGCTCGGTAAGATATTCATTGTCCGTCCCTCCCACTTACCACATGAGGGGACCAAGGCTCACAGAGAAGGGTCAGAGCTGGGCAGAGCCTTGGGAACCAAGTCCAGCTTACCCTAGACCAGACCATGTATGGCTGTGCCGTGCACAAAGAGCTACAGATTTGTGTATTTATAAACAGTATCCAGTAGAGGCGGTAACAGATCTCCAGGAAGGAGCTCCTGCTCCTAATACCCTGGCCCTGGGGCAGAGGAAGAAACTCAGCCCGGAGGATCTTTTGTTTTAGGCAAGAGAGTCCAAGGGTTCAGAACACAGGTTCTGGAGCCCAACTGCCTGGGCCCAAGTCCAGACTGTGCCACTTTCCAGGCCTTGGAAAAGTCGCCTCACTTCTCTGGACCTCACTCCATCTTCTCCATCTATATAGAACTGCCACTAATTCCGGATGACAATTAGGGTGCTAGGACCAGGAGGGGAGGGGAAGGGAGGAAGCAGGAGTTTTAGGGTGACTATTCAAGAAGGCTTCTCTGAGGAGAGCACCTTTGAGCTGAGACTTGAAGGAGCCTTAAGATCTGAGGGAAGGCATGACAGGCAGAGAGACAGTCACAGGGCTGCCATGCACAGCTGTTCAGGTCTGTACTGCACAAACAGCTGCAGAATTCTATGTTTATACAAGCAGTGTCCAGTAGGGGACAGTAACAGGTTTCAAAGACACGCGGAAGCTTAGTGGCTGATGAAGCTTGGCTTGCTCTAGGAAGAGCCAGGAAGGCTGGTGTGGCTGGAACCAGATGAGTGAGGGAGAGAGATGTGGGTAGGATCCTCAGGGTCTTGAAGGCTGAGGTGAGGGTTTAGCCTTTGCTGTAAGAGCACTCGGGGGTCATGGAAGGATTCTGAGGGCAGGAAAGGGTCCTGGTGGGCGTTACATGTAGAAGCTCCTTCAAGCAAAGTGAGGCTGAGAGAACCCCTGACCTCACCTTTCCCTTCATCCCCCAGGCGGACTCCGGGGGGCCCCTGGTGTGCAGGAACCGGGCCCATGGCCTCGTTTCCTTCTCTGGCCTCTGGTGTGGCGACCCCAAGACCCCAGATGTATACACACAGGTGTCTGCTTTCGTGACCTGGATCTGGGGTGTGGTTCGGCAGCGACTCCACAGCCCCCAACTCAGCTCCTCACCCAGGACCACTGGGGCCCCCACAGGAGCTTCCTGAACCACAGCAGCACGGTGTATCCAAATGAGATGACAACCAATGCAAATAGTTCTGGCCTGGAAGATTCTGTGGCGGGGGCAGGGGGTCCACAGAACCTTCCAGGGCGCTTGGCGGGTGGGTGGGCATAAATTCCAAACAAAAAGGGCCAGAATATCTGAATAAAATGTTAACTGACAACCAGACATGATGGTCTACCCTCATCCCTTGAGTTTCTTCTTGGCCTCAAGGTGGCTGAGGGTCCTCCCTGAGCCACTTGCTTGGTCGCCTTTCTCTTCCACCCACTCCCACCACCATTCTACCTGTCCTTGAGTTTCTTCTTGGCCTCAAGGTGGCTGAGGGTCCAGATGAGCCACTTCCTCCCTGAGCCAATTGCTTGGTCGCCTTTCTCTTCCACACACTCCCACCACCACTCTACCTGTTTCAGCCCTCTCCCTGGGTGCTGCCCACTGCCCAGAGCTAGACACTGAGGCCAAGATGGACAGTGGCTGCCCCAAGGACATATGCTCATGCTCTTCCAGATGCGTCTAGAGCCCCCACTTACTACCCTATAGTAACCCAGGCTCCAGACTAGTAACCCTCTACCAAAGTGGGCAGCACAGAGGCTCAGAGAGAGAGTAGACCAGGAATTGACCCCAAGGTGGCTTTTTACAATCTTTATTTCTTTGGTGAGGCAGGACCCCAGGGCGGGGAAAATTGCCTTATTGGATGGCTTGGGCAAACTCACCTACTCAAGGACACTTTTCTGGGTGACATACATAGGTAAGGCACTTCCTGGGGGCTGGGAGAGGGTGGGCACACTGCCCCCTGAGCTCCTTGCCCCAAACTTGAGGAGCTGAATTCCCATATCGGGTTTGAGCCTCTGGTCTACACAAAGGCACAAGGAGGTGGCATTGAGTGACAGCCCAGGAATGCAGGGAATTGGCCCTAAGCTGGAGTTGAGACCCCTGAGCCTAGCTGGTGGGCAAAGAGGGTTCACCTAGGAACTGGGCCTAGAGACCCAAGGGTGGGCCTCATGATACCAAGGGGTCCTGTGTCTGGACCTCACCTGTGGACGGGTCAGCAGGCACTAGGGGTGCTGTTCAGACACGTAGCTCCAGGAGGCCAGGTGTGCAGTGGGCCTTGGTGTCTATATCCCACCGGATGAGTAGGGGCTCCTGGGCCCCAGGAGATCTCACCCGAAGTGGATTGGGCCCTGTTCTGAGCTAATGCTGAGCTGAGGCCTATGTCAGGAGGCACAGACAGTGCCTCCCTGACCAGGGGATAAGCTGGGCTTTTCTCAGGGGCCTTTACAGGACCTACTGGGTACGTGGAGGCAGTGGGGAAGGAAAGCCCTGAATACTTGGGTTGGTAGGGGAAAGACTGCTTCCTTGGCCTGTCCGGGGTTCTGAGCATGTTCTGAAGTTTATGTATATGCACCCAGGTTGTGGACCCCTCCCCATCCTTGGTTCCTGTTCTAGAAGGCTAGGGTGCCTTTTCATTAATTGCTGGCAGAGAACTCTCAGCCCTCTCAGTGGCAGTGATAATTAATAGTTATTCCCGAGGGAACAGAAGCAGGGTCCTCTTGAACAGTAGTAGGGTGTTTGGGGTGGAGGGTTCCCCTACCAGCACTGCTCCCAGGCCTCCTCCCACCAATTCTTCCAAGATATGGTTGGGGGGAAGGGTCCAGGGCTCCCGCAAGTGGTCCGGTCCTGGCTCTGGGGAGTGTCCATGGGACATAAATTAGGCTTTGCTCTGGCAATAAATAAAATGGGGGAGGCCTTGAACGCCAGGCCCAGGCCACCCTGTTAAGTCACACAAAGTTCTCCTCTTCTTCCTCCGACTCAACATCTGCTGGCTCAGGGGTGCCTGCTGAGTGGGAGGGACGAACAGAGAAATGGGGGTACGGAGAGGGGCTGGGGCCTACAGCCCACCACTGCTCCCCGCTCCGCTCCGCACCTGCGCAGCTGCCCGGGTGTCGCACGCCAATGGAACGGCCCAGGAAGCAGGTGGCCTGGCGGAGGTGGCAGGAAGACATGTAGGTGACGTTGTTGTTGCCGCAGAGTTCCTGGCCAGGGCTGGAGGGCGCGGGGCAGGGCGCAGCGCGACACATCACGCAGTGGGCACTACCTGTCTGGTCCACCACGCACGACTGTGGCCGCTGGCACACCACGTGCGCGCAGGACTCTGTGGATAGGGCGCCAGGGTGGGTCAGGGGCGCCACCAGGAGGACGAACCCCGCCCACAACACTGAGGGCACCCTCAGGCCCCGCCTCCCCGGTTGTGGCAGAAGCCACACCCCCTCAACGAGACCCCGCCCACAGCCCAAGTCCACCCTCAAGCCCCGTCCCCTCTAATTGCACCCTCAAGCCCCTGAGTCACGCACCCATACTTCTCACCCCACGGGAGCCCCGGGACCCCTTTCCAAACTTCCACCCTACTCTTCCTTATTCTCGATCCCACAAAAGACCCAATCCACTGACGCTTTCCCAGCAGCATAAAGACTCCCTTCATTAGACTCCGCCCACGACCTCGCCACCTAGGCCCCGCCCACCATAAGCCCGGCCCCAACCCTCAAGACCTATACCTACACCGCTAGACACGACGCACCGGAGGCCCCGCCCCCCCGCAGGCCCCGCCCCCCGCA
>NW_005358901.1:983367-985939 GCF_000412655.1 Myotis brandtii | reverse complement strand
GGGGGGCTGTCCGAAGTCGGGGTGCACGGCGAGGATACTGGTTCGGGGTCGGGGTGCGGGTCGGATGTGGGAGAGATTCAGCCACTGTCCTGGTGGACGCCTGGGGCTGGGGGCTGTGTCTGGAGGCGGGGCTCAGTGTGGGCGGGAAGGGCGTCTCTGCCCCAATCTTGGGGTCCAGCCCGCGCTACTGACGTCTGTTCCCTGACTCGCGTTTCTGGGCAGGCCGGCGGGGGGCCCTGCTGCGTCAGTCCGGGGGTAGGGTGGGGGGGCTCCACCCCATCCAGGCAGTGTCCTTGCCCCATGCCTGCCAGAACCTCCCCAGAGGAGGGGACAGGGAGGGCGGGGCGTTGGCGCCTGGCATGAGGCTCACTTCCTGGGGAGCGGGCCTCTGCACTGGGAGTTACCCACCCCTCGCAGCCCCATTTCTCAGGTAGGGAAACAGGTCTGACCAGGGGAAGACTGCCTCTTGGGTCCCTGCCCCTACTCAGGCCCCGGTCCTTTGGAAATGCAAATCAGACCCCACTAATGGCTGCTCCTGCCTCTCAGGCTCTCCCAGGCTCATTGCAGCCTCCCAACCACTGTACGAGGTCATGCTGCTTGGAAAACTGAGGCCCCTCACTGCTGTGCGCGGAGAAGAGCCAGGAGCACCTCAGCATAACTCCAGGCCAGATCCTAGATGGACACTCAACCCCCTGCCCCCCCCCCAACCCCAACAACTCAGTTCTGTTGCTGGTGGGTCTGGAGGGCAGACTCCGAGCCAAGTTTACACTCTAGCCTCAGTTTCCCTGTGTACAGAGTGGGGCTGATGGGGAAACCCACCTTACAGGATAAAATAAGTGGATGCTACTACTAAGAGAATGCACTGCGCCCCCACATTGGTTACCCATGCCAGGGCATGTGGGCTGCACCTGGGCGCCCGACCGCCCACATACACATCTGGAAATGTTCTGCCTGTGTGGCTTCATACAAGAGGGAGAAGTGGGGGCTGAGTTCCTGTCCCCAAGGCCAGAATGGGGGGTGGGGTCCTGGACCATCTCATGTCCAGGCCAGGCATTTTTTTGAAGTCTGTCCTCCTCCCAGAAGCCAAAGGGGGTTCTAGAGTGAGCCAGGGTACATGGTGTTGACTTTAGGACCACCCAGCCAGGCTGATCTGGGATTAATCACATCTCAGAGCTCAGCCAGGCTCCTCAGCTTGGCCTTCTTCAGGTCTGCAGCCCTCAGCTCCAGCCTCCTCCCTGCTCCCCTGCCCTGACCCCACCCACCAGGACCCCACCCCAGGCTATGGTCTCTGCTGATGCTCCCCCCCCCCATACTTTCTACAGCTGTAAACTCCTAATCATTCCCCAACACCCTGTCTCTAATGCCCACCTCCTTCAAGTCATGTCCCTTCTAGGTCCCTGCAGGTTCAACCCTGACCACAGGGGTGTGGGCGAGCCCCTGAAGAACTCCTTGTTGGATGGAGGAGGCAGCATTTCTCAGAACATGGTCCAGAAGGCCCATGATTACTAAACATGCAGCTGGGGTCCACCACAGTTCCCTGGAGTCTGTGGGGTTAAGGGCAGATAAGGATAGTTGGGACACTGAGTGTGGGGTCACAAACCAGAATGGCCCGTCAGGAAAATCTCCTTTCCCAGGAGCTAGCTGTGAGTTGAGTATACTTCCACCAGGTGGGGTGCAGGTGGGAAAGGCCATCCTGGCAGAGGGCTTGGGATAAGTAAAGGCCTCAAGGATGGAAACCAAGCTGGGGAGTCCTCAGAGCTTCTTCCTGAATCCTCAACTGAGGGAAGCTGAGACCGGGATCCCCTCCACAACTGCTCCTCTCAGCAGCCTCAACTTCCTCCTGCATGCCCCCGAGACGGGGAGCTCACTTCCAGCAGGTCCACCTTCAACTATAGTGACCCTGGATTGTGGCTGACGCCCGGGGTCTCACCTTTGCAGGGGAGGCAGTGGACAAGGCCCAAGAAGCCCAGGAGGCTGATCTTGTTCCCTGGGTGGGTGAAGTTGGACCAGGCGGTGTCAATGTTGCCAGAGGCACAACACTCAGCCTGGCTCACATCGGTCTTCAGCACCAGGCTGCAGGTGGCCTCTTTGCCCTGCTGGAGCCAGCAGACACCACCTGTGGACCAGGAGGGCAGTTCCTATGGGACCAGAGGTGCCCTCCTGTACCATTCCTGACACCCAAGCCTGGACCTTCCACCCAGCTCCCAGCCCTGGGGATGCATACAGTTGGTACTCAGTAATTCCTAAGAGGGTGATCTACTCCCAACCTGGGAAGGAGGAGCTCCAGATCCTTTTGGGATCCTCCTCCCTGAGCCCCCCAACTACTCCACCACGAACCCCTAGCCGAACCCCAACCATCCTGGAAGCTCTCCTCTATCCACGCACCCCCTTCATCTCCCCCCCTACCCACCCAGGCCTGGCATCCTGCCCAATCAACACCCAGAGCTGGATGTGTCAGGGTCAGCAGGCTCTGGAGCTACCTCTACTGCCTCTGCCCTTTGTCTAAACAGCACCCAAGGGCATGCAGAACCCCCTTCTCCTTGCAGCACTGCACCCCCCCCACCCCACCCTC
>NW_005358901.1:982088-983064 GCF_000412655.1 Myotis brandtii | reverse complement strand
CACCCCCCTCTCCTTGGGCTCCTGCCCCCCCCCCCCCCCCCATCGCCTGGACTGCCTCTTACTCACTCCAAGTTGGGAACATTCCCTTTGCATGAGCTCACTGTCTCCCCGGGGACATGGCCTTCGGGGAGGGGGCTCCACTCTCCCTCCCTTCCCTCCGTGCAGGGCTGGGTGGAGCTGCTGGGTATGGGGGGGTGGGGGGGTAGATGGCCTCAGTTTCTTCACCCTTAAATGGGGGTAGGAATAGCCATGGCCCCCATCCCAGAGAGCTCACTGGTTCCCAGGTGCTGTCCTGAGTGCCGCCGGGGACCAACTCTGGGAAGTCAGCACCTGGTGCTCATAAAACGGGAAACAGACCAAGAGTGGCTCTCCCGATGAGTGGCAGGTAGGATGTTCTAATGACCCCTCTGTCTAAGCCAGACGCAGGGAAAACCTGAAGCCCCTGCTGGAGGTCCTGGGTCCGGCCACCTAGCCCTGCCTCTCTGAGGTGTCAGGACCCAGATAGTACGGGTTCCAGTTCTGGCTCTGCCACTGACAAACTGTGTGATTCCATACCTCAGTTTCCCCCATCTGGAAAACAGTCATGATGAGTTCCCACACCATTGGACTGTTATATGGATTCAGGGAGGCAAGAGGTAGACACTAAGCGCTCAATAAATATCAGTCCTTGTGACTACTATTAATCATAATTGTGAGAGTCACATCTGCTCTGACCTCCTGATTACCCTCTTTCAGGCCCTTTGGGGCTGGGGGAGGGGGAGCCCCAAGCCCTCCCGGATTCAATCTGCAGCGGCCTCTGGTCATCGCCCTCCACCTCCCAGCTGCAGCCGCTGCTACGACCCCCAACATTCCCCCATCCGCATTCCGGGCAGGCCCACGTGGGTGGTCCACCCCACCCGCCTTTTCCGGCCACCCCACTCACCGGGCGAGGGGTCCCCCGAGCCTACGGAGCCCACGAAGCCCACGACCCAAGCCA
>NW_005358901.1:977069-981874 GCF_000412655.1 Myotis brandtii | reverse complement strand
GGGCCTGGCCACCGGGGGTGGCGGCTGGTGGGTGGTGGCCCGACCTGGGAGCCTTCGTATGGCTGTAGCGAAGGCAAGGGGGCCAAATTGTGATCGTGGTGTGAGTTCGAGGCGTCACCGTGAGTGTGGGGTTCTTCAGCTGAAGGGCCGTGGCTGAGCTAACTGGTTACTCATGGGGAGTGTGTACCACCTCGTGGATTGCATGTGGTCACTTGCATGGCTCATATGAGATCCTCCCATCCCTATTCGGCCCCATACCCACACTGGGGGACCTCAGCCCCAGACTGGCTACTCATACCGCAGGCCACCACCTAGCTCCTGGCTGCTCTAGCCAGTGGGCACAGCTGGGTGTGAGCAAGTGTTTTGGGGAGGGGAGGAGCTGGGGCTGCAGGGAGAGACCAGGGGCACAAATGGTCCCAACATCGCTGACTGCAATAATCATAGCATCAGACTTCCAAAGTGCCTACCGTGTGCCTCTTCTTTGCCCCTCACACCCTGGGAGACTGTGCAACCCCTCCCAGACCTCTGTAGAGGTGTGCCAGGGCCACACCCACAATAACTTACTGTCTTAGGGGAATTCCCTCCTCTCTGCTCAGGTTCTGTGCCCTGGAATCTTGGGTGTCCCGCAGTTTATGATGGGTGTCCATCCGTGTGGACCTGGGAAGTGAGTCCACAGGGGCCTTGGTGCAGCCAGATCCTCTTCCTGTTGTGGAACTGATCCCTTCTACCTTGGGGGCCTCCCAAATTGTTCAGGGCACCCTCAAAGTGCTCATGGGTTCTGTGCAGCTCCTCTGTGTTGGTGCTTCTAAGAAATAATGAATGACCACCTCCTGGTGGCAGGGACTGTTGTAGGGTGCTGGGCTACCAGGGTGACCAAGGCAGGCCCAGTCTTGTCTTCACTGAGCTCATGGTTTGTAGGGGCCATAGCCAATCAAACGCATAGGCAAATAAATTTATATATAACTTCAAAGAGTGGTAAATGCTTTCAGGAAAAATTTAAAAATGGAGAACAACTGGGTATCTCCCAGGGCCACATCTGCTTCATCACAACCCATTCCTACATCTGCCTCCTCTTCAGGTGTGGAAATTGAGGGTCCCTGTGGCCTCATAGCACAACACCTGTTCTGCATGCTCAATACTTTCTGCCATCAGATGCCAAGTCCAGACCTCTTCCTCCACCTTAGCTGCCAGCCTGACCCATATCCTCTAGCCAGTGGCCAAGGGTTACGTTACTGCCCAGAGGCACTGAGGGAAGATGCCAGCTGTCTGGACTTGGCCTTGGCCTCTAACAGTCTGAGGAGATTCTCTCTTGGTTGGGGAATGGAGCAGGGATAAAACTCTGTGTTCTCACCGAGGATGTGTGGGGGCTGGACAGTGCGGCCTTGGCCGAGACCTGATCTCAGACACCCTGGCCTGGGCTGTGCAAATCAAAAGGTCATTGTCAGCCCGGTGTGGATGCCAAACAGAGGCCAGCTGCCAGTGGCCTCCTGCTCCCTAGCCTGGCGTGTCTCCCCACCCCAGAGGCCATGTGCTGGGTGACCTCAAGCAAGTCACTGGCCCTCTCTGGGGAGCCTCTGCCTTCCCATTAAAGTCTTTTCCATTTGTACTTTCTTCTCTACCCTGACCCAGCCTCAGCCTTGCCTGCTACTCCTAGCTCAAACACCCACCATGACTCCCCATGGCCCCTGCTTACCATTCCAGGCTTCTCTCTCCCCTGACCCCACAGGAAAATTGGCAGTAACAATTGATTGTGACCAGAGCTGTGATGAACACCCCAAGGCCATACCTGACCCAGCCTGGGAGAGACCAAGAAAGACTTTTCAGAGGAACAGGACATTTAAATTGAGACTTGGGAGTTGGACTGAACCATGGGGAAGAGGGGGGTGGGAAGAAATGCACAGTAATGGGATGTTTATGCTATAAGTAAGAGAAAGCCCAACTCAACCAGAGACATCTGATCCTAATCCCTGGACCCTGTAACTATGTCACCTTTGATGGCAGAGACACTTTGCATTTTAAGGACCTTCGGATGGGGAGACAATCCTGGATTTCCTGGTGAGCCCAGTGTCATCACAGGATCCTTAAAAGTTGAGACAAAAAAAAGTGGACACCTTTCCCTCTGTATTCAGAGAGATGCTACATAAGAAGGACATGACCTGCCCTAGCCTGTTTGGCTCAGTGGATAGAGTGTCAGCCTGTGGACTGAATGGTCCCAGGTTCGATTCTGGCCAAGGGCACATACCTGGGTTGTGGGCTCAATCCCCAGTAGGGGGCGTGCAGGAGGCAGCCGATCAATGATTCTCTCTCATCATTAATGTTTCTATCTCTCTCTCCCTCTTCCTTCCTCTCTGAAATCAATAAAGAAATATATTTAAAAAAAAAAAAAAGGACATGACCTGCCATTGCTGGCTGTGAAGATAGAGGAAGGGGCCAAGAGCCAAGGAATGTGGGCAAGTTCTAGAAGCTAAAAAAGGTTGGAAACAGATTCTTCCCTGGAGTCTATGGGAAGGAATGCAACTTTGCTGATACCTTGATTTTAGCTCCGCAAAAACCATGTTGAACTTCTGACCTCCAGAACTGGAAGAGAAAGACTTGTGGTTTTTTATGCCACCAAGTAAGTGGTGGTGATTTGTTACAGCAGCAATAGGCCAATACAGGTGGACCTTTGGGTTCAGTGTGTTGACACAACGATACAGTCCCTGCCAGGCTGGACACAAACAAGGGAGTGAACAACGTGTGAAGACAGGTGGCAGTATGGAGACTCTGGGAACAGGAAGGTTGTGGGGTCTCTGAAGAGGTGACCCTGAGGCCTGGAGGTGTCTGTAGAAGCCCAGTCCAGACTGTGCCACCTTGGCCAGGCCCACAACGTTTTGGTGTACAGGACAATGCTCCAACCAACAGCCACCCGGCCAGGGCCTGAACTCGTAGTTTTAGAACATGGAAACCATGTGTTCTTGTTCCCACTGCCTGGCCAGAGCTTTGCCTGGGTCTGGCACCCAGCAGGTACTCATTAATGTTCAGTTACTCAAAACTGTTGACCATGTACTGTATGTTGGGTGTTGGCCTCACATATTGGGAGACACCATTGCTAACTCCTGGATTAGGGGATGGCTGTAGTGGAAGAGATCAGGGTGCTGAGCAGCAGGATGCATTGGGGGATGGGGCTCCCCCATGAAGGGGTGGGGACAATCTCCTGAGAAAGGACAGTGGAAAGGGCACTCCCAGCAGAGGGCATACCCAATGCAAAGGCCTTGAGGTGAGATCCAGCTGGGCGCACCCCAAAGGAGCCAATGAGGCTGAGCTGGAGAGGGGATGGGTAAGGGGCAGATGACCTCAGGGCAGACAGCAGGGCCCACTGAAGACCAAGGAGGTGCTGTGGCTACCCATGTGTGTCCCAAGTCTCATCTAAGCTCTGGGAGGCAGTTTCTGCCACCTGCCCAGAGAGGTTAAGCAACTTGCCCAGGGTCACACAGCCAGTGTGGTTTGTGAGATTTGAACATGAGCCTACTGGCTCCAAGGCCTCTTGGGTGGTACTTCATACACTTCTGCAGAATTAAAGAATGAATGTCGGCTGGTGAAGTGAGCCAGTAGCTGGGCATGAGAGGTTTTAGGCAAAGGATCTACTCCTCCCTGGATCTGAGAGTTCCTGGATTCCCAGTGATGGGGCCAGTGCGCACTCTGGTGGTCAGAACAGGAATCGTCCCCTGAGCCTTGCGGGAGACAAGACACTGGCTGGCAGACAAATTCCTCTCCTTAGCCTTTTACATTCAAGACCTTTAAAAAATTTATATATATATTTATATATATATATTTTATTGATTTTTTACAGAGAGGAAGGGAGAGAGATAGAGAGGCACAAACATCGATGAGAGAGAAACATCAATCAGCTGCCTCCTGCACACCTCCCACCAGGGATGTGCCCGCAACCAAGGTACATGCCCTTGACCGGAATCGAACCGGGGACCTCTCAGTCCGCAGGCCGACGCTCTATCCGCTGAGCCAAACCGGTCAGGGCCACTCAAGACCTTTTACACATGGGCGGCACTTTTTATTTTCTCAACACCTGGCTAATGCCCTCTCCCCTCGGAAGCTCTGACTGTGTCCCCAGGAAGAGCCAGGGCCACCTTAGGGTTCCATCCTCTGGCTCAACCTCAAGCAACTAGCGGTGTCTGAACCCATCTGTGTTTGCTCCGGCCAGAGAGTAGTATTTCAGACCACCCTTTTCACTGTCGTTTCCCATGCTGTGTCCTTGCAGCCAGGTGCTCAATGGATATTTGTTGAGTAGAGAAAGAAAGAAATGCCTGATTGGGCCGGGACCTCCTTTGATCCAGGAATGGGTCTCTTGTCTGTATTCATTCAACAGTTGTTTAGGGGATGCCAGTGTGCCAGGCACTGTTATGAGTCTAGCCGGAAACAAAATACAAACATCTCATCTGCTGTGGAGCTGACCCAACAGTTTATTAGGTGAAAACAGTGCTAGTGAGGAGGGCATCTCAATAGATTAGACATTTTGAAAGAATTGAAAGACATGAGGAAGAATGCCCCCGTGTCTAGGAGAACGGTGCACCCGGCAGAAGCACAGCCAGTGCAAAGGCCCGGAGGTGAGAGCGCGCCTGTTGCGTTCCAGGAGCAATCAGGACGGTGAGGGGAGATAGTGGGACTTGAGGTCGGAGGAATCGTGAGGGGAAGTGGGGAGCCTTTGCAGGTTAGGAGAAGCAGCTCGACTCGCCCCATTCAGGCCCCGCCCCGCTGTCCAACGCCGAGCTCGGGAGGCTCCTGCACCTAGTTTGCCCCTCGGCGGCCAC
>NW_005358901.1:960616-976318 GCF_000412655.1 Myotis brandtii | reverse complement strand
TGACAGCTGACCCGCGCCCGCGATCTCGCGCTTCCTTGGGGCTTGAGCCCACCCAGCATCTGGCTCTTTGAGGCCAGATTTCCCCAGGTGGCCTGGTCGCGCCGTGTGGTCCAGGAGGGGGCTGCTGGATCCAGACAGTTTTCCAGGCCCTTCAGCCCGGAGATTCTGAGTCAGTAGGTTCCCCTGCTCTTGGCTGACCCGGTCCCATTTCACAGGTGGAAAAACAGGCCCTCGGCGGCCCATGCCGGCCACGGACCTGACATTTGCTGCTGGGCCAGTTCCCCGGGAGCGGGTGTGGGATCTGGAAATGGCCAGGGTTTACCGAGCACCTACAGGGTGCGCTCCTTGGACTTCATCTCCCCACCGTCACCTGGCTGGTGGGTGGAAGAGCCTGTTTTGATTTCAAAGCCACACTTAGTCCTTCCTTTCCAGCTCCGGGGTTCCCTGGGAAGAGGGATTGCTGCTGGGGGTGGGGGGGGGCGGGCAGGAAGAGCCAGGAGAAGGAGTCTGTTCAGATGATCCCAGCCACAGAGAAGACGAGGAACTGGAGCCGGGGTTTGGAGAGTGGTGCCTAGGGTCCAGGAGGAGAGAGGGGGTAGGGGTGGTGTGGCTTCCAGAAGCAAGGGCCTTCCTCCCCCTCCTAGGAAAAGGGGAAAATAGAATGAAACCGAAACCTCGGGTGGGTGAGCACAGACTTGGGGTGTCTTGCTTCTGTCTCTTCTGGCCTCCTGCACCCCAGCTCTTGGTTCTTTCTTTCTCCACTGTGGCAGGAAGGGGCTGGCCGCCTGACAGCCCACCGGCCTGGATGAGTTGGATGCAGTCCCTCACAGTTGGTGTGAGCCCCAGGGTAGGCCCTGGGTGGAGGCTGAGGCTGAGGCTGCAGCTGGGCATCTGCACGGTTAGCTGTCCTCGGTTTTCCCATCCGGGGGCCAGCACAGGGCCTGGGTCCTGGCCTGGCGTGGCCACTTCCTGGCTATATGGCCTTGCACCAGGCAGACTCTGACCTCTTCTGACTGTCGCTGGGCTGATGAGGACCTTCCTCGTCACAGAATCCAGTGGAGTGGTGTCAAGATAGCCATCACCTTTGCCCTCAGGGTTTATAAACTGGTTGGTCAGGGAGCCAGCCTTGAACACTATCAAGTATTTAGTCAGGAATGTTGGTAAATATCCTAAGAGCAAGTATGGCGGAGGGGAGGGGGTACCTGGGTGGGTGGGAGGGTGCTTGGTGTGGGATTCAATGAGGCTCAGTAGACAGGGGGATGTTTATCACTAAGGGGAACACCTGGTGTTCTTAGGGAGGGAAAGTTGGTTCTTGGTAACAGCAGAAGGTCCCAGCCAGCACTTGCCCTCAGAAACGGGGACTTCTGTTTGTGGGAAACTAGCCCCACTGTGTCTGCTGTAAGACACTTGGGCTGGTTTTTATGCAGCTCCTACTGCAGTAGTGACAGGAAATGGCTGTTGTCACAGTAGCTCTTTCTCAGGTACCCTGGACTCATGGGCTTCTCTCTATCAGCTGGGCTCGAATCTAGGATCCTGCTGAGGCTGCCCCAGCTGCACCTCTTCTCCGCTGTGTGTGGGTGAGGTGTTCAACCTCCCTGGGCCTCAGGTCTCCTCGCTGTCCGATGGGTTTGATGAGATAATCCACACTCGCTCAATGAGGTCCACTGGGAGTATCTTTGTACAAAGGAGCCCAGCACCTGACTCCCAGAACGCAAAGGGAAAGGTGGGTCGCCTAGCTGGAGTGTGGCATGTGAGAGCAGGAACCAGACAGGCCAGCTGGCTTGGAGGCCTTGAGGCTGATGCACAGGCCCAGACTCGATCCTTACCTGGAAACGAGTGCTGGGGACATGGTGCATGTGCATGACTGCAGGGTCCTGGATGTGGACCTGCTGCGCCTGACATCCTTGGGGCTTGTGCAGAGATCAGTTCTTCAGTGCAGGTTCTTGCACACCAGTTGTGTCCATGGGAGATGGTAGTCTCAGTCCCTATGATGGTGTCAAAAGCAGCCTGGGAAGATTGAGGAAGGTTGGGTTAGGTAGGTGCCCTTGAATTAAACCATCTGCTGAGGTCTGTGTATGTGTGTGTGATGGGTGTGTGGCTTGCGTGAAGTGGGCCTTAGATGATGCAGGTGCCCTTGAATTAAACCATCTGCTGAGGTCTGTGTGTGTGTGATGGGTGTGTGGCTTGCGTGAAATGGGCCTTAGATGATGTCAGGTCCTGGTAGGGCTCACGGAGACAGATGGGGCATGACCGGGGTGTGAGGGACCGGGATGGGATTGGGACAGTTCTCCCAGTGACATTGAGGCGGTTTACATGGGGTGGAAGGAGCAGCAAGTGCACCCAGGGGTTTGGGCTGTAGAGGTCTCATTTTGTCTGTGTTTGGGTCTGAGTCCAAGTACCCCTGTTACACCTCTGCACCAGCTCTCTTGGGTCTGTGCTGCACCTGGAGCTCTGCTGATTCCCGAGGGACCCTGGGAGGCCTGGGCCACTGAGGCACTGTCACTGTAGTGGGCGATCATATGAGACAGGCATCTCTCCAGCTCCTGCCTCAGTTTCCCCAACTTCACTGTGGGCCCTCTGCTTATGTGTGGTGTGAAGGAGTCTTGGACAAAGGATGGTGCCTATCCTGAGGGCTGGTCCAGGGGACATGGGTCCCCATGTTAAAGCCTCCATGTCCTTCCCGTCAACAACGAGGGGCCAAATACCGTAGGACCTTCTGACCATGTCCTAGGGGCCCAGTGTATGGAGTGAGTGCTCAGTGCATTTAGCATCTGTGTGTCATCCTTGGTGCGTTGGCCACTGCTGTTGCTATGATGATGATGCTGGGGTGGTCCCCTGTCACCCTTCCTCTGAGGGGAAAAGTAACTGATTCATGACAAGTCATTGGCTAAGGATAGGTGCTCACAAGTTAGGCCCCCGCAAGCGGACTGTTGTCCCCACCTAGAAGAGGAGCACTTGCCACCTTGGCCCTGTCACTGGAGATAAGTTCTGCCCTGTGGGAGGGATACATTCCATCTCACAGTCCCCTTGCTGGGATGAGGGTTTCTACCATTGGCCACTCTGATTTAATAAAAATCTCTGGGATATGCTCTCTGAGGAGGAGAGCATGGGAGACTCCTGGTTCTGGCTCCTCCCCACCGCCTGCAAGCAGGCTAGAGCCCTGCCTCAAGTCTGGGGCAGCCTATGGCTCAGAAGGGCCGCTCTGGACTCTGCACAGAGGCAGGGCCTGACCACGACCCAATGTCAAACCACAGCCCTTGGGTCCTCAGCTGCTGGATTTCAGAGCCCTGGGGTTGAGGCCATCCTCCGTTTACAGGTGAGGAGACCGAGGATTGCAGCCGGGAGGTGACGTTTGAGCAGAGACCCAGCTTCCGTGAGGGGGCCAGCCAGGTAGATATATGGGAAAGAGTGCTCCTCCAGAGGGGATGGTGTGTAGGCCTTGAGATGGGCAGGACCGGCATGAGGCTGCCAGGGTGAGAGGGCAAGGGGGAGGGCAGAGGTAGCCTGGACTTGGGTCTGGAGGGGGCGGAGCTGTGGGAGTGGCCTGGCCAGATGGTTCTGGACCTAACCATGTGCTGACTGTGCTTAGTGCTGAGATGGGGCTCCATGGTGACCTGCACAAGTGGTTGGTTCAGGGGGGTGTTGGGACCTTGGAGGACAAGGACAATGGGACAGGCTGAGAGAAGTGAGCGCCCAGGAGCTGCAATGAGCCTTAAAAGTGGGAAAATAGGTTGCCCATTTCCTGCAGGTCAACCTGATGTTCATTCTGAGGCCACATGGCACATCTACAAGTCTGGGGTGAGGGCTGTACTAGGATTTGGACCTTCCTGTGAACCTGGAGCTGAGGGGTTCCCTGGGCAGACTCCTGGTGATGGGCAGGTTTGTCTGACCTTGCCATGTTCATGGGGTGTCTGGTTCCCTGCATCCTAACTGTGGCCAGTGCAGACCCCCCTGCAGCCACATTTCCCCGTGGGCCTGTTCACAAAGCCTCCTGTAGCTCATGTGAAACCGGCTGAGGGCTGGCAGGTGGGTGCTAGGAGGAGCACCTGAGTGACACTCCACTGGCTGGGAATCCCGTGCTGGGTTATGATTGTGGTGATCACTCACTGTGGTAGAGCTGTCCCTTGCCCTCACACCCCTTCTCAGGAGGGCAGAGGGCTGCTCTCCTCACCATTTCTTATAACAATTTACTGAGATATGACTCGTTTAGAATGTACACTTCAGTGTGGTTAGTATACTTGGAGTCCTGCACCAAACCCCTCCATCCAATTTCTGAATATTCCATCGCCCCAAAAGAAACCTGTCCTCATCAACAGTCACCTCATCTCCCTCCCCTGACAACCACCAACCCACTTCCTGTCCCTGTGGATTTGCCTGTTTTGGAGAGATCGCATAAATGGAATCATGCTCTGTGTGTAGCCCTTTGTAGCTTCTCCCACTGAGCTTCATGTGTTCAGGGTCCCATCCACGTTATAGCGAGTGTCAGTGCATCACTCCTTTTCATGGCTGAGTAATGTTCCAGGACGAGGATGACCACATTCAAGCATTGATGGACACTTGGGTTGTTGTGGCTCTTGTGACTCGAGACATGGACATGGTTGGATAGGATTCTTTGTAGGTGTGTTTTTATTTCTCTGGTTGGACACCTAGCAGTGGCATTTCAAGGTCATGTGGTAACTGTGTGACCTTCAGAGGAACTGCTCACTGTGTTATAGAGAGACTGCCCGTTGCACATTCCCAACAGCATGTTGGAGGTTCTGATTCCTCCATGTCCTCGCCAGCACTTGTCACTGTCGTCTGTTTGAGTGTAGTCCTCCCATGGGTGTGCAGTTTGTCTCACTGGTTGTGACCTGCATTTCCCTGTTACTGTGGTGTCAAGCGTCTTTTTATGGGTAATGGCCATTTGTGTATCTGAAGAAATGATCCTTTGGTCATTTTTTAACTGGGTTGTTTGTCTTTTTAATGTTGAATTATAAGGATTCTTTATATATTTTGGATACAAGGCCCAATGACCTGTGCAGCTCCCACCTGCCCTCCCCACTTGGCTCTGGCAGCTTTGCTTTTGGCAGCCAGGCAGGTGAGAGGGACCAGGTGTGCGCTGTGGAGTGCCCGCTGCCCAGATGAAGGTGTCTGGCACCCCACCATGGGGCTACTCCTACAGAAGGCGGTGTCCCATGGGACTGTAAACAGCCTCACCTTCTCTCTCACAGCACATGGGCCATGCTTCTGAAATGTCACCTTGGGCAGAAGCAGGTCTTGCACACGTCTTGTGTCCTGTCTGTGGCTTTAGGGACACCTGTGATAACCCTGAAATCTGCACACGTGCAACAAGCACGATGTAGGCTGGGCTTGTTTGAGGGAATCAGCATGGTTTCGGGGCTCATACACATTGTGCCTGAGGCTGGTCCTTGCTCTCCCCTCAGGACATCAGAGTCTCTGCCACCTGGCTGCGGGAGGGAGGGATGCAGGGGGCGTGGCCAGTGTGATGGGGTCACACTCCAGCTTAGGGTCCCAGATCCTCTGCCAAGGCTGCCAGTATGTTCCAGAAATGCCATTGTGGGGCATCCACAGGCCGGTCCCTCTGCTGTCAGTGGCCACTTTCCTGGGAGCTGACCTCCTCTGAGGCCCACATAGCCCTGGAGTCCCATACACAGTCTCTTGTGCAGCCATCTAGGAGTATAGGGTCAGGTGCCTGCCCAGGACCACATCTCCTGTATGTGCGTCTAGGGGGGGTCACTCGAACATTCTCTTGAACAGCTTTACTGGACCCGCATTAGCTGGCCCGTGGTTGCTACAGGCCTTGTCAGAGCCTTCATCAGCTAATATGCTGAGTGGACACACTGAAACTCTGTGACTGGGATATGGGTGGGTGGGGAGATCACCTGCAGAGGAGCAGGTCAAGATACAGAGGTTGTAGCTCTGGTTGATGTGTGCCCTGAGCTGTCCATACCCACCACCTGGATCTCTGCTGGGTCTGACCCTGGACTGCAACAGTTTCACAGATGGGTTTCTTGAGATGACACCCATCCTGGGCCTCACTCCTATCCTCTTCTGCTTGCTGGGGCCTGAGACCAGGGCCCAAGGTGTGTCCTGCCCCGGGCAGGGATGTCCAGTGAGCCCACAGAGGCAGATGACATGGGGGCCAGGATCCTGAGATCACACTCACCTGCTCTCTCCTCCCACAGGATTACATCTGCCCACGATGTGAGTCTGGTTTCATCGAGGAGCTTCCGGAAGAAACCAGGTAATGCAGCCCCTTGGTCACAGAGGTCTCGGGCCCAGGTGCATGCTGGTAGGATCCAGGCTTCTGGGGTGAGAGGGCAGAGCTGTGCCAAGGGGACATGTGGGTGCTGCACCCAGTGCTGGTTCAGAGCCGTTTTGGTGGACAGAGCCTGGGAGGGTGATGGTGGGCAGGGGGTGGGCTTGGGGCAGTGCCCTGAAGTCCCTGGGCAGCCAGAGATTAAGATGGTCTTCACTCTCCTGACTTGGGATGAGGGCAGGGGCTGCTGAGGGTTGAGAGTGACCCTGAGGCCCGTGGGGGTCAGGCGGGGGTCCTGCCTCTTCTCCAGCGGTCGCCCCACTGCTGACTTGCACCGTGTCCACCCAGGAGTACAGAGAACGGTTCCGCTCCCTCCACAGCCCCCACAGACCAAAGCAGGCAGCCATTTGAGGTGAGTTGACTGGCCTCCCCTGACAACGGACCATGCCCTGCATGGCTGAGGAAACAGACTCAGCCCCTCGTCCTGCAGGTGGTTGCTCACCCTGCTCCCCAACAGGCAGGGTGTCCTTCTCCCTGACTCCCGGGGCCTTTTATTTTTTTAAACTTAAAAAATAATTTTTTAAAATTGATTTGAGAGCGAGAAGAAGGGGGGCGGATAGAAAGAGAAGCATCAACTTGTTTTTCCTCTTAGTTATGCATTCATTGGTTGATAGTTGTATGTGCTATGACCATGGATTGAACCTGAAATCTTGGTGTATCAGGATGATACTCTAACCAACTGAGTATCTGGCCAGAGCCCTGGGACCTCTTGAACTCCCCATCCTTGGCCCCTCCTCCGAGAGCCTCCTGCATCCTGCATGTGCACCAAGATTTCTCTGGCGTCTTCCTGTCCCCTTGAAGCCCTGAGCCTAGAACAGTAGCCACAGTGGGGAGGAACTGTGGCGCCCATGCAAGGGGCCCACGGTCACGGCCTTCCTCCCGCAGAATGTGGACCAACACCTCTTCACGCTGCCGCAGGGCTACGGGCAGTTTGCTTTCGGCATCTTTGACGACAGCTTTGAGATCCCCACGTTCCCCCCAGGGGCGCTGGCCGACAATGGCAGAGACCCCGAGAGCCGGCGGGAGAGAGAGCAGCAGTCCCGGCACCGGTATGGCGCCCGGCAGCCCCGAGCCCGCCTCACTGCGAGGAGGGCCACCGGCCGGCATGAAGGCGTCCCCACGTTAGAAGGGTGAGGGGGCTGTGGGGGGCAGGTGGGTGGGTTGCTCTTGGGGGCTTCCAGCCTGCCCACCCCACTCAGAGACCATCTGCCCATCCAGAAGATGGTGTGGATGTTGCCTCTGGGCAGGGCAGTTCTCCCATGAGTTCTGGCAGAGCCACCCAAGCCCACCATGCAAAATGGGGTGGTGCAGGTAGGGGTCGGGGCCCTCGCTGGGGGACTGGGGGGGGGCTGAAGTGTGGCTCAAGGACCTGGACAGGGCTGGGAGAACCTCATGTCCACTGAGTGTCCCCAATTGTCCTTCTGAGCAGGGCTTCATTGGGTGTGGCTGATTCACCTTCAGGTCTTTGTCCCAGAGCAGCATCGAGCTGGTAGTTCCTGATATCCCTGCCCTGTAACAGGGCCCCTTGCCCCCTTCTGTGTGCAGGTACCCAAATGGCTTTTTAGCTTGATGACTGCACAGGAAGGGGAAAGGCGCTCAGAAGGACTGAGAATAAAAGCATTGTTCCTTGCAGGCCCCATCTCTCCAGAGGAGGCGAGGCGAGGCTAGGCTTCTCACACATCTCTGAGATAGACTTGACTGTACATGAAGCCCCCGTGTCACTTAAAATGGGTTTAAACCTACAGAGAGCCCATCCATTTCCCTCACTGAGCTGGAGGCATTTCTAGCTCGGCCCAGCCAGCCCCTGATGCCCCTGCTGTCTCATGTCTGAGCAGCACCCACACCCCACAGACCATGAGCTCTGGAAACAGCAGGATCTGGACTGGATGTTTTGGGCCCGCTGCAAACAGCAGGGTTGACCCCATGGCTCTCATGACCTCCAGGATGTTCCCCCAGGTTGTATAATGGGGGTTGGATGTGGTGTCACAGCCATAGGTGCCACCCGGGCCTTGGGGAAACCTGGCCTGGAACTCAGTGAATGGGGGTTGGATGTGGTGTCACAGCCATAGGTGCCATCCGGGCCTTGGGGAAACCTGGCCTGGAACTCAGGGAGATGCTTCTCTGGGTCCCTCTCATGTTTCATTCTTCTTCCTCATCAGAAATCTTACTGGTCGAAAGCACAACCTTTCAATGTTGTGGATTTAGAAGCTGGGCTCCAGGGTTCTGTGTCCTCCCCAAGGGGTCCCTGACCCTGGGAAGGCACTGACCACAGGCCTGGCCTTGCTCTGTTCCAGGATCATCCAGCAGCTGGTCAATGGCATCATCACTCCAGCCACAATCCCCAACCTGGGCCTGGGCCCCTGGTGAGTAGGTGGGCGGGTCCCCTAAGTGCCCCCCAGCCCCTCTGCCACTTGAACCCCACACGTCTCTGCCCAGGGGTGTCCTGCACTCAAACCCGATGGACTACGCCTGGGGGGCCAACGGGCTGGATGCGATCATCACGCAGGTACAGGGTGGGCCTCCCCAGGTGGCACTAGGGTCATCACCATCGTTTCAACAGGCCCATTCCCCCCAGCCCCCCAGCACTGAGATGGTGAGAGGATTGTAGGAGTGTTCTGGTGGATTACATCCCTGGCGTGGACGCTCAGTTTCCTAGCGCCCCAGAACTTCCATCCTGAGGCTAGGGCACACCAGCCAAAATGCTTCCTCCTGGCATGGCACCACTGTAGAGCAGGAAACCGCGTGCCAAGGATGGGTGTTCACCATGACCTCTGTGGCACTTGTGAGGCAGGAACATTGCCACTTTCAGGGCTGCTCACCAGTGACCCCTTTGGGTATTTTGTCTCTGATGGGATCTGGCCCTCTGGTTCTAGCTGATGCCTCACAGGACACAGGACCGCATGAGCCCCAGGGCCCTGTCTTCCCGCTCTGGCTGTGAGGTGACACTAACTAGATGAGCAGAAGAGTGGGCAGGAGCCAGTGGCTGGGCCTCATGGGGTGACTGACCTCTAACCCCTAAATGGAGGGTCCGGGGGACCAGGACAAAAGTGGCCTCAGTGCTTTTGCAGGTAACCTAGCCTTGCATTTCAGAGTCGGGCAGGGCTCCTGCACTCTGGCCTCTTGTCTTTCAGCTCCTCAATCAGTTTGAAAACACAGGCCCCCCACCCGCAGACAAAGAGAAAATCCAGGCCCTCCCCACCGTCACTGTCACCGAGGAACACGTAGGTACGTGGCCCTCAGTCACCCAGCTTCTTTTATTTTCAAGGTATTTTCCCTAGGACGTTTATGTTAGACCAAAGGTCGGTTTGAAGGGGAGGCTTTATCAGTGTCTTCTCTGTTCCCCTGGGACACAGGACTCAGGACATAGCCTCTTTCCCTCCCCTGGGTCCAAGGTGGCTCTGGATGGGCAGTCTCCCCAATGGGACACCTTTGATTGGATGTGTCACGGGATCCCCGCTCCCCGCAGGCTCTGGGCTGGAGTGCCCTGTGTGCAAAGATGACTACGAGCTAGGTGAGCGTGTGCGGCAGCTGCCCTGCAACCACCTCTTCCATGACAACTGCATTGTGCCCTGGCTGGAGCAGGTGAGCAGGTGGGTGGCCATGGCCATGGGCCCTCTCCACCCCTGCCCCCTGCCAGCCTCTGAATTGCTTCCCTCTCTCCCCACAAAGCATGACAGCTGCCCCGTCTGCCGAAAAAGCCTCACAGGACAGAACACGGCCACCAACCCCCCAGTCATGACCCCCGTGAACTTCTCATCATCATCATCGTCCTCCTCCTCCAGCTCGCCCAGCAATGAGAACCCAGCAAGCAACTCCTGAGTCCCCCCACCAGTCCCCAGAGTAAGCACAGGACCCCGGCCAGCACCAGGCCCTGTGGGCAGGGGGGACATGGACATCCCAGAGCCCAGGAGGTGCCCCCCACCTGCCTCAGCTCTCACACCACCATGGCTCCCATGGACTCCGGTGCCAGCTGTGCCCCCAGCTGTGGGCAGAGGCTCGGAGGACCCACTGCCTCCAGGCTGTGGAGGAAGCCCGGCCCTCCCCCAGGGATGTCCCTTGAGGGGCTGGGCACAGAGGGACGCAGGGCATATGTCGCCCTCAGGCGTCCCCAACATCCCCTGTCCCATTTGTCTCTAACCTCACCCTCTACATGTTCAACAGTGGAAAGGTTTTTATAATTTTAAATTATTACTGCTTTGAAATAAATGGACGTTAGCTCACATGCGGCCCTGCATGATCTGTGGAAAGATGGGGTAGAGCCACTCAGCTGGGGTCTTGGCCCCACCAGACAGGCCAACAGTCCCCACCTTGAGTGCAGGGGGCTCGGGACCACAAGAATGACCAGCAAAACAGAACTAAACTGCTCTGACAGATGTTTTTTAAAGGAAAAAATATGTGTATCTTGGAAGTTATTTAAAAATACACCTACTTAAAGAAGCAGGTGGTTGGCGTTTTCCTTCTGCGCCGGACCCTGGGTTGTGCCTCTTGGGCACCAGCCAACACCGCTGTCCCAAACCAGAACCCTGGAAGTGGACTGGTGACGTTCGACCAGCAGGTGCAGAGGGTCACTGCGTTGGGAACATGAAACAGGAAACCCCAATGTGCTGAGCTGTCAGGTGGGCCTCCCCAGCCCGTGCTTACTGCAGCTGATGGTGTTCATGTACGAAGGCTATTCTGGAGTGAGGGTCACCAGGGTGGAACCACTGGCCCTGACCACAGTGAGTGTCCACTCTGTACTATCATACCCCCCTCCACCCCCCCAGTAAGTGACCCCTGGCTTTGTGTTCTGTATTTTAAGTGGCAGGAGGCTGGGATGGGTGGAAGCCCTCACCCCACTCCCCAGGGATTACCTGCCCCAAGCAGAATGTCCCACCTTAGTTTAGGAGGAGCTCCCACGTTAGCCGCCCCCCCCCCAAAACCCCATGGGGTAAATGGCATCATCATTCTCACTTTATATTTTTTGAAATATATTTTTATTAATTTCAGAGAGGAAGGGAGAGGGAGAGATGGAAACATCAATAATGAGAATCCTCATTTGGCTGCCTCCTGCATGCCCCCTACTGGGGATCGAGCCTGCAACCCTGTCATGTGCCCTGACCTGGAATCAAACTAACTTCCTGGTTCATAGGTGGACGCTCAACCACTGAGCCACACCAGTTGGGCAATCATTATTCTCACTTTATAGGAGAGAAACTGAGGCCCAGAATGGAATTGCCTGGCCCAAGGCTCCAGAACTCAGCCCTGTGGTGGGGGGTTTCTGGGGTTCTGGGAGAGTGGTGGGCACTCGCCCAGGCACAGCACTTCCCATGTACTCCCCTCCATCCCCAGCCTATGGAGGACACTGACATGAAGCCCCTCGGTCTGCACATGGCACCTCTCCCCCTGAAGAACTGAGAAGCTTTGAAGACATTACTCAATTTCAGACCCTGTATGTGCGTTTCTACATCTGCTGTGACCACACGCATTTATTCTCTAACACTTCTGGGATCAGGAGTCTTGCCTAAGTCTCAGGGGCTAACCACAGGTGTGGGCAAGACTGGTCCTTCCTTAGGCTCCAGGAAGAACCATTTCTGGCCTTTTCCAGCTTCTAGAGGTGCCACATCCCTGGCTCATGGCCCCTCCCTCCATCTTCACAGCCAGCAGCACAATCTCTTCCATGTCTGACTCAGATGCTCAGACCTCCCTCTTAGGAGGACCCTTGTAATGATAATGTTCCCCCCCTCCCTCCCATAATCCAGGATCATCCCCATCTCAGGGCCTTGACTTAATCCTACCTGCAAAGTCCCTTTACAATGTGAGGCAACATGTCCAAGGTCGGGACCTATCGCCCATGGCATGTCCATGTTCTCTCCCCGCTGGTCCCCAGACTCCCTGGTCCCTAGCTTCCCTTCTCCTCTCTACCTCAACACTCCAATGGGTTCCCACTGCTGAGTCTGATAGGCCGTATCCCGACCCAGAATACTCTTCCAAGACCTGGTGACCTTCAGTCTCTAGTCCAGGAGGTGCCTTATGGGGACTCCTCGCTCCCCAGCTCATGACTCAACACCTACAGCCCCTACTCAGCTCAGTGTTCACCCGCCTCAGATTCAGACAAGGGTGGGTATGGGGTTCCTGCAGGGTCCTCAGAGCCCTGCAGACAGCAGGCATTCAATGCTTGTGAAAGGAATGAGTGACCAGACATGGTTTGGCCACAGCCTGGGCCTCCTCCGGCCTCTGGTCCCTGGCCACCTGCCCAGATGTCTTTTGGATCTTGTCTAGCTGTGCCTCATGGCCCCTCGGGGCCTCAGGAGACCATGACGGGCAGGAAATGAGTGGAAAGGTGGTGCCGCCGTGTCCGGCCACCGCGTCGAGGGACCCCCCGCCTGTCCAGTGCCAGGAACATGGGCCGGCCTCGGTGACGCCAGCGAAGTGAGGCATAGGTGTTGTAGCCGTTCTCCTCAATGCGCTCCTGGAACCTACAGTGAGCAGTGTAGATCCGCTGCGGGGGGTCGGGAACATGAGGCCACTGGACCCCGTTTCCTGCCAGTGCCTGCCCACCACCAGCCACCCCCACCATGCACTCACCGACCCATAGAGGTGGCCCCGGCGGCTCATGGCCACGAAGAAGCCGGTGTGCACAGCCTTGAGGGCCACGACGCCCACGCGGATGGAGCGGATCTCAATGATGCCTGCTGGGAAGGGCTCGGTCAGGGCCCTCAGCCACCGTCTGCTTCCCATGTGCTCCCTCATTCAGTCATTCAAGTGACATTCACCAAGCACCACCTGTGTGCCTGGCCCTGTGCTGGGTATGGGAATACACCGGGGCCCACACGGCCTGTCCCCAGGATGTGCCCCTGACATTGGAGGATGTAAGTGGGGAATAGTTGGGCTTTCTCCAAAGGGTACTGGGGAACCAGAGCAAGCTGTGGAGCAGGGGAGAGTCCTGGTTAGGTCAGGGATGAGAAAACCAAGCCAGAGGAGTTAGGTGCTTGCCTGAGTGAGCTGACGATTTCCGTAAGAACAAGTATTGAGTGTAACAGTGACCATGGGCCATGCAGCTTCCCCCACAGTTCTCATGGCCTTTGCCATGTCCGGCCCTGACAACTTAGCCAGCTGCAGCCACTCGGTTATGGGGAGATGAAACCCCAGAAGGGAGGCACTGCCCAGGCAAAGGCCTGAGGGTGGGACAGGGGTGTTTATAGCACAGTGCATTCAACTTGGTACCCGCTTACACTGTTTGAGTGCCAACTCTATGCCAAGCACTATACCCCACTAAGCCCACACAGCAGTTCTGGGGTCGGGCGTCTTACATAATCTTGGGGGTTAAGGCCAGGTGTGGGCAGGACTGGTCCTTCCTTAGGCTCTCGGGAGAACCATTTCTGGCCTTTTCTAGCTTCTAGAGGCGCCACATCCCTGGCTCGTGGCCCCTTCCTCTAACTTCACAGCCAACAGCACAGCCTCTTCCATCTCTGACTCTGACCCTCCTGCCTTCCTCTTATGAGGGTGCTGACTGTGCCCACTTCCCAAGGGGGGAAACAGGCCTGGGAAGGAGCAGAGGCAGCTTCAGGCCCGATCCGTCGGTGGGTGACCCTGGGCGAGCTCTGCCCGGCTCTGAGCCAGTTTCCTGTCCAGTGAAGCAGGACTTCAGGATGAGCCACACACACCCTCAGCCATGCACTGGGGTCTAATCTGGGCACCTTTTATATGCTGTGCTGGGCATTAGGGACATACTGGTGACCAGAGACGGCTTCACCTTCATAGGGTCAAATCTGTGCACGGAGGTCTAATCTGGAGTCAAGGTTTTGCCCTCTAGTTTTCAGTTTGTACTTGGATACCTGAGATAACAAGGAGCTCACCCCATCCCCCATGGGGCCTTGCACCT
Organism: Myotis brandtii; assembly: GCF_000412655.1. Taxonomy (NCBI): domain Eukaryota; kingdom Metazoa; phylum Chordata; class Mammalia; order Chiroptera; family Vespertilionidae; genus Myotis; species Myotis brandtii. The sequence continues at coordinate 962,138 of NW_005358901.1, read as the reverse complement.
GCTGTTCCCTCAGCCAGGCCCCTGGCTCCTCTTGTGCATGGTCAGCTCCTTTTCTTGATAATAGGCTCAACCCAAGCCCACCTCCTTGGAGAGGCCCCCAAGAGCTCCCCCAAGAGCTCCCTGAGTCACCTCTTGTACATTGCCCTGTTTTCATTTTCTTTGCACCACATGTGGTCCCCTCTGAAATTATATTACATGTTTAACCGCTTTACCCTCTGTTCTGGAACCCCATGAAGGTGAGCTGTCCTGGTCACCCTGTGTCCCTTGTGCCCAGTACAGCATACAAGAGTTGCCCAATAACCACTGAATTAATGAAGGACAGAAGACCTCCAAGACCAACCCACACAGAGCCATCAACCAACCCATCTGTCACTCCATCACTGCCCAGATGGGGAAACTGAGGCTCAGATAGAAGCAGCAACTGTCTCAGGTCACCCAGCAGAGCCAGGCCTCAACCCCAGCCTGAGGCCACCCTGCCTGGCTGTGTCCACCACCAGTCAACCGGCCCAGCCAGTCCCCTGTCATTGCCCTGGCCTAGTGAATCTAATGAGGGCCTTGGGAGCCCCAGATGAAAGCAGCTGGGAAGGGCAGGGGTGATTATCTGCCCTAATGGTGGTGATTCAGGCAGTGGCCAGCGATTAGCTTCATTCCCCCAGCCCCCCACCCACCCCCACCCAGGGCTCAGAGTTGTGGGGAGACTGAGGCAGGCCCATGGCATCACCAATCGCCCTGGCCTCCCAACTGTCCCCAACCCCCTTCTCTTTGCCCCTGCATCTCCTCTTGTCTCATACATTCCACAGATACTTATTGAGTGCCTATTGTTTACTGGGTGGGGCAACAGGGACAGTGACTCCAACTCGATGAGGTTCTTGAGCATCAAGGAGCCCAGCAACACAACCCCCCAGCAGCGTGACCCTGGGCAGGTCATCTCCCCTCTCTGGCTCAGTTTCCTAGAAAGAAACAGAGGGGTCCCTCACCCAGGCAGATCCTGAGTTTTGTTTTGCATTGTGGGAGTCAAGTTCACAGTCCAGCTCTGCCCCACTGCGTGATGTAACTTTCTAGAGTCTCAGTTTCCCCTCTACAAATGGGCCCAGTGACCCCAAACTCAACTATCTGTAAACACCCTTTCTCTGCTAGTGAGCCAGGCCTGGGGCTGGGAGCTTCCTCTGTGACCATTTAGGTTTGGCCGATTTGACTGCGGAGGAAAATGAAGCCAAAAGGGTAAATGACTTGGCCAATGCCATGCAACCACAGGAGCCCCCAGGACCGTCTCATCGTTAAGATTACCGCTGCAGTTGTTACTGCCCGCCCATTGGTCCAGAACCTCCCTCCCCTCCCCGCCCCCCGTCACCCGGCAGCCCCACGCGACTCACTGTCAGGGCTGTGGCACCAGCGGGTGCCTTGCACGAGGCCGCTGGGGTCGACGCGCAGAAAGAAATGGGTGGAGGAGAAAAGGCGCCGCCAGCGCACGTCGCCCTCCAGGTGCGGGTAGCTGCGTGGTCTCCGGGCCCCGCCTGGGGTC
>NW_005358901.1:951164-960452 GCF_000412655.1 Myotis brandtii | reverse complement strand
GGGAGCCTCCGGGCTGGGCACCAGGCTGGGCACCTGGAGCGGCGCCAGGACGCAGTGGGCGAGGGGCGGGGGCGGTCCATTTAGGAAAACCTGCTGGGGCCTCGGCGTGTGTTTGTCTTGCGCTGTGGGGAGGGTGGTGCGTGTCTGTGAATCACCGGGTTGGCCTGCAAGGGCTGCGGGGTGTAAGTGTGAGACAGGCAGGGCACAGAGACAGAGAGATAGATAGAGACAGAGATAGAAACAGAGAGACAAACACACAGGTAAGAGACTGAAGGACAGAGACGAGGACTTGAGACAGAGACGGTGGGAATGAGGCAGAGAAAGACCCGAGAGACATGGAAAGAGCGAAATACGAAGACTGGGAGGCAAAGAGACTAAGACGCAGAGCTACAACGGGAAACAGACTAAGCTGGAGAGATGGAGAGTATGAGACACAGGGGAAGATGGTTAAAAGAGACAGAGACGGATATGGGAGAGACAGAGGGTAAGTCGGACAGAGAGACAAGAAGTGGGGTTGATTGGGGGTCAGAGGTTGGGTGGGAAGTTCTGGCCTGAGTGTTGTCTGTGCGAGCCAGGCCCCCGGACTGAGCACGTTCAGATGGAACTTGTCTGCCCTCCAAACTGGAGCTTCCTGAGAGCCAGGCCTCTGGGCAGGAGGCTTTGCTGAGGGGTGGGCATGGGGGTGGGGTGCACACAGGCATTTGAGCAGGTGGGTGGATGGGGTGTTGTGGGTGGAGGGGATGGGGACTCATGGACATGTCTGTGGCCAGTGGATGGTGACCTAGGCCAGCACCGCATCCCCAGTGTCTGGAGCTGCATGTCCTAAGCATTAGGAGTGGGGAGGCCCCATTTATACCCACATCTGCTCATCATTTACGAGACGTCCAAGCCCCACTGGGAGCCATCCTGGGCCCTTGGTCCTGCGTGGTGAATACAATGAACCTCACAGACTCAAGCCAAGAGGCGCCATTGATAGGTGGGGAAACTGGGGCCCGGGAGGGGCAGCACCTCCCCCACAGCCCCTCAGAGGACGCATCCCAGGGTTCCAATCCTTGACCCTCTGCTCCCACCAGCCCAGTCCTATAGCCATAGCCCAGGTGGCACCTTTAAATAGCACTGGGGTGAAGAAAAGGTGACAAGCCCTACTGGAACCATTTATACCCACATCTGCTCATCATTTACGAGACGTCCAAGCCCCACTGGGAGCCATCCTGGGCCCTTGGTCCTGCGTGGTGAATACAATGAACCTCACAGACTCAAGCCAAGAGGCGCCATTGATAGGTGGGGAAACTGGGGCCCGGGAGGGGCAGCGCCTCCCCCACAGCCCCTCAGAGGACGCATCCAGGGTTCCAATCCTTGACCCTCTGCTCCCACCAGCCCAGTCCTATAGCCATAGCCCCAGGTGGCACCTTTAAATAGCACTGGGGTGAAGAAAAGGTGACCAGCCCACCCTACTGGAACGCTGGAGGAGTAACTGATCCAGCTGGAAGCTGAGTCGTCTTCCTGGAGGCTCTGGGGGATTCCATGATCCCTCTTCCTGGCCCCAGGAGGGCCACACAGGGGCTGCCCAGGCCCCAGGACTCCAGATGGGGGAGGATGTCCCTATGGCCTGATCCATTCAGCCTGTCTCGCCACACTGGGGGCCCTGAGGCCAGCACCTGAGCCTCCTGCATGCGTTCAGCACGTCCCCAAGCCTCCGTTCCTTCTCTGTAAAATGTGCCAGAAAAGGAAAGGCTAGAAGGATGGAATGAGATACTCTGCACCTTGTTGGGCAGAGGGACAGCACCCAGGCTCGGAATAACATTCCCCACTTGCCAGCCAGAAACTTGGTCTTCACTTCCTCACGTGTTTCCAACCCCCTCCCCAGGAGGATAATTGGGGGGGGCCTTGTGTGACGGATGGGACCACCCCTGGGAAGCTGGCCCTGCCCCAAGTGTGGTCGGAGTTTAATGACAGTTTCATTTAAATATAATTCACATACCACACAGTGTTTGCAGTACAGGCAGAGTTTTCAACCACCTCTATCTAGTTCCAGAACATTCTGTCACCCCAAAATGAACCTGCTTCCCCTTTAGCACCTACTCCCCACCGCTTTCCCCAGCCCCCGGCACCCACTAACCCACTTTCTGCCTATGGACTTGCCTATTCTGGATATTTCACATGAATGGAATCACTCTGCGTGGCCTCTTGTGTCTGGCTTCTCTCACGGAGTCTTGCGTTTCTAAGGCCCCTCCACGTTGTCGCATGGGTCAGTGCTTCATTCCTTTTCACAGCGGACTAATAATATTTCAGTGTGTGGATGGGCCACATTGTGTTTAGCTATTTACCCATTGATGGGCACTTGCTTGTGTCGACCTTTTGGCTGCTATATATCATTGCTGCTGTGGACATCAGTGCATGAGGGTTTCAGTTACTCCATATTCTCACCAGCACTTGCAATTGTCTGTCATTTTGATTATAGCCATCTTAGTGGGTAAAGCACAATACATGCTCTGTTCCTGGAGTCCCCGATTATATATCTTCTTTTTTGCTTTCCATCAGCAGCAAATGCACTGTAGCAAATGCACACAAGAGAGTACAGTGCCGCCATGAAAGGAATAACCTCCTGAAACACACAACATGGAGGACTCTCAGGCATCATATTAAGTAGAAGCAGCCGGGCACAAAAGAGGTCCATTTCTGTGACAGTCTAAAACAGGAAAGTCAATATATGGTGTGAGGCATAAGGATAGGGGTGTGTCACCCGCAGGGGCAGTGACAGGGTGGGGCATGAGGGGATTTGGGCAGCTGGATGTTCTTTGGAACACCTGTGTATTCCATTTGTGAAAGGTAACCGAACTGTATACAACTGTATTCTTGATGTATGCTTACATTACGCCTCAAAAAAAATGCACACATGTAATGTCTAAAGGCTCAGTCCTTTGTCATAACCACGCTGCAATCTAATTCACCATCCATGCTCAGATGCCCCCTACTGTTCCCATAGTGTCCTTGAATAGCTTTTTTTCTGTTCCCAAACCATGAAGTACATTCATTTCTCTAGTCTCTGGGATTGGCTGAATAATAGCTCCCAAAGATATGTTCACATTCTTCTTTTTAATTTTTAAAAAATATTTTTTAATTGATTTCAGAGAGGAAGGGAGAGGGAGAGACAGAAACATCAATGATGAGAGAGAATCATTGATCGGCTGCCTCCTGCACACCCCACACTGGGGATCCAACCCGGAAACCAGGGCACGTGTCCTCGTCGACCGGGACCCTTCAGTCCACAGGCCGACACTCTATGCACTGAACCAAACTGGCTAGGGCTGCACTACAGCTTTTTTTTTTTTTCTAAATATTTTTATTGACTTCAGAGAGGAAGGGAGAGAGAGAGCGAGAGAGAAACATCAGTGATGAGAGAATCATTGATCAGCTGCCTCCTGCACGCCCCCTACTGGGGATCGAGCCGGCAACCCAGGCACGTACCCTTGGCCGGAATCGAACCCTGGACCCCTCAGTCCACAGGCCGACGCTCTATCCACTGAGCCAAGCCGGCTAGGGCTACAGCTTTTTTATCCACTCATTTACTGATGGGCACTTGGGCTGTTTCTAGATGTTAGCTATTGTAAATTGTGCTGCTATGAACATAGGGGTGCATACATTCTTTCTGATTGGTGTTTAGGGTCTTTTAGGATATATTCCTAGCAGTGGGATCACTGGGTCAAATGGCAGTTCCATATTTAATTTTTTGAGAAACTCCATACTGTTTTCCATAGTGTTTGCACCCGTCTGCATTCCCACCAGCAGTGTACTAGAGTTCCCTTTTCTCCACATCCTCTCCAGTGCTTGTCATTTGCTGATTTGTTGATGGTAGCCATTCTGACAGGTGTGAGGTGATATCTCATTGTCATTTTAATTTGCATCTCTCTGATGATCAGTGACTTTGAGCATTTTTTCATATGTCTCTTGGTCATCTGTATGTCCTCTTTTTTTTTTTTTAAGCTCACAGCAACAGAGGTCAGCTTTTATTGAATGTGTTACAAATCGCTAGTTTAGTCAAAAAGACCAAAGCCCATGTCATCATCAGACTTCTCAGATTCTTCTTTCTTTGCTTACACTTTCTTCTCCTCAGCTGGGGCAGCAGCGGTGGAGGGGGCAGGACCTCCTGCTAGGGCAGCACTAGCTGCAGGGGCAGGTCCACCAGCCCCTACATTGCAGATGAGACTCCCAATGTTGACATTGGCCAGAACCTTTGCAAACAAGCCTGCCCAGAAAGGTTCACCATTTACACCAGCTGCTTTAATGAGGGCGTTGATCTTATCCTCCGTCACCGTCACTTCATCCACTCTATCGTCCGTTGAGCAGGATAAAGGCCCAGTAGATGCAGGTGAGCTCTGAGACTGAGGCCATGGTGAGGGTGAGTGCTGGGCGAGCGCTGCTAGTCGCTGGATGAAGTGAGGGCCTCACCCCAACGCAGCCTTAGCTTCCTCAGAAGAACCAAGCACCTTACCAGTAGCTGGGAAAGGGGGCTGTATGTCCTCTTTGGAGAGGTGTCTATTTAGGTCCTTTGCCCATTTAATTGGATTGTTTATCTTCCTTTTAAGTTGTATGAGTTCCTTATATAGTTTGGATATTAACCCTTTATCAGATGTTCTCCCATACAGTGGGCTCCCTTTTCGTTTTGTTGATGGTTTCCTTTGCTGTGCAGAAGCTTTTTGTTTTGATGTAGTCCCATTTGTTTATTTTCTCCTTAGTTTCCTTTGCTCTAGGAGATGTATCTATAAACACAGTGCTACGAGAAATGTCTGAGATTTTGCCGCCTATGGCCAAACTCCAACCTCTTGATACCATATTCCCCATTTAGTTACATTTGTTTTCATCTACCTTGTGTCTTATTAATATTTTGCTTGCTTAAGTTTACAAGGAAACTAACTTGTTATCGCCATCAGGAGTGAAAACCTAGTGCCATATATTGACACATTGACTTTATTATTTTAAAAAAAATATTTTTATTGATTTCAGAAAGGAAGGGAGAGGAAAGAGAGAGAGAAACATCAATGATGAGAGAGAATCACCAACCTGGGCATGTGCCCCTGACCGGAATCAAACCCGGGACTTTTCAGTCCACAGGCCGATACTCTATCCTCTGAGCCAAACTGGCTAGAGCGACACATTGACTTTAAATAGAAATACAAGAAGAAGAACAGGTGATGCATTTTCATATCAAAAGGATCACAGCCAGGAAGCTGAGATAGGAGTTAAATGTACTAGGTGGGCACCAAGTGAGACTTCCCATGTTCTAGTGGGACTGAAAGAAGAATAGCTTTCTTGACGCTAAGACCCAGGAATCCAGGTCTTGGGGAAATACTGGTTTAGGGCATCTGATGTCCCACAGAATAGAAGAAAAACTGAGGCATGAGAAAAGATGAAAGAATTCAGAAGTCTTGGCTTCCAGCCCAGGTTCCTGGCTCTGCCAGACTTTTGGGGTAGAAGGGGGGTGTCTTTAGGTCTTAGGGCACCAGACCCAGCTGATTCAGCCACCACCACCCCCTGAGCCAGAAAGGCAACCCCAGTTTGAGTCCTGTCTGAAGTCAGTGCCCCTCAGGGCATCTTGGAGTACACTGGGCTGGGTTTGGGAGGCTGCTGCCATCTGTGAAGACATTTCCAGCAGTGACATCGCTATGCCTCACAGCGCACTTGCCCATGTGAGCAGTTGCATCTGGAATGTGCTGTCAAAAGGCCTCCAGGCCCAGGAGTCTGGCCCTTCCAGAGCATAGGTTCAACCTCCACTCTGAGCTAGTGGGGAAATGGAAGTAGGAGCATAAGGGGACTGGTGGCAGCTTGAGCTGAGGCCCCTGGGCCCACTGTGGTCAGGCTCCTGAGCATCACTCCAGTGTCCTTTCTGCTTCCTTTCTCCACCCCCACTCTGATTGAGTGCCCCTAACTATCCATGCTTGTTCCAGGGCCTTTACACTTGCAATGACCTCTGCCTGGAACGTCATTATCCCAGATATTCTCATCCTCTACATTGCCAGCTGATGACAGACCAGGTGCTCCCTTCCCCTGGCCTCAGTTTTCCCTACTGAACGATTGCCAGAAGCCGGTCCATCCTTGCTGCTTGACACAGTCGCTGCAGGGAAGAAACATCTGCACAGCATATGTTTCAAGGGACCTGACGTACTGTTCTTAATATGTTCGCTCCCCTTCTTAGCCCTATTTGTTCTAACCAGGGCCACCTCCCCAAGAAAGGTTGTTTCCCCAGGTGGGGATTTTCCCCTGGAGTTAGGGATTAATAGGACTAAGGAAGGGAATAAATCAGTAAAACCCCTTAACTAAGTGTCAGGCAGGTAGTTAATCACCTTAACTACGAACAATCACGCTTAAGCTACATAATCTTTACTTAGGATAATCTCCTTCAGTTACTTCCTTGTAGCTTAACAGAACAGTAGAGTAGTGACTTTGGAATGGAGATAACAAACTAGCCCTAACCTTTGGAATAGAATGGATAGGATTAAAATCAACAGAACTAGATGGAGGCCCTGATCGGTTTGGCTCAGTGGATAGAGCGTCCGCCTGCGGACCGAGGGGTCCCGGGTTCGATTCCGGTCAAGGGCATGTACCTTGGTTGCGGGCACATCCCCACTGGGGGGCGTGCAGGAGGCGGCTGATCGATGTTTCTAACTTTCTATCCCTCTCCCTTACTCTCTGTAAAAAATCAATAAAATGTTAAAAAAAAAAAAAGAACTAGATGGAGATGGGATTTTTGGCAAAGGTCAGATAAGAAACTATGGACATGAACAAGGAACTGTAGAAGGTCAAGGGAGGACCCAAAACATACCATGATGTGACTATAGAGGCATGCTTATAGGATCAAATGGTATAACTACAGATGTAACAGGAGAATAAAGGGAGAACCTGGCTATGCTGATCATATGAACGCTGTCTCCGTGTCCTTCATTCTTCGTTGACTCCGCCCACACCTTTGGGAACCCCTGGACCTCTGGGGCTGGACCCCGGCCCACGATAGGTGGTGTTAATTCCCCAAAGGAATAGACCCTCCAAGAAGGACTCTTTATGGCTAATTGGGCTCAAATTCATAACCAGAGTCTAGCAGCCATTGTCTACAGAGGTCTCTCACCCAAGCTGCATATCAGGGAAAAGCCACAGACTAGGCTGCCAGCCTCCTGTATTATTCTCCTGCCACTGCCTGAGCTGACCCTTATAAGAGAGCTCCTAGAATTGAAATTTGACCAATGGGCTGAAGACCTGCCCCATCCAATCTATATACATAGAACTCTAATATACAAATGGACTGAATGCAGAACAACCCAACAAACGAACAACCGATCGCTATGATGTGCGCTGACCACCAGGGGGTGTGTGTGGAACATGGCAGGCGTTGGCCGAGGCGGGATGGTAGAGCAGGTGAGCGGAGTCACCAGACCAAGGCAGGGTGCCAGTTGCTGTCATTGGGGCGAGCCTCTGGTGGTTAATGAAAATTCTTTGCTCCTGCATGCCGCGGTCCCATCCAGTGCCCGCACCTACTGCCAGTGCTGGCCCGCTCGCATCTGCTGCTGGCACTGGAGCTGCTGCTTGCACCCGCTGCTGGCACCCAGCGTCGGCCCAATTGCTCAGCACCATCAGTGGGTGCGAGCGGCGGCGGCTGCCAGCCCTTATTGCCCCTGACGGCTTCTCCACCTCCCCCTGCTCCTGAGGGGCGATTGGCACAGCAGCCACCACTTGCACCTGCTGCTGGTGCTGGCCCCAATCGCTCTGCACTGTCAGCAGGTGCAAGCTGGGTGGTGCTGTCAGTGTGTGGGAGCAGTGGCGGTGGGAGCAGGGCAGAGAGGGACCTGGGGGCCACTGCAGGAGGGGCCGGGTGTGGAGGATGGGCCAAGACCTGCCCCTGTGCCCACTGCAGCCTCAAGGCCCACAGTTCCTTTCAAAGTGCACTAATTTGTGCATTGGGCCCCTAGTATTTGCATATTTATTGACCAACTATGCAGCCTACCAATCAGGACAGTGCTATATAGACCGATCAAACTGAGCAAATTTGGAGTCCTCATTTGCATAGGAGTAGACCAATCAGGGAGATGGGGGGTGGAGGGTGGACATTTGTCTCTATATAAGCCAGCCTCACCTCACCTCTGCTTCAGCAGAGTCCCTGGCTACATTTTCCCTTGTTTGTTAACTGAGCTGTAATGCTAGATCTGGTTTATCTGAGCCATTCCCTCAGGAGAGCTGCTTTTATGAATAAAGTCTCTCCTATGTCATCCCCAAGTTGGGGACTCCTGATATTGAATTGGTAGCAATGACCTTCGGTTGGTCAACAGTGGGGATACCTTCAGGTCTGAGTCTAAAGCTCTGGCCCTGGAGGCCAGGGCTGGGAAGTTCCAGGCTCCAGGGATTACTTCCTTGCATTTGTCATGTCAATTTAGTATGTTAGTCCACTCTTTCTGCCCACTATGCTCCTGTCCTTGAGTGTTTGGGGACTAGTGGGTAAATCAAGGCCAGAAGAATGGATGAGGATAATGTCCAGGGAAGTGTCCCAAACACATCTGCCTGGGGGTCAGACAGATCTGGGCTTTCATTCCAGTCTCCCTAATTAATGTTCACACTGTACCTTTGGGCAACTTGATTTACCTCTGTGAACCCCAGCTTCCTTCACACTAAACTGGGTATAATAATAGTTCTTGCCCCCAAGATGTTATTGGATTAATGAAGACTGCGAACAGAAATCTAAATTGTGCCCGGCTGGTGTGGCTCAGTGGTTGAGCGTCAACCCATGAACCAGGAGCTCTCCACTCTATTCTCCTTCAGGGCAAATGCCCGGGTTGGGGTCTGGATCTCCAGTAGGGGGCGTGCAGGAGGCAGCCTTCAGTGATTTTTCTCTCATCATTGTTTCTCTCCCTCTCTCCCTCTCACTTCCTCTCTCTCAAATCAATAAAAACATACTTTTAAAAAAAAGAAATCTCTAAATTGTAGAACGCTGTTCTAATTATAATGCGATCTTAATTTACAAAAAAAAAATCCAGGTTCTGGATCCTCCCAAAGACGCCCAGTGTCGCCCAAACAACGGCTCTGCCCACCTCTCTTGACAGAGGAAGAGCCAATCAGAAAGCTGTATCTGCGCCCGTCCTTGTGCCTCCGGGGCCTCGCTGCTCCTGGGAGTTGTGGTTCCGAGGGCGCTTTTGCGGCCCTGGAGTCCCTTCGCAGCCGCCGTAGGCCTTGGAACTACAACTCCCAGCAGGCACGGGCAGCGCAGGCGCAGAGTGGGCGGGTAGCTGGGTCCGCGTGTGTCCTGCC
>NW_005358901.1:944263-951032 GCF_000412655.1 Myotis brandtii | reverse complement strand
GGCCGAGGAAGGTAACACAGGGGAGTCCCAGGGGCGACGTCGCGGCCGCTGCCACTCCCAACCTTTAGCACCCGGCCGTGACCTTTGGCTTTTCTGCCCTGGGCTCTAGCTACAAAGCCACGACCTTTGCCTTCTGAGGTTTGGGGGAACCCATTAACGTGACCCCGCTTTCACCTGCCCTTGGCACACTCTTCTGACAGGGGTCGGCAGGACACTTTGACCTTTGACTCTTGGTTTCTTTTGGTGCCTTCTGAACCCCTGTTTGCTCTTGACATTTGAATTCGCTGTACCTTTGGTTCCAGGAACTCTTTATCCTTGATCCCTCACCGCAATTTTCTTAGCGCGTGGGGTCCCCTTTAACTTTGATCTTTTGTTTTCTTTCCAATGTGAGACCTCTGATCACTGACAGCTTCCACGGAAAATTTAGGGCTTCTTTGCCCCCGGATCCTGCAGTATCTGTCCATGTGAGCTCCCCCACCCCTCCCGGCTCCAGACCCCCTTTAACTTACCCCTCTCTCCCGCAGGGACCCTGGGTGGCCTATGGGGCTGCAGAAGGAGCTCGTCTGCCAGCCCTTGTGAACAAGACCGCCGGAGGGACTGGGGCCACGCGGAGCTGCTGGAGGGTGAGCCCTAAGGCTTGAGGCCTGAAGCCCCTTCACTGTCCCCTCTGCTTGGGGTCACCTTCCTGGTTTCTCACAGTGACCCCACAAGTAGGGATGTCAGTCTGTAAAACGGTGTAACTAATGTGGTCCCACCTCTCTTGTGGTCCTGAGGGCCCACCATGATGATGAAGCAGTGACCACTTGTAATGCCCTCCTTTCCCATACCCACCAGGTGCTCCCAGTTTCCAGACGGCCGGCACCCGAAATTGTGGCTGGAGAGACTGGCCCAGGACCACATGGGCAGAGCCGGGATTAGAACCCTGACCTGATCCATGTTGCCCCAGCTGGGCTTTCTGAGTGGGCACCTGGTGGGATTGTTAACTTAGAAAGGCTTTCAAAGTGAGAGGCAACAAGTGTTTATTTGAGACCAATAAGAATAGCCATTTGGGAGTCATTAATTCAGGCAGAAACCCAAACTGTTCAATTAGGAGACAAAGGCAAAGGGTTTTCATGAGAAAGTGAAGGGGAACAGTTACATCCATAGAAGGAAGGCATTGTTATTGGTGCAGGTAACATAACGAAGAGGCGCTAATTCTACACAACATTTTAAATTTTTAGTCCGATAGCCATCAGTCCAGTAGTCATAATTATCTGCTTTCTTACCTTCATTACAAATAGTTTTTTGTGACACAAGGTTGCTTAGGCCCAATCCAAAGGTTATCTTTCCCTTTTTCCTTTTTTAAGTACGTTTTCATTGATTTCAGAGAAAGGAAGGGAAAGGGAGAGAGGGATAAATACATCATTGATGAGAGAGAATCATTGGTCAGCTGCCTCTTGCAGGCCCCCAACTGGGGATCGATCCTGCAACCCGGGCATGTGCCCTGACTGAGAATTGAACTGTGACCCCCCTAGTTCATGGGTTGATGCCCAACCACTGAGCCATACTGGCCAAGCAGCCTTGTTCTGTTTTTTTTTGTTTTTTTTTTTTAAATATATTTTATTGATTTTTTACAGAGAGGAAGGAGAGGGATAGAGAGTTTAGAAACATCGATGAGAGAGAAACACCGATCAGCTGCCTCCTGCACACTCCCCACTGGGGATGTGCCCGCAACCCAGGTACATGCCCTTGCCCGGAATCGAACCTGGGACCTTTGAGTCCGCAGGCCGACGCTCTATCCGTTGAGCCAAACCGGTTAGGGCCCTTGTTCTGTTTTAACATTCCAAGGTTTGAGGTAAGAGATGTGCAAGGCAGTTCCTTTGGGATGGCTGCTCCAGCTCCATTTTAAAGTGGCTCCATTTTTTTTTTTACATTTTCCCCCCTTTTGTTCAAGATCTTTCCTTGAAAACATTGCTAATCAACCATCGAAAAGCAGCACTGATCAGTTATTAAAAGCATCGTTGGTCCTTCGTTGTCAGGTGGCTCATTTTGGATATGTCATGCCATTGCTGGTTCCTTATCACCAGGAAGGCTCATTCCTGGTATGTCATGTCCCATGTAGGAGGGAAAGTAGTTTTTTAGGAGCCTCAGGACACATTGAGCAACGAGCGCCAGAACAGAGGAAGACTTTGCCATCATATTCCGCTCCCCCTCCCATCATCATATTTCTTTAAGGATAAACATCTGTTTTGTTTTTTTTTTATTAAATCTTTATTGTTCAGATTACATTTGTTCCTCTTTTTTTTCCCCCCCTTAACTCCCCTCCTCCCAGTTCCCGCCCCACCCTCCGCCCTCACTCCCCACCCACTGTCCTCATCCATAGGTGCACGATTTTTGTCCAGTCTCTTCCCGCATCTCCCATTCCCCTTTCCCCCCCAAGAATAGTCAGTCCATTCCCTTTCTATGTCCCTGATTCATTATAATCACCAGAAGGAGAGGGATAGAGAGTTTAGAAACATCGATGAGAGAGAAACACCGATCAGCTGCCTCCTGCACACTCCCCACTGGGGATGTGCCCGAAACCCAGGCACATGCCCTTGACCGGAATCGAACCTGGGACCTTTGAGTCCGCAGGCCGACGCTCTATCCGTTGAGCCAAACCGGTTAGGGCCCTTGTTCTGTTTTAACATTCCAAGGTTTGAGGTAAGAGATGTGCAAGGCAGTTCCTTTGGGATGGCTGCTCCAGCTCCATTTTAAAGTGGCTCCATTTTTTTTTTTACATTTTCCCCCCTTTTGTTCAAGATCTTTCCTTGAAAACATTGCTAATCAACCATCGAAAAGCAGCACTGATCAGTTATTAAAAGCATCGTTGGTCCTTCGTTGTCAGGTGGCTCATTTTGGATATGTCATGCCATTGCTGGTTCCTTATCACCAGGAAGGCTCATTCCTGGTATGTCATGTCCCATGTAGGAGGGAAAGTAGTTTTTTAGGAGCCTCAGGACACATTTGAGCAACGAGCGCCAGAACAGAGGAAGGCTTTGCCATCATATTCCACTCCCCCTCCCATCATCATATTTCTTTAAGGATAAACATCTGTAGTTTCTTGAGGTTTCTCATATGAAGTCTCAGGCCTTAGAGATAGTTTCAAAACTTTGAACAACCGTTATCAAAATAGTACCTTTATAACATCGAGCTGTGCAAAACAATGATCTAGAACAGCAAAAGTTTCTGCACAAACAAAATGCTAAGTCCAATATGAAGAATAGACCTGAGCCGGGGTGATACCTGAGAGAAGTCAGCTGAAGATGTTTGAGAACCATGAGGTGTCAGTGGGCACTGTATTTAATCATTTGACTTGTGCCTGAATTTTATCTAGTTTTTATTTTATTTTACCAGAGGTGTTTTATCCAAGTACAACTAACAGAGGAAACCCCACCTTGCTCAGCTAGAATATGGTCAACAGAAGTTCTGTTGTGTAATATAAATCACACAAGGGAACTTAAAGATTTTTTTTCCTGATTGGCTGTTGTTTTAGCGGTAACTCCAGCAATTTCCTCTGGTTTTGGATACGTTTCTAATACTGTATATTTATTCATTGTAATACCTGCCCAAGGAAAAGTATTCTTCCAAATCTGGTACCTTCTTTAGGGCTGACATGCCAGGTATTAAACCTGACTACGTATGTAAATAGTTGCATGTTTTGACCTGTGAAGTAGGTTTAAAGATGATGTCCCTTGTGGAGCTATCATCCCAGATGGAAATTAAGGGGAAACAAAATATATAATGAGTGCTTGGCCTCTCATTATTTGTGAGAAGTAAGGAAAAGGAAGGTGTGTAGATTATACAGGCCTGATCTGGAATCTTGGGTTAGTTGTCCACAACAGGTGTTGTCTTCTTCACTTCCTAGTAATTTTAAATTTCACATCCTCTTGGTTGAGCAGTCTGTTAGATGCAAGAGTTTTCTTTAAATTGGGAAACATGAATCCAAAAGTCAACACCTTTAAATTTGGTCACATGGATTAGTTAAGAGTACCTGGCCCTAGCCGTTTTGGCTCAGTGGATAGAGCGTCGGCCTGTGGACTGAAGGGTCCCAGATTTGATTCCGGTCAAGGGCACATGCCAGGGTTGCAGGCTCCATCCTCAGTAGGGGGCGTGTAGAAGACTTTAAATTGGGAAACATGAATCCAAAAGTCAACACCTTTAAATTTGGTCACATGGATTAGTTAAGAGTACCTGGCCCTAGCCGTTTTGGCTCAGTGGATAGAGCGTCGGCCTGTGGACTGAAGGGTCCCAGATTTGATTCCGGTCAAGGGCACATGCCAGGGTTGCAGGCTCCATCCTCAGTAGGGGGCATGCAGAAGACAGGCAATCGGTGATTCTCATCATTGATGTTTCTATCTCTCTGCCTCTCCCTCTCTGAAATCAATTATAAATATACTAGAGGCCCATTGCACAAAGATTCGTGCAATAGGCCTTCCTTCCCCTAGCTGCCAGAACCAGTTTTTCTCCAGCACCCGGACCCAGGCCTTTGGTCCGGCCGCAGCAGCGAGGCTTGGCTTCTCCATTCGGGACGCAGCAGCAAGGCTTAGCTTCTCCGCTCGGGCCGCAGCAGCAAGGCTTGGCTTCTCTGCTCGGGCCACAGCAGTGAGGCTTGGCTTCTCGGCTTGGGCTGCAGCAGCAAGGCTTGGCTTCTCCGCTCCGGCTGCAGCGAAGAAGCCAAGCCTCTTCAGTCATCTTCAGTCTTCAGTTGTCTTCAGTCTTCGCTCCATGCCTGCATATGCAAATTAACCGCCATCTTTGTTGGGTTAATTTGCATACTCAGCCTGATTGGCTGGTGGGTGTAGCAGAGTGACACCAATTTGCATGTTTCTCTTTTATTAGTGTAGATATATATATATGAAATTCTGGAGGAATCAAGTAGGAAGGAAAGGTAAATGTTTTAATTCTGCTTACAAAATTATAATTTACTAAATTGCACGGGGGGAGGGCTGGTCATAGCTACCTTAGGAGGAAAAAAAATTCTTATATCTGGAAAACAAGGATAAAAAACCCCAGTCCTTATCAGTTCATTTATCACCATGTTATTCTTATTGATCTTGATCTTTTTGTTAGCAGTTTTGTGAATCCAGTTTTTCTTAGAGTTCTGTAAATCTTAACTGTATTCAATGTTGTGATCTGAAAGTTAATTAGAAATCTGTATCTTAGAGTGTCAGTCTTCTCCATAAATTTCTCTGAAGAAGGAACATTTTTAGAACATTTTACCGGTCAGAGTAAAACAATAACTGTCTGTAAATGACAAAATATATATATTTTTATTTCAGAGAGGAAGGGAGAGGGGGAGAGAGATCGAAACATCAATGATGAGAGAGAATCATTGATTGGCTGCTTCTTGCCACCTGGGTAGGTGCCTGACCGAGCATTGAACCACAACCTCCTGGTTCAACTCAACCACTGAGCCATGCCAGTTGGGCGACAAAAGATTTTTAACTGACCATGATTAAAGATCTGATGAGAGTTTACACATATACTTATACACATGTAAATAATGCAACTGACTTAGTTATCCATTCCAATCTTAATTAGCTTGGTCATATATAAAATGCTTTCCCCTCACTCCCCCCAAAAAAACACTCATTTTAATGTTTTAAAAGACAGACAAAAAAATGATAGGCAGAGGAGTCTAGACCAATTAGAACTAAGCCAGCAGTAACAAAAATGAACACAATATAATGATTTGACCTTATAAAGGAAATGACCAATTAAAATAAAAGTTCACTAGTCTTTATGTTTGTAATATATTAATGAACAAAATACCGAAAATACAATGTATGAATTTCCCCCCTTAGGTTTATAATAAATTATCCAACCTCGACTTAATACATTTACTTTTTTAAAAATATATTTTTATTGATTTCAGAGAGGGAGAAAGAGATAGAAACACCAGTGATGAAAGAGAATCATTGATCGGCTGCCTTCTATAGGCCTCCTTCTGGGGATCGAGCCTGCAACCTGGGCATGTGCCCAGGAATCGAACCTGGGACCTTTCAGTTCACAGGCGGACACTCTGTCCACTGAGCCAACTTCTATTTAATACGTTTACTTTTTAAAATTTATTTATTTACTTACTGATTCTAACTCTCTTTCTCTCTCCCTTCCTCTCTGTAAAAATTCAATAAAATATATTTTAAAAAATATATATATATAATCAAGATGAGCCCTAGCCAGTGGCTCAGTTGGTTGAAGCATTGTCCCATACACCAAAAGGTTGTGGGTTTGATTCCCAGTCAGGGCACATACCTAGGTTGTGGGTTCAATCCCCAGTCGGGGCACATATGGGAGGCACCAATCTATGTTTCTCACATCACTGTTTCTTTCTCCCCCCCGTCCCCCTTGCTCTCTCTCTTTAAAAATCAATAAAAACATATTCTTGGGTGAGGATTAAAAAGAACAACAAAAGAAATAGTTATGAGTAGTAAAATAGTAGAAAACAGTGAATGAATAAATATGATTTTTCATCAGTGGCCATTCATTATTTTACTTTTAGGAACCTATAAGAAATTGTCTACTTTGAATTTCAAATGTTCTAGTCAGTCTAGTTGTTTCTTAACTTCCTCAATATCATCTTGAATTGTTGAAATAAGTGACTCTAGAGCAGTGGTTCTCAACCTTGGCTGCACATTAGAATCACCTGGGAATCTGTTTTTTTTTAAATTTATTTTATTGATTTTTTACAGAGAGGAAGGGAGAGGGATAGAGAGTTAGAAACATCGATGAGAGAGAAACATCGATC